>NW_006288624.1:3269313-3290341 GCF_000327345.1 Myotis davidii
GAGCCACTGGAGGATATTCAGCAAAGTAATGATGTGATCTGACTATATGGTTCAGTATCTCTCTGGCTGTTTTGTTCAGGATAAACCAGTGATGGCGAACCTTTTGAGCTCTGCGTGTCAGCATTTTGAAAAACCCTAACTTAACTCTGGTGCCGTGTCACATACAGAAATTTTTTGATATTTGCAACCATAGTAAAACAAAGACTTATATTTTTGATATTTATTTTATATATTTAAAGGCCATTTAACAGAGAAAAATCAACCCCCCAAAAAAATGAGTTCGCTTGTCACCTCTGACACGCATGTCATAGGTTCGCCATCACTGGGATAAACTGAAGCATGGGTCCAAGAATGGAAGCAAAGAGACAAAAAGTAGGAAGCTCTTTCAGTGATCTAGTGGGTCATGAAATCAATTTAGGTGTCACAAGTGTTTGTTAAATAGCAAATATAGAATAAAAAGTCAATGCATTGCATATAGCAGGTGGTAAGTATTGTTCAATGAATTTGTGCTAAATAAGTGTGGCTATACTGGGGAGCAGTATAAAATATACAAAGGATTACTATTTAAAAAGTTTGAAAGCTGCCAAAACCGGTTTGGCTCAGTGGATAGAGCGTCGGCCTGCGGACTGAAGGGTCCCGGGTTCAATTCCGGTCAAGGGCATGTACCTGGGTTGCGGGCACATCCCCAGTAGGAGATGTGCAGGAGGCAGCTGATCGATGTCTCTCTCTCTCATCGATGTTTCTAACTCTCTATCTCTCTCCCTTCCTCTCTGTAAAAAATCAATAAAATATATTTTAAAAAAAAAAGTTTGAAAGCTGTTATTTTAAGACATTTCTATTTCTGCCAACAAGAGGTGACTTAGGGTTTTGGACACATTCTCAGTGAGTGACTCCTGTATGAAACGGGCTGTCTTCCTGTAATCATGTCTCACCCGTCAGCAGTCTGGCCTTCTCTCCCTTTTCCTTTATGTTCCCCTCCTCTCTTGTTTTTGTAAGAGATCATAGTAGAGGTACCAAATTGCGGTTTTTGTTTTCAGACCCTCATCTGCTTAGGATTTTTTCCAGAGTTTGCCTCTTTCCTCTTTAACATTTCTCTACCTTCGTGGCCTTGTACCCTACCTAATAGTCAGCACACTCACCCCAGTTTCTTTTCCTGCCATCAGGGACTGCCTATTTACCTGCGTATATACCCACTCACTTCTGCACTGTTAACTATTGCTGTAGCAACTGTTATCTCTCTTTCTCCTTCCTCTTGCTTTTCTCTTCCTCTTGCTTTTCTCTTCCTCTTGCTTTTCTCTTCCTCTTGCTTTTCTCTTCCTCTTGCTTTTCTCTTCCTCTTGCTTTTCTCTTCCTCTTGCTTTTCTCTTCCTCTTGCCAAGCACTGTTCATTAAACTCTCCCTCCCTAGTTTTATACACTGTGAGATCAGGGCTGATAATATCTTTCAGAAGGTAGAACCAGGAATAGTTTTAAGATGAAGGTTTTACTGGCTGCTTACGAAACCTCTCTATTTTTTGTAGCTTGGGAAGGGGTTGTTTTAAATAAGCCAGGCCATCTGATTAACTATTGTTGAGTCCCTAATTCTATGGAAAATTCATGAGTGTTCTAGAACAATCTGTTATGGCACTGCCTTTTCATTCATTTTGAGATTTTGGTTAGTTCTGCGTGGCTTTTGGTATCTTTGGGACAAATGCAAAAACTTGGACTATAGTTCTTCAACTCCGGGCATGTCCCTGTTCTGGAAGATGGTGATTAGAAGCATGGCAATGCCTGTTGTCCATGTTTGCTTTGTGGAGGGACTGGATATGCCATTTGGTTATCTAAGATCTCTTCCTCAGCAATTTAGTCAAGACCTCTGCTGACCTCAGACAAACTTAAATTTCTGGATGTTCAAAAAGGGAAAGAAATTTTACCATGTCCGTGGAACTTACATATTTCAAGCCAGACAGGCTTGAATCAAGACCTCTGCTGACCTCAAACAAACTTAAATTTCTGGATGCAAAAAGGGAAAGAAATTTTACCATGTCCATGGAACTTACATATTTCAAGCCAGACAGGCTTGGCAGTGAATCTTGTTCTGAGGAAAAGAAGTTTGTTCAGTCACAGATCACAATGTGTGTTTTTCAGGGTGGTTGTCCAACAGTTCTGCTTTCCTAGGGAGTGTCTCAGCCTTGGAACTGAGGATTCTATCTTAGAAAAAAATCACATAAAAAATGGTTAAGGGATTATTGGGACCCTGAACACACTTGAATGGAACTGGTATGGGCTGAGACTCCCTGAACTTGTTCTTTTTATCTAAGTCTAATGCCTCTAGGACAGGCGTGGGCAAACTTTTTGACTCGAGGGCCACAATAGGTTCTTAAACTGGACCGGAGGGCCGGAACAAAAGCATGGATGGAGTGTTTGTGTGAACTAATATAAATTCAAAGTAAACATCATTACATAAAAGGGTACGGTCTTTTTTTTTTTTTTAGTTTTATTCATTTCAAACGGGCCGGATCCGGCCTGCGGGCTGTAGTTTGCCCACGGCTGCTCTAGGATTTCTCTTTCTATGTGTTGTATGCAAAGTACCCCCATATTCCTTATAGGTCATCTTGCCCTAAAGCAGAAGCTGGAGGGGATTTTTCTCCTCCTGCAGAGCTTGGTTTTGCCTCTCTGATTGTACGATACCAGCTCTGATGTCTGTGATGTGGAATAATGGTGCCTTGTCTCCAAGCATTTCGCAGGTCTTATGAAACTTTCAGATAGAAGTGAGGAGGAAATTCATGCCAGTGGGCTTTGGAAAACCTTATTGGCACCATCAGATGAGTTGCTCAGTCATGGACTTAGGGGAATCTAGGTTTGTGGAGCCTGATCTGGGAACCTTTATGATTGCTTTATCTTGTGCTGCTGGACAGGATACTCCCATATTTCACCTGAAAACAACCTCAACTTGTTTCTCTTCTGTTTCAAGGCCATAGCCTTGGCCAAGTACTCCTTTTAATGTCCTTTAACATTAAAGAACTTTAATATTAAAGAATGTTCCACTCAAGCAATGAAGAAGTCCAGTTGAGTATTTGAGCGGGGTGTGCAAAGACCAGGAAACCACGCTAGTGAAGAATATCTTCCTGATGTTCGGGTTCTCTTGCTTTTCATCCTGGGCCTTTCGTATGCTGACCTTGGATCACCTCCGACCCCATTCTTAGTGCATTTTATGACAGACCCTTGGTTGAAGATAGATTGGGAATAGGTTTATTGCTTTTATTTTGTATAGGTATATTTTGATTTAAACCTATTTTAACTTGTTGCTAGTCCTTTCAAAATACTGCTCACCTTATTTGGGTGTGTAATGGTGGCCATTTCTCTGGAGGAGTGGAGTTAGTGGCATCTCTGTTATTAAGATCAGAATCCAGAAAGCAAGTCGGGATTGAGGCATTCTTATTATATACAAGTATCCTCAGTTCTTCAAGAGGAAATGAGAAACTTCTTCCCCTTCAGAGAATGTGTTGAGGACAGGAAAACATCATTTCAGGCATTGTTGGTGAAGTGGAACTCTAATCTTAAAAGGAATTGGAGATCTTTCTGTTAATAGACATGGGGCTGTAAAAAGTGCTATATAGTGTGGTTGGCTTTTCATTAAAAGCGCCATATAGTTTGGTCGGCTTTTCATCTTCTTTCTCTCCACCTGGCTCCCCGCCCCCCCACTCGAGCCCCCCTCCTCATTCCCACTCCCCAAAATTCCAAATGGAACCATGTTTCTCAAAGTGTGATTTGAAGGTTGCATTCATCACAATTAATTTGGATTGCTTGTTAAAATCAGATTCCTGAGCTCACTTCCCAGATTGAATTAGAATAGTGTTTTTCAAGCAGTGTGCCACAAGAATTTTTAAAACATGCAATACCTGACTCTTATTCAGGGGTACTAACCTCTTTTCCCTTAGCTTGTCAAAACTAGCACAATAATAGCCATCCGATGTGAATGCCCTGTTTTGAACCATAAATATATAGGTCGTATAATAGAGTTGCATATTATTGGTTAATTCTTGGTACCAGAAACCATTATACAAGTATAGGCACCTGATTTTTTAAAATTCACTTTGGAGCAAAAAGGGTAGGTCATTACTATTATTAATTTTTTTGTAAATCAATCAAAATTATACCTTTTAAAAAATATATATATATCTTATTGATTTTTTACAGAGAGGAAGGGAGAGGGATAGAGAGTTAGAAACATCGATGAGAGAGAAACATCGATCAACTGCCTCCTGCACACTTCCCACTGGGGATGTGCCCACAACCAAGGTACATGCCCTTGACCGGAATAAAACCTGGGACCTTTCAGTCTGCAGGTTGACGCTCCATCCACTGAGCCAAACCTGATAGGGCGAAAATTATACCTTTTTTTGGTCAGATCAGCAAAAAATATATTTTTTGGTTTGCCACAGAATTTTAGTAATTAGCTTATGTGTGCCAAAGATGAACAAGGTTGAAAAACACTGAATTAGACTATCTGGGGGTGGATCCTGAAAATCTACATTTAAAAAAATTAATTAACTAATTACTTTTTAAAATCTTTATTATTGAAAGTATTATATGTGTCCCCTTCCCCTCACCCTACCCCCAAACACTGACCTCTTTTAGCCCGCCCCCCACCCCAAAAAAAAATTTGTTCATTAGATTCCACATATGAGTGAGATCATGTGATACTTATCTTTCTCTGACTGGCTTATTTTGCTTAGTATAATACTCTCCAGGTCCATTTATGCTGTTGCAAATGGTAAGAGTTCTTTCTTTTTTTACAGCTGCATAGTATTCCATTGTGTAAATGTACCACAGCTTTTTTCCCCACTCATCTGCTGATGGGTACATGGGCTATTTCCAAATCTTAGCTAGAATCTACATTATTAAAACGTCCAGTTGATTTCTCATGCACATTATACTTAGAACTGAAAACAATAGGATCTTTGACATTATATTGTGACTATGAGAGCAAACTACTTCTAAGTCTTTTCTTTCTGATGAACTACATCGTGCTTACCCATTTTCAAGGAGGAGCCAGCTGCAGAACCCCTACTAGAAATTCCCATTAACGTACCTCCCTTTCTGGTATCATTTCATCCCTTTGGAAGGAATTAAATTTTGCACCCAGATGTGAAGTATTCATTGTTAGTAGCTGCTGCTCTTTTTAAAAAAATATATCTATATATATTTTTATTTATTTCGGCGAGGAAGGGAAAGGGAGAGAGAGATAGAAACATCAAAGATGAGAGAGAATCACTGATCAGCCGCCACCTTCATGCCCCCCCACTGGGGATTGAGCCTGCAACCTAGACATGTGCCCTGCCCTGGAATTGAACCCTGATCTCCTTGTTCATAGGGTGATGCTCAGCTGCTGAGCCACACTGGCCAGCCTTTAGTAGATGCTGCTCTTTAGATGGCACCGTAAACACTCTGGGAGCAAGATTCCTATGTACCTACCCTATCAGTGTGAGAAATAGGAGTTCCCTGCTCAGTAGCATAGGCAAGAAAATAGTGACTCTCCTTAAGACCCCTGTGGAGTGGCCAGATTGCCAATGTTTGTCTGGGAGCCTGGCTGGGATGGGATGGGCCCAGATTCCTGTCCTGGGCAGACTCCTCCAGACCTGACTGGAAGCTGCAGAGGAAGTTCCTGTTAACAGATGGAAAGGGCGTTTGCCAGAGGCCCCAGCTTTCCTGACAGGGGTGCCTGAGCTGATACAAACCCCTTGCTGCTTGGGCTGGTGGGGCTAGCCAAGTTTCTTTTTGTTGAGTCTTGTTTCCACCCCCAACTCCTCTTCAGTCCTACACATGCTGGTTTATTTGAACACTCCATGCTGATCTTGGGTTGAAAGCCTCTCATTGTTTTTGAGCTCAGTGTTTAGATAACACCACATGCCTGTAGGAGCTAGGGCACCCTGGAAAGGAAATGCCTGGGCTCTAACAGCCCCGTCATTATTCTCTGCATGTGAGTGACTGTGGCCTGTGTTAGGACCATTATAAGAACATTTTTCTGCAGAGGTTATTAGTTGGGGCCTGCAGGGATACCAGACTTCTTGATGTTTGGAGTTCTAGGGACTGTTCTAAGTCTCTTTTTCCTGCCGTTCCAGTTATAAGAATTAGAGTCTGTTTGCCCGAGACTTGCTTCTACACATAGCTGGAGTACCAGAGTATTCTTGCCTCTGGTGAGAAGTCTGTTTTGGGGACATAGGACTGACTGGCTAGTGGTGGTGTAGCCTATGTTTTTATGACCAGGTGAGGTTGGCAGTTGCCTTTGCACTGATTTCAGGGGCTCTTTTCCCCAGGGGATATCTCTTTCTTGTTCCCTTAATTTCCCCCACCAACTCTCTTACCAAAAATAAAGAAAAAGAAAATGTGTTCTCCTCTTTCAATATTAAATCTCTTCTGGTAGTATTTTTTTAGACTCTTCATAGGAAATATCTTTAAGCCCCAATTAAATGCTTTTTAAATGACTGACAAATAGTGTCTCCAGTTTTTAGTATGAAGTCCCAAAAGCAGAATCCAATTACAGATGTAGTAAAGGGAAACACGTCATCTTGCTCTTCTAGTTGTAACCGCTTGCTCTGCATTTAATTAAAATTTTTTCTTTAATGTTTACTCTTGAGTCATGCCATATGGAATATAAAGGTTTTCTGTGAACAGATTAAAAATTGAAAAATAAAGACAAGTAATAAAGTGACTGTTATTGAAAAATATTCAGAATTAACTATAGCCCTGGCCAGTTGCTCAGTGGTTACAGCATTGGCCCACAGACTAAAGGGTCTTGGATTTGATGCCCAGTCAAGGGCACATACCTCGGTTGCATGTTCAATCCCTAGCCTGGTTGGCAGGAGGCAACCAATTGATGTGTCTCTCTCATGTCGATGTGTCTCTCTCTCTCTCTCTCTCTCCCTCTCCCCCTTTCTCCCCCTTTCTCCCTCCCCCTCCTCATCCTCCCTCCCTTCCAAAAAAATCAATGGGGAAAATATCCTCAAGTGAGGATTAAAAACATTTTTTTTAAAGAATTAACTATTAAGTGCCCGGCTGGTGTGGGTCAGTGGTTGAGCATCGAGCTATGAACCACGAGGTCATGGTTCGATTCCCATTCAGGGCACATGCTGGGGTTGTGGGCTCAATCCCCAGTGAGGGTGTGCAGGAGGCAGCCGATCAGTGATTTTCTCTCATCATTGATGTTTCTATCCCTCTCTCCTTCTCCCTTCCTCTCTGAAGTCAATAAAAATTTTTAAAAATAATAAAATAGAATTAACTAAAATATCTGTTATTCTTTCTAATGGTTCTTACATCTCTAATACATATGGTAAATATATCCCTTAAATACCACCTATAATTAGCCAATTAGCATGGACACGACTTATCTCCCAGCATCTTGACAGAGTATGTGTTTGATTCTATAGTTAGCTCAGGTAAATGAAATGGCAAATCATTTTTAATTTGTCTCCTTTTTCAAGATGCTTGTGTTATCCTTGTAAGTAAATTTAGTAGTAATTCACCTTTTGGAGATTGAAAAGGGGAACTGGTAGATTAAATAACTTGCTCTAATGTAATCAAGGAGCTCTCCTATCCTTGTTATTGCCTTCAAGCTTACTGCAGAGAAATACCTTTCTGCCGAAATTCAGATGTACAGGCTTGACAGGAACCTGGGCACATTTTGGGAAGAAATGAGTGCAGCGTGTCTTGCAGGCTCTTTCCAGCCTGTCTTACGCCTTATCCCTGTGCTTTGTGCCTTCTAGTTCTCTCCTACGCTATGGTGGCAACCTGTCCCTTCAAAGTGCCATGAGTGTGCGATTCAACAGCAACGGGACTCAGCTCCTGGCCCTGAGGCGTCGCCTGCCCCCTGTGCTTTATGACATCCACTCCCGCCTGCCTGTGTTCCAGTTTGACAATCAGGGTTACTTCAACTCTTGTACCATGAAAAGCTGCTGTTTTGCAGGAGATCGTGACCAGGTAAGTGCCTTCTGCATCCCACACCCTTATTTTTTTATTTAATCCTTACCAGAGGATATTTTTCCACTGTTTTTTAGAGAGAGTGGAAGGGAGAGAGACAGAGAGAGAAAAGCATCTATGTGAGACACATCGATCGTCTGTCTCCCACACGCATCCTAGCAGTATCGAGCCTGCAACTGGGCACATGCCCCCCAACCGGAATCAAACCCAGAACTCTTTAATCTGAGCCAAATTGGCTCGGTCCCCACACTCTTACTTTCCTTTCGATTGCTGTTCCTGTACTGGTCTTTATTTCTCTTTAGCATAATGTCAGAAACAATTGAGGGAAACAGTAATTGTGTGGGGATGTTCTGGCTTACTAGTGAGTTTCTTTATCAGGGCTGCCATTGAGTAATGTGAGGCACACACCATAAACCAAGGCTGGCTACAATATGGTTCTGAGCAATCTAGCTCTGCCAAGTTTGTGAACAGATTTTAAGATTCTAAGAATGTATCATTTCAAAAGAAAGGAGGAAGTCCATGGAAAATTAGCTTGCCAAAAGAAGAGATTTTTTGTGAGTATCAATAAGCTACAATGATGAATGAAACACTCTAAGTACCATCCAAGAGACAAATATCCTGAAAGGCCCCTTGGGATGGCATCTTTTTTCTTGGATGAAATGGGCTGAGCAACTTTGTTTGAGAAGAGGCCAGATGCTGACTCTTTTTCTTTTTATTGCCAGCATCACAGCTGAGAAGAACCCAAGCTGTGAGTCTCCAGCCTTTTCACAGTCAGTGTCAAGATATTGATACTGACTTAGAGCTGGCAGTTCAAAAACATACTTGCATTCTTGACTGTCTGTCTTGGCCATGGAAGTTCTGAAGTGGGTGTCAGTGAATGGACCTATTGGACTGGTCTGAGTAATCAAGCTGAAAAAAGACAAATATAAAGAAAGATTGATCAGATAAACAAATGGACTTTTTTTCTTCTCAAACAACAAATCTTATTGCTACTTCACATTTAGATTGGAAAAGAGAAACCTCATTCTCCTGCTAATGTTTAGTTTTCTCTTTGGGTCAAATTTTGACGTGTAATTTGCATGCCATACTCCATCTCTTTAAAGTTATTTGTGGGCCTAGGGCATAAAAGAAACAGTTCTTTGAAAACCTTTGAAGTTCCTGCTTTTTGAAGGAAGGTAGCTAGGGCTTTTCTTCTTAGATTGAGGTTGCTAGAGAATCCCAATGTCATAGTTTAAAGATTACTATATGTAGTAGGAGCATAATATATGCTTGTTGAATTGGGTTGAATATGAAAGAAATTGAGAATACCTCTTAAGTTGCCCAGGCTAGGGATTTCCTCTTTTGTAAATAGGGAATATATATCCAAATTCAAAATTTATATTCACGATGGAGTGCTGGGGCCTATTAGCTGTGATCCACACTTGAAACCACTAGGTGGCCTCAGTTGTATAAGCATTGTTTCCTTGGAGAGGCCACAATGCTAATGACTTTGTTTTTATTGGCAGTTTGTTTCTTGGGTGGGAAGAAACTAACTGCCAATAAACAGTCTAGAAATGAACAGTCTCAGAATAGAACAGACCATTGTAATTGTCTGCTTGCAGAATGATTGATCTAGTTTCATTTAACAGTGGAAGCAATAACCAAGCACCTCCTTCTCTATTCCTGTCTTCCTTCTTTCCTTCCTTTCTTGCTTTTATTGATTATCCATCTTCTGTCAATCTCGTATGTATGTGTGAGATCCTGTTTCATTTAACAACAAAGAGTAGGCACTAAATGTGATGGCTTATAGGCTTTTTGCTAGAAACAGGCTGAGGGAAAGGTGAAAGAAAATGGATATTGTGTTTTCTTTCAATTTCTATATTAGTAGTGAATGAAGCATGGAGTCCCTAAAAGACTCGGAATAAATGCTTCTAATCAATATGTAGAACACCGTAGTTTCTTAACCTCGGCATTATCAACATTTTGGTCAGTTAATTCTTTGTTGTGCAGAGTTATCCTTTGCATCATATGATAGTAGCATCCTGTCCTCTTCAAACAAAAAATGTTTCCCGACATTGCCAAATGTCTGTTGGGAAAGGTAAAAGGAGGGGGCAGATTGCCCCTGTTTGATAACCTGTGGCCTAGATTATAATTACCCAGTTTCCCCAGATACACTGGGACAGGTATTGTCACATGCAAAGCCATATAAGGTATTTTATGATGGTCCGGGTTCTGTACATTGACAAGATATAGTTGTTTTGCCTTTCAGATTATATACGATGATAAAAACATTGAATGACTTTTGATTTTCCCTATTCAAATTTGACTGACTTGTTATTTGTGACTTTTGTCCTATGGAAAGATTTTATGGGTACTATATAGCCTCTCTGACAAACTAGATAGCTTTTTGATTAGGGTAAGTGGTTTTCTATGGGTACAGGAGGATGAGAAGTCATTGAATCTAACTTTGGATCAGTTTTAAAGTCTTTCAAGTCTGTTCATAGTCCCTATATAGATTATCAAAAGTATATAACCTGCCCTAGCTGGTTTGGCTCAGTGGCTAGAGCATCAGCTGCAGACTAAAGGGTCCCAGGTTCAATTCAATTCTGATCAAGAACCCGTACTTCAGTTGCAGGCTCAACCCCCAGCCAGGGTCTGGGTATGTATGGGAGATAACTAATTGATGTATCTCTCACACATCCATGTTTCTATCTCTCTGTCTCTCCCTCTCCCTTCCACTCTCTCTAAAAATCAATGGAAAAACATCCTCAGGTGAGGATTAATAAAGTATATAACCTAGGGAATAGGAAATATAGAGATTTATGTTTACCTATGTTGTCCACTCCTTGGGGACTAAGAAATGTAGCTATTCATCATTATCTTGTCTCCATTGCCTGTCACACAGCAAGGGCACAATAAATTTATTTGTTGAGGTGAATCTTGAGTACAATGTGTGTGGGGTTTTAGCTTTCTGTGCCCATGGCTTTGCTAACTGTAAATCAGGATTGATCAGTACCATTTTCCTGCTCAACTTCTTAGGGCTTTAGGAAGATGAATTAAATAATGGATTTTTAGTGAAACTAATCTACTGAGTTTATACTTTTTAAGTGTGGCACAGAAGGCCCAACTTCCTGTCTTATTCCTGGAACAAGTCTCTCAAAAGTGATTTATAGGCTCTGGCTTTGCACACTCGGGGCTGAAGCAGCAGCTGCCACAGTTATAGTGTGATCTGTAGGACTGACATGTACAGTCCTTGACTAGTCTAGACAGGATCTTTTTTGCTGCTTTCACATTCCAAAGACTACCCTTTGCATATAGTGGTCTTTACATTTGATCTGTTCTTGTATACTTTAAGAACGTGCACAGCCTGAGGCTCTGTGCTCTGGAACTCTTCATGTAGTCATAGGCTGGGTAACTATCCCAGAGAGAAATCTGAAAATTTCCATAATAGGAATGAACATGGTCAAGAAAGGCACTAAGTGACCTATCTATCTGAAACAGTCTTCTGGCTTTCAGTTACAGTGAGATTAGTCAGTTCACACAAATAGACCCAGATATATTGCCAGAGAACATGTACTTCATTTTAGATTGTCCTAGGTTCACAAAATATTCGTTAGCATTAAAATGAAAGGAACATTTCAGCAAATTGGACTCAGGGAATAAAGTATAAAATAAGCTGAGCCAACTCTGTGTCTCCCCCATGCTCATTACACCATTGTATATGAATTCTAATTATAGAACTGTTAGAGATCGTTTTGTATAAATCTTCCTTTTCCAGATGAGAAAACTGCGGCTCAGAGATTTTGTACGGCTTACACAAGTTAAGGCATAAGTTTGTAGCCGAGCCAGGACTGGAACCCAGACTTTTGAGCTCTCAATAGATACCCCTTTGCACTATACCAGTGATGGCGAACCTTTTGAGCCCGGCGTGTCAGCATTTTGAAAAACCCTAACTTAATTCTGGTGCCATGTCACATAGAAATTTTTTGATATTTGCAACCATAGTAAAACAAAGACTTATATTTTTGATATTTATTTTATATATGTAAATGCCATTTAACAAAGAAAAATCAACAAAAAAAATGAGTTCGCATGTCACCTCTTACACACGTATCATAGGTTCGCCAGCACTGCAGTATATAGTCACACTTAATGCCAGCAATATCAAGATGTCACCTCTTACACACATATCATAGGTTCGCCAGCACTGCACTATATAGTCACACTTAATGCCAGCAATATCAAGCCACCAGTTTGAAACTTCCGTGCTTGAGCAGAATGTTTTACTCTCATGTTTAGTTTCATGGTTTGTCATTAATTCATAGGTTTGTGGAGACATGTTCCTTTTTTCTGTCTCTTACTAAACCCTTCCTAACTACATGCCTCTCCCTACCCCAACTTTTAAAATAAGAAAGCAGATATTTACTGAGCATCTGCTCTGTTCCAGATGCTATGGTAGACATATTCACATAACTGCCAGACAGTAACCTGTTTGAGATTTTCATTTAAAGCCCTATATACAGGGTTGGGCAAAAGTATGTTTATAGTTGTATGAGAAACACAGTTTATTCTTGTATTATTTATTATTGTATTATTTTCCATATGAACAACTGTAAACCTACTTTTGCCCTACTGTATATTGTCTTTCCACTTTTGCCTAAAAATACATGGTTTATTTCTAGTATAATCTTTCAATTATTCAAGTTTAATAACTTCTATCATCAGATAAGGTGACATAAGTGACATGAGATTGGCTGGGCATCCACAGAAACAATTAGTACACACTCCTGCCCCTCCAAAGCCTGAATTTATCTTTTATCTTTCTTAGCCAGCCCACCTTCTAGTCTTGCAGCATAGTGAGGAATCTTGCAGTAAAACAGCATTCCTTTCTCTCCAGCCTGCCTGAACCCAAAGGTTCTCCTTGCTTTGTGTCATACTTGGATTTTGTGTGTGTTTATCTTTCGTTTTCTCCCTGAAGCCTGACTTCATCTGTCTCCCAAGCTTCACACTCCCTCCTGTCTTACTCAGAGAGCCAATCTAACAGGGTTAGAAAAAGAAGGCCAGCACCAGCCGGTGTGGCTCAGTGGAGGAGCGTCGGCCTGCGGACTGAAGGGTCCCGCATTCAATTCCAGTCAAGGGCACATGCTCGGGTTGCAGGGGCGTGCAGGAAGCAGCCGATAAATGATTTTCTCTCATCATTGATGTTTCTATATATCTCTCCCTCTCCCTTCTCTCTGAAATCAATAAAAATGTATTAAAAAGAAGGCCAGTTTTCCACCTGCTAGCTCTTCTGGCACACACTCGTAGGACAGCACTCGGCTTTTGTTCCTTTTCTTTCACAATTTCTTAAATGGCTCTTGTCCTACATTGTAAGAATCCAGCAGAGCAGAGCAGGCTTCTGGGAAGTAAGTCTTTCAGGCTAACAGGTATATGTTGCCTGGAAATGGACAGTGTGGTAATTTTAAAATCTTCTCTTGCTTTAGTTTCAGCTAATGCCTGGCTTTGGTCTCATCTAATGTCTGTCCCTACATCTTGTTGAAAGAGGAATGGAAAAGTATAATACAATTTTCTTGAAATGGTTGAGCACAGAAGGGTCTGAGCACTTGAATTGCTTTTACACAGGTCTTTCTTTTGAACTTGATGTCAAGGCCTCTGAAATCTTGATAATTAAATCATTTTACCTCATTCCCTGGAGAAAAGAGCTGACTTGTACCCTGTGAAAAAATGGCCTTAAATACATGGCCTGGCCTCAGACATTACATCACCACTCAACCTTTCTGTGTTGACATTACATGGGTATAGCAGAGGTGCAGAATTCACCAGTTAGTACGCTCCAGGCCAGTGAAGCACCTTATAAAGTTACAACTTTACTTTTTGTATAATTCCATGCAGTCCTGATTACTCTCACTTGGGGGCCTGGCAACCCACAGGTTCTTCCTCTGAAATAAAGGCACACTTTTTATAGGGGGGGATTCAACTCTTGGGTTCCGTCCTATGACTTGCTTTATGGCTTTAGGCTAATTTCTTCTCTTTGCCTTTCTTTTATATTATATGTTTTTAGCTCTTTAGCTTCTAAAGCAGTTTCTTTTATATAATCTTCCCAGTGACCTTTGGGTTTGGTTGGATAGGTTTTATCTTCATATGAAACTGAGGCCTAGAGTAGTTTGAAATGGCAGATCTAATCGATAGTAGAAACAGGACTAGACTCAGTCTCTTGCCTGTGATTGTATCCTCTTCTCTATAGGCATGCTACCACCTGTGTTGTACAGATTAAATGGTGATAGCCTCTTCCGTGGCTGATGAAGAAAAGCCGAATACAGAATGTTGTGACAGAGGAATAACTTGTATATGTTATTTAGGTGAATGTTTAAGGATATTTTATAGAGGTAAAATAGCATGAAAATAACCTCTTTATTAAGTCAACCATTTGTAACTCTTTTTGAATCCTGAGCCCCTCTGCAATTCTGAAAGCTATGAACATTCATTTCAGAAAAATGTACATGTACACATAGTTTTGCATATAATGTTAAGGAGTTTATGGAATTTCTTGAAATAGGGGTTTCAGGTATTAGCAATCCTGGATTAAGATTTTACCCATGGATTATATAATCTTTTAGTTCATTGCTGATGCAGTTTTAGAATTTAGAAAGCTTAAGATGTTTTGGAGTGTATGCAGGCCTGCTTGATGTGGTCTGGTTTATAATTATTCAGCTGAAAAGGAACACTAGGCACCTGATTTCTTCTTAGGAACAAACGGAATTGATAAGATCTGGTGATACAACATGACAGTTCTCTAATTTATGGTTCCTGGCCAGAAACCTGGGCTTTACTAAAAAATCCCTTAGATATTAATGGCGGGAACAGAGTATAACCTTTCCTGCTCTACTTTCCCCATCCTCCTTAGAGAGTTTACTTTCAGTAGCTCTTCCCTTTTTTGGAGTGTCTTAAAAAAAGGAAAATAATATTCCTTCCTCTGAATGGTGAAACCTGTGCTTGAATGAAAAGTATAAATACTCATACGAAGACTGAAAGGAGTGATGCCATCTCCCCACTTCCCAGGCCCCACATATAAAAACTGAGGCCCACACAAGAGATATTGCTGAAGGCCTTTTGGTTGACAGCCCTTCATCTTGCCCAGGTTTCCAAAAGAGTTTTGCCAAATAAAGATTCATTTTTAAGTAATGCAGGCTACCTTGTTACAAGCAGCTGTTGGAGATTTAGAACATTTTCATAATTTTTTCCCCTTACTGATTATTTGACTATTATTGTCTGAGCATTTCGTTATTAATAGAATTTTTCCTACTCAGAATCCATACAGCTCAGTTATTTTAATAAATCAAATAATTCCAGGAGCCTAATGGAACTGAAATGGCAAATGATCCAAAGAAGCAAGAATCATGTAACTTCATATGCAAAAATAGTGTTAATCTTATGGGTATGCATATTTGTGTGCTTTTATTGGTAGCCAGTGGAATTCTATTTTTTCCAACTGCAAATACAATAAATCTATGGCTTTGGCCATTTCCAAAGAAAAATTTCTCTGATTATTTTGGATGGTGTTTGTGGCAGGCACTGGGTATAAATGATATGATTAAAGGTATATTGGCAAACTTTTTCTGGAAATAGTCTTCTAGAGAGCACATCACGAAATTGTTCAATCATATCTCCCCCCCCAAACCCCCTTCTGACCAAAGGTCAGGGAGAAATAAGAGCTGTGCTTGATTTAAATGTTAAATTGCAGTTTCTCTGCTGTTACTGATCTGGGCTAGAGCCATCTGGTTTCTCTATCCTAGTCAGTACTATTAATTAGAAAAGCATGTCATATACTGGAAAATAATTAATCAGTTACTGTGGAAGGAGCCTTGGAGAGAACTGGGTAAGTTGATCAGTACTCAGTGAATACTAACTGATTGATATGTTTCCTTTTCCATCAACAGATGTTGGAGAATATCAAATGCTGTGCAAACACATACACACATACTTATGCATACACATATACTGAGAGAGAGAGAGAGCGAGAGAGAGAGAAACATTGAAGGGCCTGTTAAGACATATTCTGTGTTATTATTAGATAGATGGCCTGTCCCTCCTGCCTTCTAAAACTTTTCCCTCTTTTTTTAAAATCCTCATCCAAAGATATGTTTAGAGAGTGGAAGGGAGAGAGAGAAACATTGATGTGAGAAAGAAACATCTATTGGTTGCCTCCCATAAACACTCCGACCTGAGATGGAACCTGCAACCTAGGTATGTGCCCTGACAGTGAATTGAACCTGCAACCTTTTGGCATACTGTACGACAGTCCAACCAACTCAGCCACCAGGCCAGGGCACTTTTTCCTCTTTGTAATGTGGATTTTGGGTGGGGGTGGGAAGGATTATATATCCATATTTCTAAACTCAATTAGAATAAAATTGGCTAATACATACTTTTTCCCAGTAAGCTTCTATTTAGTAAGCAGTTTTGCTATGGCTACGTTTAGATCCTTTTTTGAACCTTCAAGTTGTTAAAAATTTCTGTTACTTCAGTGACTCTACAGAAGTGGTCTATATATTTAGAGGCATGGGCTTCTCTGGGTATTCATCTATTAAAGGCCTTTCTTAAGAGCATATGTAATTCAAGACTGCTGAGTGCTGAAAAAAGGACCGGAGTTCCTGGAGAGTGCTGGACATTACAGCAATCTACGGGAGAGTAGGGAGTATTACATGAGTGACTGTTTTCTATAATGATTAGTGGATTGACAGAGGACATGTGGGCAAATGAGACTGACAGAGTGCTAATACGGCAAACTTTTCTTTTTATGGTGATGGTTCCTTCTTGAAATTAATTGAGAGGAGCAGTTGTTTCTCTGCCTCTATGCTTGAACAAGTTAACACAGTAAAACTGTGATATAATGGACTAATTCGGGTTAGAGGGTGTTAAAGCTAAAAGTCCATTGTAGATTTTCCAAATGCATATGTTAAAAATTTGACAAATGAGTTAGTTTAGCCATAGCTGGTTTGGCTCAGTGGATAGAGTGTTGGCCTGTGGACTGAGGGGTCCCAGGTTCAATTCTGATCAAGGGTACGTGCCAGGTTTGCAGGCTTGGTCCCCAGTGGGGTGCGTACAGGAGGCAGCCGATCAATAATTCTCTCTCATCATTGATGTTTCTATATCTCTCTCTCCCTTCCTCTCTGAAATCAATCCTATATAATAAAAGCCTAATATGCTAGGTGTCCGGTTGGCTGTTCAACCAATCAAAGCGTAATATGGTGATGATATGCTAAAACCGCTCAACAGCTCGTTATGATGTGCACTGACTACCAGGGGGCAGTCGCTCCGACCAGTAGGTTAGCTTGCTGCTGGGGTCCTGCTGATCGAGTCTGAGCGAAACGGGCTGGACCACACCCTGGAGCCCTCCCACGGTCTTTGCCCGGCTGGCCAACCTCTTGCGTCCCTCTCCAGCCTTGATCATGCACTGGTGGGATCCCTTGGCCTGGCCTGTGCCCTCTCGCAATCTGGGACCCTTCAGGGGATGTTGGAGAGCCAGTTTCGGCCCTATCCTGCAGGCCAGGCTGAGGGACCCCACTGGTGCATGAATTCATGCACCAGGCCTCTAGTAAAAATAGTTTTTAAAAAGTTTACCTGTTTTTACTTATGTAGACATGTTTGTGTAATTAAAATTAAGTATGTAATTTCACAGAAAAGTTTTCTATATGTATTACTGTAATTTTAAATTTATACTGAATAGGTCTAGTAAATGCATGCATTCACCAGTCACCACAAGTAAACAAATGCACACAGCTGGGGTGTGGCTTAGCACATATAGTTTGAATTTCTTTTGATAGTGATTGGTGTTGGCACTATTTGGTCTTTGTTTTCTTGCTCCTGACAGCAAATGTTTAAATATTTGTGAGATGGCTGATCAAGACTTGCAATGCTGCCCTCGTTGGTTTTGCTCAGTAGTTAGAGCATCAGCCCAGGGACTGAAGGGTCTCAGATTTGATTCTAATCAAGGGCATGTACCTGGGTTGTAGGCTTGATCCCTGGCCCAGGGTTGGGTGCCTGCAGAATGCAACCAATCTATGTGTCTCTCTCACATCGATGTTTCTCTCTCTCTGCTCTGCCTCCCTTCCGCTCTCTCTAATCTGAAAAAATCAATGGAAAAAATACCCTCAGGTGAGGATTAACAACAACAAAAAAAAGATTTGCAGTGCTGTTTTTCCTCTTGAGCACTAACCATTTGTAGGACTGCAGTTGGAGGCTTTAGAAGAGAGGAATCTTTCCAACTGGTTTGATGATGTTAAATGTATCTCTGCACTCAGCCCACTTGAAATAATCTTTATTTCCACAAAGCTTTAAAAAGAAGGAAGGGAAGGAGGGAGGACAAGAGTTCTTTTGGTTACCTTATGTTTTAAAATAGCCCAGAACTCTGTCCCCTCTCCTGGAATACTCATCTCCCAGATATCCAATAACTTGCTCCCTCATTTCCTTCAGAGTTCTGCTCAAAATGCCATTTTATCAGAGAGACAGTCTGTGACCACCCTATAGAAAATGGAAACTAACCACCCCGGCACTCCCTATATGCCCTAACCTGCTATTTAATTTTTCTCTATCCTACTTACCACCACTGTTCTTATATATCCATGTTCTTTTTAATTTATTTTTCCTCTACCCACTCCACTCACATTATCCTATATAATGAAAGGCTAATATGCAAATTGACTGAACAATGGAATGACCGGTCACTATGATGCACACTGACCACCAGGGGGCAGACGCTCAACGCAGGAGCTGCCCCCTGGTGGTCAGTGCGCTCCCACAGGGGGAGCGCCACTCAGCCAGAAGCTGGGCTCATGGCTGGCGAGCTTAGCGGTGATGGCGGGAGCCTCTCCCACCTCTGTGGCAGTGCTAAGAATGTCTGCCTGATGGCTTAGGCTTGCTCCCCGGGCCTAAGCCAGCAGTTGGACATTCCCCAAGGGCTCCCGGTCTGTAAGAGGGCACAGGCCGGGCTGAGGGAACCCACAACCCAAGTGCACGAATTTTGTGCACCGGGCCTCTAGTATACGTATATAATTCTTTCCCTCTTCCCAACCAATAAAATGTAGGTTAAGCTTCATGAGGGTAGGGGCAGGGTCTTTTTTTTTTTTTTTTTTAAGCCTGTATTTCTTCTTTTTTTAATTTTTTTTATTTTTTTATATATTTTATTGATTTTTTAGAGAGAGGAAGGTAGAGAGATAGAGTTAGAAACATCGATGAGAGAGAAACATCGATCAGCTGCCTCCTGCACACTCCCCACTGGGGATGTTCCCCAGTGTCCAACCTATAGTTGACATTTAATAAATATGTGTGCAGCGGTTCTCAACCTGTGGGTCTCGACCCCTGAAAATACATCCTGCATATCAGATATTTACATTACAATTCATAACAGTAGCAAAATTGCAGTTATAAAGTAGCAACGAAAATAATTTTATGGTTGGGGGGTCACCACAACATGAGGAACTGTATTAACGGGTCACAGCATTAGGAAGGTTGAGAACCACTGAATGAATAGAGGGCTGGAATCATTTTTATTTCAGTCTCAGAGTCAGCAGTGTCCTAGGCAGTCAACTTTGAATGCTGGAAAGAGCCCGGCAGATAACCGTGAAATGCCATAAATGAAATGCCTTGGGAGAGGTTTGTGATTCCAGTGTGTATGAACACTTAAATCGTCTGACTAGACAGCAGTGGGTCAAGACACCCTCCTTGGAAATCATCCCGAGCTGTTCCCTTGTGGTGGTTCCAAAAGGAAGAGAGCGTCAGGAGTTGCCCTTATTTATCCCTGAGAGGAAGCCTGGACATTGTATGCATTTTCTACGTATTTTAGGAGCCGTCATATTAACTCCAACAGGCCTTAACTCTGTGGGAGTTTTCTTCCTTATAAGGCAGTCTTCTGAGTCAGCGTTCCCTCTGGGAGTCAGTCCCCTTTTACCTTTTCATGGCTTTCCCTGGTGAATAGCTGAATAGGAAAGCGCTGGTTCTTCACAATGAAATAGTAAAACCTCTGAAAAGCCCACCCTTGGCTCACTCTTGTTTAATATTTATTTTTGTTTGTTTAGTTTGGGGAGACAGAGTAGTAGGAATTCTGTATGAAGTTTTATAGCCTCTTTGAAATATAGAGCATGAAATGATGAGATGTTGAATAATAAATGTTATATATATATACAAGATAGGCAAAAGTAGGTTTACAGTTTTGAGTATGCGAAAGTTTATTTTTTTTTTAAATATGTTTTTATTAATTTTGGAGAGGGTGAGAGATAGAAACATCAGTAATAAGAGAATTATTGATCGGCTGCCTCCTGCATGCCCCATAGTGAGGATTGAGCCTGCAACCCACGCTTATGCCCTGACCAGGAATCGAACCATGACTTTCTGGTTCATAGGTCTGTGTTCAACCACTGACCCACACTAGCCAAGCCACAGCGTTTATTCTTGTATTTATTAATTATTGTATTACTTTCCATATGACCTGTAAACCTACTTTTGCCCCAGCCTGTATATAAATTATTAGTGGACAGTTCTTTCTTTTTAATATATACTTATGCCCTGACCAGGAATCGAGCCATGACTTTCTGGTTCATAGGTCTGTGTTCAACCACTGACCCACACTAGCCAAGCCACAGCGTTTATTCTTGTATTTATTAATTATTGTATTACTTTCCATATGACCTGTAAACCTACTTTTGCCCCAGCCTGTATATAAATTATTAGTGGACAGTTCTTTCTTTTTAATATATTTTGTTGATTTTTTACAGAGAGGAAGGGAGAGGGATAGAGAGTTAGAAACATCGATGAGAGAAAAACATCTGATCAGCTGCCTCCTGCACACCCCCTACTGGAGATGTGCCCGCAACCAAGGTACATGCCCTTGACCGGAATCGAACCTGAGACCTTTCAGTCCGAAGGCCAACACTCTATCCACTGAGCCAAACCGGTTATGGCAGTGGACAGTTCTTTTGTGTTCTGTTTTTCCCTCGTCCTGCCTATGTGTCTTAATTTGGGTTAAAGTTTCAGGTGCAAGTAGTTTATTTGGAAATGCAGGAAATAGTAGAAGAAAGGAGAAGTGAGATAGGGAA
>NW_006288624.1:3290370-3292953 GCF_000327345.1 Myotis davidii
CAACTGTGGGCAATTGGAGTTGATCTTGAGGGGGAAGGGTATAGAAAATGCACTTCAGAGTTATTCCACCTGAGGATAAGGCAGTTGGGCTATTAGTTGGATATTTAGTCATTGGTTGAACCTGCTCCCAAGGAATGTTCATTCCCTAGAGCAGCCTGGCTGCAGCCTCCTAGGCTTTGGAGAAAACTTGGTAAAGGGATGTGGATACTGCCAGCTGGAGATCCAGTGGAGTATACAGAGCAGTGAGGCCTGAGAGAGATAAGCATCAAGGAGTGACCTATGCCATACTTTCTGTTCCTGTTAAAACAGTAATCTACCTGGGCACCATTCCTTTATCTTTGTTTCTTCTGTTCCCTCTTTTACCCACATCTTTACCTGAACTGGCTCAGTGCTCAACTATCTTGCCTTGCCTCTTTTGTGAATCACCAGGCACATGTTTTCTCTAGTGATTTCTACTTCATGACATGGTACTTATGTGACTACATGTAAATTTTCTATTTGAAAATTAAGCTCCTTGGGAACCCAGGTATTACCTTTTATATCTTTGTAAGCACCAAAGATATATAAGTGCTTGGTTAGTTAGAACGAATCTTTCCTCCCAACTAATAGGTGGTTTTGCTATGAGAGGAACGCCCTTGAGCTTCTGAATTCCAACTTTCTAACTTCAACTAGTATAGTGTCATAAACTGCAGGGAGCTACTGAATGGACCCTGAAGTCAGAGCAATGAGGAAATCTTTTTTAAGTATTCAGTTTTGTAGTATTAAGTCCATTTACATTGTTGGATGACAATCACTACCATCCACCTCCAGATGTTTTTCATCTTGCAAAACTGAAACTCTATACTCAAAAACACCAACTCCCCTCCCTCAACCCCTAGCCCTTGGCAACCACCATTCTACTTTCTGCCTCTATGAATTTGACTGACTACTCTAGGAATACTCATAGAGTATTTGTCTTTTTATGACTTTTATTTCACTTAGCATAATGTTTAAGGTTCATCCATGTAGCATGTGGCAGAATTTCCTTCCCTTTTAAGGCTGAAAAATATTCTATTTTATGTATAGACCACATTTTGTTTATCCATTCATCTGTGGGCACTTGTGTTGCTTCCATCTTTTGGCTATTGTGCATAATGCTACTATGAACATAGGTGTAAAACTATCTCTTAGAGATCCTTCATTCAATTCTTTCAGATATATACCCAGAAGTGAAATTAATGGATCGATGGTAATTTTTTTTTTAATTATTTGAGGAACTGTTTTGTTTTGTTTGTTTTTGATAGTAGTCATCCTAATGAGTGTGAGTTGGTACCTCATTGTGGTTTTAATATGCATTTCCCTAATGATTGGTGATGTTGAGCATCTTTTCATGTGCTTATTGGCCATTTGTAAATGGCCATTATATATTTCTTTTTAAATGTCTATTCAAGTCCTTTGCCCATTTTTAAAATCAAGTGGTTTGTTTTTTTGTTGTTAAGGAAACTTTCTTTTTTTTTTAAATTTCTTTATTGGTTAAGGTATTACAAATGAGTCCTCATCCCCCCATGGAAACTTTTTAATTGAAATATAACAGGGTTGGTCTTTGAGTTTCCTTGCCTTGAGCATATTTATGTAGTGATTTGTCAAGTAACCATGGACTGGCAGCTTAGGGACTTTCAGCTCTGATCTGTCTTCTATCATTCTTTCACAGAGTAATCATAGAATCTTAAAATTAAATTGAGCCTCAGAGATCTTAGTCTGTTCTGGCTACTATAACAAAATACCACAGACTGGGTGGATTATAAACAATAGTAATTTCTTTATCACAGTTCTGGAGGCTGAAAGTCCAGGATCGGAATGCCAGCTTTGTTGGGTTCTGCTGACTTCTCCCAGTATCCTCATATGGTAGAAGGGGCTAGGAAGCTATGTTGGGTCTCCTTTATAAGAGCGCTAATCATGACCTAATCACATCTCAAAGGTCTCACCTGATACCATTATATTGTGTATTAAGTTTTCATCATGTGAATTTGGAGGGAGATACATTCAGACCATAGAACAAAGTGACATGCAAGGAAACTGAACCCATTTCTTTTCCCACTGTGCTCTGTGCTCTGTGGATAGCATTTTCGTCATCTTTAAACATGCCTTTCTTTGTCTCCTTTCTCATGTTCTTACAAATATTTTGAAAACTGGTAAATTGATTTTTCAAGTGTTGAGTAAAGTATTTGCATTAGGCATGAAGTTGTATATATATTGAACTTAGATTTTTTTTAATTGTTCAGTGTTATTTTTAAGAAATTTTCTTTATAAAACTATAGGCCTTTTTCTCCCTAGGGAAATAAGGAGATGAGGCCAAGAGGCAGTTAGTAATGCTGACCTCAACTTAAAGTAGAACACTTTTGTTAATCTTTGAAAATAAATAAGCTCCCAGAATTGCTCATTGGTTGCTGTTAGTGCTTTTCTGAGTCCTAATTAGAATACATCTAGCTAGTGTATATTATTCCACAGTGGTCCCACCATTTTTGAGATTAAACTGTTTGAAGCTGCCACATAAAAGGGGATTGCGTATGCCCCTAGCACTAACTTGTGGCTGGGTTGGCACTG
>NW_006288624.1:3293001-3294474 GCF_000327345.1 Myotis davidii
AGTTCAGGATCTTGGCCTTGCATAAAAGCTTCTAAATTTTTTTCTGCATTTAAACATTTTTAAAATTGTGGTAAAATATACATAACATAAGACTTACCATTATAACCATTTTGAGTGTACAGTTCTGTGGCATTAAGTGCACATGTAAATGCACTTAATGCCACAGAACTGTACACTATCCATCTCAGTATTTTTTCTTCTTTCCAAACTTAAAGTCCATACCCATTAAACGTAGCTTCCCATTCCTCCCTTGGCAACTACCATTCTTTCTGTCTCTGAATTTAACTAGGTACCTCGTATAAATTGAATCATACAATATTTGCTTTTCTGTGTGGCTTCTTTAGCATGTCTTCAAGATTCATCCATGTTGTAGTATGTGTCAGAATTTATCTCCTTTTTTGAGGTTGAATAATATACCATTGTAGGTATATATCACATTTTTATCTATCCATTCATCCGTTGATGGACATTTGGGTTGTTTCCACTTTTTGGCTATTGTAAGCATTCTTCTGTGAACATTGGTGTACAGATATCTCAGGTCTCTGCTTTCATTTACACACACACACACACACACACACACACACACACACACACACACACCTAGGAGTGAAATTGCTGGGTCATATGATAGTTATATGTTTAACTTTTTGAGGAACTGCCATACTATGTTCCACAGTAGGTGCACCATTATATGTTTCTACCAGCAGTGCACAAGGGTTTCAATTTCTCTACATCCTCGCCAACATTTGTTTTCTGTTGTTTATTTTTTGGTAATAGCCATCCTAATGTGTGTGAAGCGGAATCTCATTGTGGTATTGATATTTATTTCCCTAATGATTAGTGATCATGTGTTTATTGTCCATTTGTATATTTTTCATTGTAGAAATGTCTGGTCAAGACCGTTGCCCATTTTGAATCAGGTTGGTTGGTTGTTGCTGAGTTTTAGCCAAAGAGCCTTTTGATTTGCAAATACTTTTAAGAGGGTGTTTGCTGTGTGACATCTTTTGAATATATCTTCATTTGTTTTGTTTATTTTCAAAGAATCTTTCTGTATTTAGGAAGATAAATATAGATATATACTAGAGGCCTGATGCATGAAATTCGTGCAAGGGGTTTGGCCCCCACCACCACGGCCCCCGCCTGCTGCAGCAGCTGCGGGCCTCTGCCTCGGCCCCCACCCACCACCACTTCATCCAGAAGGACGTCTGGTCTAATTATCATATTACACTTTTATTATTATAGATTATCAGTCAATTGATATATATAAATACTTTTTTTGTCCCAACAGTATATCCTTTCAGGCTCTGATGACTTCAACCTGTACATGTGGAGAATTCCTGCAGATCCAGAAGCAGGTGAGTATGTCCCTAGTATAAACCTGCTGCTGGTGTTGGTTCTACTGACTTTTGGCATGCTGTGCCCTGAAAGGACAGATCTGTAGCTATAGAGGAAGGTATTTCTCTCTCTCTCTCT
>NW_006288624.1:3294523-3298012 GCF_000327345.1 Myotis davidii
CTTTTAACATAATAAAAGTTTATCAGAAAAGTGACCAAAGGAAATTATAAAATAAAAATCAGAAGCCAGATTTAAATATAACCTTCATACATATCTGATATAATGATGCTCAAATCTTTTTCCTCCTAAGAACTTTTCTTTAGACTTCATAGACCTCCTTTATGTCCTTGTCTCTCTCCTATTTCACAAAGCATGATAGAATATTTTTACCTTGTTTTTACATGCTTTTCCTTTATTATCCATATGCATGTTTGTGCTTACTACTCTACAAATAGTTGCTAAGGCCTCTTTTTTTTTCTTTTGGCTTCCCTGGTGATGTTAACTAAAGTGAAATTTTCTTTGTTGACTGACAAGTACATTCTCTGGGGTTTGGCTGACGCCAGACATCAGAGAAATTAGGAGGAATATTTCTGCATTTGTTCTAGATGTATTCTGAAAAAAACAACAAACTGCAGCTTTCCATAAATTGGGATCTAGGCCAGATGAGATTTCAGATAGCATGAATCATTCTTCATTCTTGATAATAGTGACCTTACATGCGCAGTTACCTGTTACACTGGTTTTTCCTACTGGTAGAAAGTTTATATATTTTTTTATTCTCAGGACAACTTAATGTAGCCATCCGTTCTGGGTTATACATGGCATCAAACTGGAAAATGGCCATTAGGAAAATTATAGAGGACTATGCCCAGTGTATATTGCACAGTGTATCTAGTGCTTAATTTAGGGAAGTTATTGGTTTGCCTGTTGCTGAATTAACAAACAATTGCCTTTCAAAACTTGTTGAGGACCACCTTTGGTATAACTCTTGTTGCTGTGGTCTAGTTACCAAACATATTGCAAAAGGCCTATTTCCCCTTCTGGAATTTGGAAAGCATGAGTAAAGCAGCTTACCTTTGAAACAGAACCAGAAGGGACAGCATCATCTGTCTGAACCAAAAACAGTGTTCCTGGCCCCATATGTTCTAAATTGATTAGCTGATGAATACGCTTTGGGCTTAGTTGTATCTTTTATTAGATCTTGAAAACTTTTAATTATTAAGTCAATATGTCAAAATAGAAAGTGGATAATCCTCTTTCCCCAGGATGTTCTCTGGAATCTTTTTCATGTTTGTATAAACAGAGAAAGGGGAAAGAATTAGCAATAGTCTATATTATAAAAGGCTTGTGGCCCTAACGCCGTAATGACCAAAGACCAGCGCAGGTGGGCGGGTTGCGCGATTTCACATGCTGGGCTTCTAGTATTGCAATATGTTCCTCTCCCTGTTGATTTCTCTTCTGACTTAGGATATGGCCCACTGTTGGGCTAACTTTGTGAGTAGATGATTATGTAATCTCTGGGTTGGTGGAAACCTGATAGCGGATATAGGATTCCAATATTAAAACTGGAAAAATGGGTACCTGGACTTTCCAAGGATTGTATAGGCACAGCTGGTTTAAAGGAATCCTTTAAAAGCATATTTGTTTTGATCACTTGTATTCCAGTAATAATTGTAATGGTAACTCGAATCCAAGACAAAAATTTTAACACTTAGAACCTTATAGTCACAGTAAATAAAGAAATATTTTAATTTGTATTTTTGTTGGTAAAACTATGATATAAATTAGGTTGAAATTTTAGGGGATAAAGTGTAAATATTATTTAAAGGAAGAAAAAGGAATGATGTAATATTTTTATTTAAAAAAGAACATGTTAGACTTCAGATTCCACGTACCGGCAACCTTCTGATGCACAGGTAGGATGATACTCCAACCAACTGAGCCACACTGGCCAGGGCACCATAACAGTCTTATGGTTCTTTTATACTCAATGTTCAGTAAACAGTAAAAAATAATGAGGCAAGAAAATGTGGCTACTAATCAAGAGAGGAAAAAAAATATAAGCCAACCCACAATTTTATGCAGATATTTAAATTAACTGACAGTGACTTTATATTATAGGCATGATAAAGAAAATAGGAGAAAAGGTGGACAAAATGGATGAGAAAATGGAGAATTTCAACAAAATTGGAATCTATTTAGGAGAATAATCTTATAGATATTCTAAAACTGAAATGTCTAAAATTAAGAATTTATTGGATGGGTTTAACCTCCAGAGGACAGGTTTGGTGAATAGAAGACAGATCAATAAAAGATAACTGCTCCCACCCCCCAAAAAAAGATAACCAAACCATAGGACAATGAGAAAAGAGAATGGAAAGAGCAGAACAGAGAGCATTAGAAATAAGTGGAACACAGATGGTCTGATATATATGAAGTTGATGTTCCAGAAGGATAAAGAAAATGAGCAGAAACAATATATGAAGATATAATAGCTAAAAGAATTTTTCAAAACAAATGAAATATACCAATTCTTAGATTCAAGAAACTCAGTAATGACAGTAGGATAAATACAACACACCTAGGCACATCGTAAGTCCAACTATTGAAAGCTAAAGATAATGAGAAACCCAAAAGCAGCCTGAGAAAATTTCTAAATCAGTAATAAATAAAGTGCTTAAAGAATGAAAGCCAGCTGACCTGAATTCTATATCTAGGGAAAATAATCATTCAAAAATGTCGGTAAAACAGACATTTTAAAAAGTTATAGAATTTTAATATAATGACTTAGCAGCCCTTAATGAATTAATACATCTAAATACCGAACATCAACAACAACTTAACATTACAAAAGGAAAGGCAATTAGACATGAGCCTCTGGATGAAAGAACAATACTACCCATGGTCTTTCAAAATTAAACCACCCAAATCTGAACAGACCTCAGGATCCACCTTTCGATTTGCAGGAAGTATAATAGAGGTCAGAGGGGTATATTGTACTGTATTGTGAGGATACAACCCACAAAATCCAAACTGTCAGAAATTCTCAGACCCATGTTCTTCAACAAATACATTCGAATGGGAAAAGAAGGATGGATAGGAAGAAACCTATTGTTAGGAAACATAAGAGACAAAAAAACCACAGGCAAAATTAAAGTATTTAGGAATGCACACCTGGGTAAATAAAATTATTTTTAAATGCAGAGAAGTGATTAATATAGAAGTCAGGATAATGGTTACATTATTATCTATTATTACTTAACTAGAGGCCTGGTGCACGAAATTTGTGCACGAGGGGCGGGGCGGAGGGGGGAGTGTCCCTCAGCCCAGCCTGCACCCTCTCCAATCTGGGATCCTCTCACAATCCAGGACTGCTGGCTCCCAACCACTCGCCTGTCTGCCTGCCTGATTGCCCTTAACCGCTTCTGCCTGCCAGCCTGATCACCCCCTAACCACTCCCCTGCCAGCCTGATCAATGCCTAACTGCTCCCCTGCCAGCCCGATGGCCCCTAACTGCCCTCCCCTACTGGCCTGGTTGCCCATAACTGTCCTACCCTGCAGGCCCGGTCACCCCCAACTGCCCTCCCCTGCTGGTCATCTGTGGCGGCCATCTTGTTTTGCCCATCTTGTGACGACATGAGGGTGGCCATCTTGTGGCAGGCCTCCTGG
>NW_006288624.1:3298931-3326157 GCF_000327345.1 Myotis davidii
TCCATCCCTCTGGGGTGCCTGGCCATCCTGGGTGAGGGGCTGATGGCTGTTTGCAGGCTGGTCACAGCCCCCAGCCACCCAAGCCCCCAGTGGAGGCTGGCAGGAAGCAGGTATCTGGGATTTATTTAGCTTCTATAATTGAAACTTTGTTACCTTTGGTGGACTCCACAGCCGGCCAGGGCCGGCAGGAAGCTTGGCTTCCTCCATCGCCGGGGCAATCAAGCCTCCTGCTTGCTACAGCTCCGTGGCTGCCGGCCGCCATCTTGGTTGGGTTAATTTGCATATAGTCGCTCTGATTGGCTGGTGGGCATGGTTTGGGGAGTAGCAAAGCTATGGTTAATTTGCATGTTTCTCTTTTATTAGATTAGATTAGATAGGATGGGGGAATGAAGGGGTTGTAATTGCAATGAGGCATGTAGGGGCCTCGGAATGAATAGCCAGAAAAATTCCATTTCTTGACCTGGGTGTTGGTTATAAGGGTATTCAACTTATGAACTTCATTAAGCTATACTTTTTATATTTGTTTCCATATCTTCTTAAAAATTCCTCATTGAAAAAATTAAGTAAATAGCCGTGGTCAAAGAATAAATCACAATAGGAATAAAATTTTCTTAATAAAAATAAAAACATGAAAGGTGTTCAAGTATTGCATGGATACTTGGCCCAGATCAGGGATCTACAAAATTTTCTGTTCACATACCCACCCCCACAATCATTTTTTTGAGTTATAAGTTACATATACAGAGTATATATTAAAGTACACTTTTATTTAGGCATAATTTAAACCTTCTGCTAAGATGCCCACCATGGAAAGGTGCTTGTTGCCCCAAGGTAACTTCATTGATGAGAAATTTTCTGGAATCCTTACTCTGTATCCCTCTGTAATCTTTTGAATGTGGCATACTGAGAACAGCCTTATTATCATCCTTCCTTTTCAGAGCCTTTTACTCATTTGAAGGTGGCTCTCATGTCCCCTTCTCTATTTCCTCCAGAGATAGCACCCCCAAGTTTACTTAGCAGCACCTCAAGGAAATGATACTGATTTCTTTCTTTTTTTTTTAATATATTTTATTGATTTTTTACAGAGAGGAAGGGAGAGAGATAGAGAGCTAGAAACATCGATGAGAGAGACATCGATCAGCTGCCTCCTGCACATCTCCCACTGGGGATGTGCCTGCAACCCAGGTACATGCCCTTGACCGGAATCGAACCTGGGACCTTTCAATCCACAAGCCGACGCTCTATCCACTGAGCCAAACCGGTTTCGGCGATACCGATTTCTTGAATGTACTGATTTCTTTCCTCTAGATTTGTTTTACCTCTGTTTAAGGATTAATTGAATAATGAATAAGTGCAACAGATGTAGTCTGACTAGAACAGAGAAAAGCTTTGACTCCTTGCTACATGGTGTTTCAGAAAGTATACGGGATCACAAAAAGCTGTTTTTGGAGTTCACAGACCCATGATCCACTCATACTTAGAGTTGCTAGAAATCCCATAGTTTCCACATGGGGCTGTGTGGTTGGTCCTGGATCACATCCTTTATTTGGTGCTTGGGTTTCATAGTACAAAAGGACAGGACCTTATAATTATTTCTCTAACAAGATTCACTAACTGGTAGTTGAGTTGTTTGTTTTTTCTGTATTACCCTTTAACATTGCATCATCAGTCTGTCACAAGCTGTCTCTTTGATCATCATCTTGCTTTGCGAGTAACTAAAGTACTTTTTTGGATTATTTTTAGCAAACCTGGGCTCATTTGGGGATTCAGTCTTCCTGCTACTATTCTAACACACATTTAAAAAAATTTTTTTTTCTATTCTTCCTTGTTCTTTTTTCATTTTCATTTTACTTTTTACTATTTTTAGAGTTAAGTACTTTTATTATCAAAGTAATACAGATACATACATTTTAAATCAAATAATATTACAAAGCTTTTTTTTTAAATGCAAGTTTCTTTTTCTTCCTATAACAAACATAATATTTTAAGTTTTAAATTTTGCCCATTGTCCATTGGCTTCCTACTACTGAAATTAGCCAGTTTCCCCAAGTAGGAATCTTTGATTTTCTATCAGGATATTTACCTAGCAGTTGAACTATGGTACAAAGAGCCAAATAGGGGAATAGAACTATGGTTCTCAGATCTATACACAGATTTTTGTTTAATCCCCATTCCCCGATTTGTGTCTATTCCAAGTCCAAAATCTCTTTCAGTTGGCAACCCCCAGGCCTCTGCTTTTGTGTGGGGAAGGGGTAGTTTCCTGACCATGCGTACTAGGGAAGGCTATGATGGTGAAATTGCTCTTTATATAGGTTTTCACTTCATCCTGTTTACAGCCCTACCCTTCAACCTGGCTTCAGGGATACTTAGCACCTCTTATTTTTCTATGTAATCTCTCTATTTTTTAAACATTGGTAATTCATAGTTCAAAAAATATTTGGCAAAGTTCGGCAAACTAAACATAACATATAAGGGCTAGATGTGGTTCTTGGATTCTAGCTTAGAATGCTTAAAGGACGAAAAGTCTGTCAGGAGATTTCTAATCTAATCTACTGCCTCTTTGATTTAAACAAATATGGAATGAGGCTGAACTCGCTCTCTGTGCATGCCAGTTGAACATAAGATACTAAAGCAGTCTGTTACAGGGAGTTGGTTTGCTGTTATATGCCGTATGGCATAATCAGATGACAAGCAATCAGCATTTATTGAATGCCTGCTGTGTGCTTCACAGTGTATGCCAAATGCTGGGAGAGCTAAATGGAGAGAAGTCCTGAGTGTGAGCCAAAAGCAAGGGCATCTTTTTCTTTTTCGCTCTTCTGTTCAGAAAGACTGACAATCACTGGGGACATTTTTTTGCTACACAAACTCCAGAGAGATGAAATTTATTCATTATATAAACAACACTGACAACGAATTAGCTAAGTAATTCTCATCAGGCTTCCTAGTGGGCTGAGAAAATCATTTTGAAATGTAAGATATAACCCCATTGTAAAACTTGTTACTGGCAAGATTAGGCTTGATATTTTAGTTAATGTCACATAACTCATTTCTAAAAACCTCTTTAAAAATTAGAGGAGGACTAGAACTGGGAATTTTACTGTGGCAAAAAAGCCCATCAGAATATGTTTTACACCTCTGCAGCACATAGGAAGAGCATCTGTTTTCCTGTGGTAATTCTGAAAAGAAAATAAATAGACCTGCGGTTAAGTATAGTCACTGTGGTGTATTGGAAGGAGCATTGGGCTTAAAACCATACCTGGTTTTGAGTCCAGTGCTGCCTCTACATAGCTGGTCCAGTGATCCATTCGAGGCAAATTATGTAACAACTAGAGGCTTGGTGCACAAAAATTTGTGCACAGCAGGGCTGTGGCGGGGGTCCCTCAGCCCGGCCTGTGCCCTCTCGCAGTCTGGGACCCCTCAGGGGATGACCACCTGCTGACTTGGGCCTGCTCCCCGGGGGCGGGGGGGGATTGGGCCTAAGATGGCAATCAGACATCCCTCTGGCAGCACGGCAGCCCTCAGGGGATGTCTACTTGCCAGCGGGGAGCAGGCCTAAGCTGCAGTCAGACATCCTTAGAGCTGCTGAGGAGGCAGGAGAGGCTCCCACCACCACCGCTGTACTGGCAGCCATCAGCCTGGCTTGTGGCTGAGCAGAGCTCCTCCATGTGGGAGCTCACTGATGACCAGAGGGCACCTCCTGCATTGAGTGTCTGCCCCCTGGTAGTCAGTGTGTGTCATAGTGGCCAGTCATTCCCAGTCTTTCTGCCATTAGGGTCTTTGCATATTACCCTTTTACTATATAGGATAGAAGCCTGGTGCAAGGGTGGGGGCCAGCTGGTTTGCCTTGAAGGGAGATCCAGATCAGGGTGGGGGTCCCGTTTGGGTGCCTGGCCAGCCTGGGTGAGGGGCTGACAGCTGTTTTCAGGCTGGCGCACCCCCTTCAGGGTGGGGGTCCCCACGGGGAACCTTGGCTTCCTCCATCACTGGAGCAGGCAAGCCTCATGTTCACTTCAGCAGCGTGGCTGCTGGCCACCATCTTTGTTGGCAGTTAATTTGCATATTGCCCTGATTAGCCAATGGGAAGCGTAGTGGAGGTACGGTTAATTACCCTTTTTGTCTTTTATTAGATAGGATTGTCTGAGCCTCAGTTTCTTCTATAAAATTGCCTCTGCACCTACCGCCCCAAATCATGAGATGATTTTTAAAAATATTTACTTATTTTTTTATTTATTCATTTTAATATATTTTTATTGATTTCAGAGAGGAAGGGAGAGGGAGAGAGAGATAGAAACATCAGTGATGAGAGAGAATCCTTGATCGGCTGCCTCCTGCATGCCCCACACTGGGGATCAAGCCCACAACCTGGGCATGTGCCCCAACCAGGAATCAAGCCATGACCTCCTGGTCAACGCTCAACCACTGATCCATGCTGGCCGGGCTCATGAGATGATTTAATAGTCTTAGAAGCTTTCTGAAAATTGTGTGCTTTCAAATGTAAGACATTATTATTCTATGTAAAATAAGGCCAGTGCCCATCTAAATATATATATAAAACCCTAATATGCAAATAGACCGAATGGTAGAACAATGGAACAACCTGTCACTATGACGTGCACTGACCACGGGGGCGGGGGGAGGGGAGTGCAGAACATATCAGGAGTTGGCAGCAGGTGGCAGAGCGCAGAACATGGTGGGCATCAGCCGTGGTGGGATGGTAGAGCAGGTGAGTTGGGGCACCAGACTAAGGCGGGGCGCCAGTCACTGTCATCGGGGAGAGCCTCTGGTGGTTACTGAAAATAACCTGCACACCACGGTCTCACCCAGTGCTTGCACCTGCTGCTGGCACTGACCCCACTCACAACCCCTGCCATCGCCAGAGCCGCTGCTGCACTCACTGCCAGCACCTGGTGCCGGCCCTGATCGCTCAGCACCATCAGCAGGTGTGAGCAGCGGCTGTCGGCCCCAATCACCCCTGAGGGCTTCTCCAACTCCCCCTGGTCCTGAGAGGCAATCAGGGCAGCAGCTGCCGCTCACCCACTGATGGCACCAGCCCCAATCACTCTGTGCTGTCAGCGTGTGAGAGTAGCAAAGGCAGGAGCAGGGTTGCTGGCAGACGGGACTGGGGCTGTGGCGGAGGGGCTGGGCGGGGGCATGGAGGATGGGCTAAGACCTGCCCCTGTGCCCACCGCAGCCTCGCGGCCCATGGTTCCTTTTAAGGTGCACAAATTCGTGCACTGGGCCCCTAGTAGATCCATAATTTCCAAAGCATTTTCTCCCTGGTAACTTAAATATGGACATAATGGATTTGGTAACGTGTGGTGGAGTTGGGTATCTCTAGAAAATATTCATATTGTACTCTCCTTCCCATTCCCCTAATTCTTGTTGGAAAGGGCTTAGGATTTTCACAGATAGTGTTGCTTCCCCCGAGACATGCCTCTACACTAAGACCTTACTGTTTATGGGAAGAAGCAGAATGTAATTGAGTTGGTAGGCCTGGGTTTAAATTCCTAATCCATTCATCTTCTAGTTGGAAGTTTTGGGAAAATTATTTAATCTTGCCAAGCTTCTGTTTGTTTGTTTTTTAAATATGTTTTTAGTTTTTCTGTTGTGTGTGTGTTATTGTGTTGTTGTGTTTTTTTTTAGAGGGGGTGGGGGAGAAAGGGGAAGAGAGTGAGGAACATTGATGTGAGAGAAACATCGATTGGCTGCCTCCCGACCAGGGATGGAGCCAGCAACCTGGGCATGTGCCCTCCTGACCAGGAATGGAATCGGCAATCTGAGCCCCACTGGCCATGGCCAAAATTCTGTTTCTTCACCTGTAAAATAAAAATGTTAACAATAACAATAGTAATATCTACCTTCTTAGGGATAAAGAGAGAGAGCCCAATCTGGTATCCAACCCGCCACTTTTTGGTGTATGGAATGACACTCCACTAAGCCACACTGGGCGGGGCTCTTTTTTTTTTCTTTTTCTTTTAAATATTTTTTTCCATCATCATTTATCCCACCATACTCTCCTCCACCCCCTCCCCCCCTTAGCAATTAATAAGAAATAATTGTTATTTCTCATTTAAAAAACTTTCTCCCTTTTAACTTTCTTCTGAAAAACTACTTAGAGACCAAGACATTGTCTTCTGGTGCCCTCCTGAATGGTCAGTTACATTGTTTCTGCATGAAAGTTGCTTTGGACTATGTAGTTTAAGAGGGGAAAAGTTGTATGACAAGTTTTTCCCTGAATGGAGGGGGTAAACATGCGGTTTCATTGCCAAGTCACTGCAGCTACCCCCACTGCCAGTAGGCTGATGAAGTAGGCTGGAAATAGCTGTAAATGCATTTTCAGAGGCCTGCCTATGTGTACATGCTCTGTCTCCTTTTTCTGCACATGCGTTGACTCAATGAGTAGGCCTGGACACCTGCTTTTTCCCCATGTAATTAGAAGAACAACTGGTTTTGATTGGTACAGGTAGTTGGTTGCAAACACATATGAAATACAGATGATGAAAGAAGAACTTAGCCTAATTGACTTTGTGCAATTAAGCATTGCTGTCTATGGGCACCTTGAGCTTTACTGACAGCACTGCCTGTCCCCATCTGGCTTTTCTTAACTCTTAAGTGGCTCCTGGTCCCCAGGAGATAGCCACTACTCTTTCTGTATTGTCAGTACCCTGATTGTACTTCTCTTTATGGTTTGAAACTTGGAGACCTTAGGATTGTTCACTCGGGCCTTTTGGAATTGCTAAAAGGATGTTTAGAATTTAGAAAACTCTTTGAGAGACAGCAAAGAAAAGAAGTAGTCCCTTTACTCTTATAGCTGTATATTCTTTCCTTAAAAGAAAAAGTTTTAATTAATTTGAGAGAGAAACATCGATTGGATGCCTCCCCGTATGCACCCCAACCGGGGATTGAACCTGAAATCTGGGTACATGCTCTGATCAGGAATAGAACCAGAGAACTTTCAGTGCATGGGACGAAACTCAGCCAACTGAGCCACACTGGCCAGAGCTATAACTATAAATTCTTAATTCTACCAGTGGAGTCAGGAATGAAATAGATTGCCTCAGCAGGTACTTATCAAACCAAACCTTGGTTCTTGAATATCTCCCATCTCAAACAATTCATTTCTCCACCAAGTTGTTCATGAAATAATGTCTCGGCTGTTGAACAACACTTTGGTTCTCTGCCCAACAACACTCTCATGCTGATATGATCAGTTACTTGTCAAACAAAGGAGAGAATGTATAAGTATGACTCAGTTTACCACTAAACCTGGCATTGTTAACATCTCATGAAATTGTGCTGTGGCTATTTTTTGTGCTTTTGTTGCTGCTTATTATTATTAAACTAGGCGCCCAGTGCATGAATTCATGCACCTTGAAAGGAACTGTGAGCTGCAAAGCTGCACTAGGCACAGGGGCAGGTCTTAGCCCATACTCCATGTGCCCACCCAGCCTCTCCAGCCATGGCCCCCGGTCCCCTGTCTGCTGGCAGCCCTGCTCCTGCTGGCACCACTCCCATGTGCTGACGGCGCCGGCCTTGCTCACACCTGCTGATAGTGTGGAGTGATTGGGGCTGGCGCCAGAAGTGGATGCGAGTGGTGGCTGCTGCCCCAATTACCCCTCAGGAGCAGGGGGAAGTGGAGAAACCCCTCGGGCGATCAGGGCTGGCAGCCACTGCTTGTACCCGCTGATGGTGCTGAGCAATCGGGACCGGTGCCGGGCACCGGCACCTGGTGCGAGCAGAGCTGGCGCTGGCAGTGGGTACAAGTAGCAGCTCTGGCACCAGCAACGGGTACAAGCAGGGCGAACGCCAGCAGCAGGTGTGAGCACCAGGCGGGACCGCAGTGCCTGGGAGCAAAGAATTTTCAGTAACTACCAGAGGCTCATCCCAATGATGGCGACTGGTGCCCCACTCACCTGCTCCACCATCCCGCTGTGGCCTTTGCCCACTATGTTCCGCGCACAACCCCTGATGGTCAACGCACATCATAGAGACCAGTTGTTCAGTTGTTCAGTTGTTCCGGTTGTTCCACCGTTTGGTCTATTTGCATATTAGCCTTTTATTATATAGGATTGTACAGTAAGTCATTCTAGGTCCTAAGAAGGTTAGTGATAACAGCAAAGTGAAAAGGAAAGATGTGAGAACAACAGTAGAGCTTAAAAAAGAAAAATCTAAAACATAAAGAGGCCAACAAGAGTGCTAATGTTGCCCTAGCCACTTTTGCTCAGTGGTTATAGTGTCAGTTCCAAAGGTGAAGGTCCCAGATATGATTTCAGTCAAGAGCACGTACCTCAGTTGCAGGCTCGATCCCTGGCCCTGGTCAGGTGCATGTGGGAGGCAACCAATCAATCTGTCTCTCTCACATTGATGTTTCTATATATGTATCTCCCCCTCCCTTCCACTCTTTAAAAATCAATGGAAAAAATATCCTCGGGTAAGGATTAACAACAACAAAAAAAGAGTGCTGATGTTATGTTGCTAAGGGTGTGAAAGTGCTGATGAAACAACGATCACGAGTAATTGAGAAAGGTTAAAACAGAAACATTTGGAGATCTAGAATGGATTAATCCCATTTACACTATTTCTAATGGGGAAAAAATGATTCAGTTTTTTAGCAAATCACTTCTTGAACAGCCTTCTGGAACAAATTAAGTTCAAGAACTGAGGTTCCACTATGATAGCTTTAGCCTTCTCCTTCAAGCCTTGTTCCATAGAAAATGGTGAGGGCATTTATTTCAATTTGTTTATTTATTGAGTATCCTTATATAAGACATTATATTATGCAAAGCCCTATGAGCAATTGAAAGATAAACACTTTCTTGCCCTCAAAGAACTTCCAATCTAAGGGGGATGAAAAAGGGTACGTATGTATGGTGCTCTAAATTTAAAAATGAGTTCTAAGGCCCATAAAAAGGATGATTAAAGGAGTGCTTGAAGAGATTTTGGATATCAGTAAAATTTTCATGGGGTTAGCATTTCAGAGGACCATGAAGGATAGGTAGGATTTTAGTCCCTTTATTTCTCTACTCTTACCATAGCTAAAATACTTTAAAGAAAGAAAGGAAGAAAATGAAACATTCAAAACTGACAGCAGGAAGAAGGAGAAAGAGGAACCCTTGGACAATCCACATGTTGGGTGATGGAGCCCACTAATAGAGACTGCATTTTTCCCTGCATGCTTATATCCCATGGTCTAATACATTGACATCTTTTCATTCACTTATCAAATATTTACTGAAAACCTATTATATGATCAGCACCATTCTATAGGCTTGGAGTACAACAGAGGAACAAAAGAGCCCTGCCAACATGTAACTTACATTCTAGAGGGGAAAGCAGACAATGAACAACAGACACAATAAATTATATACTATGTTTAAAAAGTTAGAAGTACCATGGAAAAGGAAAAGTAGAATAAGGGGGACAGGAAGTGGTATTGGGGGAGGGGGACCAGGGAAATGCAGTTTTTGATAGGATATTTAGTATAGGCCTCATGGAGAAAATCACATTTGAGCAAATCCTCAAAGTGGTGAGGGAGTTAGCCATGCAGAAATCTGGGGGAAGAACATTTCAGGTAAAATCAGTGCAAAGGTTCTTAAGTTAAAATGTGCCTGGTGTGTATGAGAAACAGCAAGGAAATCAATCTGTTTAAGCAGAGTGAGGGAGGGGGGAGCGTATGTAGGGATTAAAGTCATAGAGGTAAGTGGGACACAGGGTGTCTCATGGGTTCTTATTGTGAGTGAAATAGAGAGCCATTAGGGAATTCTGAGCAGAGGAATGACATGATGCGACTTCTTTTAACAGGATCACTCCAGTTACTGAGTTGAACGAGGCTGCCAACCATAGAAATGAGAACTGGCAAGAGTGTCGCATTATATAGTTGTGTGGTGATAGTGGCATGAGCTGAGGCAATAGGGTTGTAATCTAGATATACTATGAAGGTAAAACCATCAGAATTTCCTGATGGACTAGATTAGGGAAGATGGGGAGCAGTGTCCTGTTCTGTAGCCCCAAGTGTCATTGAGGACCACTTTGTAACATGATTGATAAGTTGCTGTTAGACTAAGGCATCAAAAAAATATGACCAGGTTGCTTTTAGCTTTTGAGTTGAAAGCATAGTCATTCTTGGAGGACTTTGTTGAAGCAAATTAAATTGACAAAAAGCGAAGTAACAAGTTAGTGAGAAATGAGAGTGGTGTCCCTGACCCTTGAGGAGCCTGAGGAACAAGTCTCTGGCTGAATGTTGTGAAAAGAGGAGCATAGGTAAAGAAGGAGAGGGAAGTGAGGACCTATACACTTGGAGCCTTCTCTTCTCTAGGGGAACATTTGGCCTTGGCATTTTAGAAAGGTCTTTTTCAGAGTTCTAAGCAAGGGGTCATCTCTGAGTCCCTTTGTGTTTCCTAAACTCCCTAAGGTAGTGAGTGAGTCACTGATGTTGGAATCTTTTTTTTTTTTAATATATTTTATTGATTTTTTACAGAGAGAAAGGGAGAGAGATAGAGAGTTAGAAACATCGATGAGAGAGAAACATCGATCAGCTGCCTCCTGCACATCCCCCGCCGGAAATGTGCGCGCAACCCAGGTACATGCCCTTGACCGGAATCGAACCCGGGACCTTTCAGTCCGCAGGCCGACGCTCTATCCACTGAGCCAAACCGGTTTCGGCACTGATGTTGGAATCTTATGAGATGGCCCAATTATTTTATTTTCTGGGGTTTTAGAGTCAAGTGATTTATAGCCTTCCCCATCCCCCTATTATCCCTACTGAACCAAAGGAAAGATGGAAATAAGGGAACTTTGGCCTTGACTTATTAAAGAGACCTACAAAGTGGTGCTAACATGTTTGGTTGAACTGGCCAAACTGATGCACCAGAGAAATGACCATCAGTCTGTACAGAACTGTATAAATAAATGACAGCTCAAGGATGAGTGCCATTTTTCCTGGGTGTGTCCTAATTTATTCATTGGTACCCATTATTCATGATTAGGTCATAGCTTCATTTGGTAACCATGGGTGAGGTTGATCCTCACAAGGCCTCTGACCTATAGTCTAGAGATGACCCACAGGGGAATATATAGGTCACGTAGTTCTTGGAAGAAATAATCTCTGCCTAGCCCTAGCCCTAGCTCCTTTCAACTTGGTCCATCTATTGATGGGCAGGGTCTGGCTAAGTAATGGAGGAGAGGAGACCCCAGCATTCTTACTGATGCTGGTATTTTTACTTTAGCCATTTCAGAATAAAGAAATCTTATCTATCTGAATTACTCAATCTCCGGAACTGATAATAATTTATTCTCTAAAAATCATTGTATCTAACTATATAGTAGCCGCTGTAGCCAATCACTTGAAACCTGGGAACCAGAAAAAAAACTGTGGAGAACCTTTCTGAAGCCCTTTCATTGCTATGATTCTGTGTACATAGCTTTGGTTACCTTAAACAAATGGAAGCAATAATGCTTTCTGTAGCTGTTTACACTATCAGTCTCTTGGTCTATTGGCTTCCTCCTCTTTTTCAGACTTCCTAGGTATCAGTTTGGGTGGAAAGAAGAGAGAAGACTTCATATTAAAATTGCTACCAAGAAGAGAAACCAGATGAGGTTACAGTGCACGAAAGAGTAATAGAAATGGTTTTTCTGTGGTCTGGAATTTTCAAGCATTGATACCCCATTTAAATTCAGGACTTAAAACGAAAACCAGCCCTGGCTAGTGTGGCTCAGTTGGTTGGGTGTTGCCCCGTGCACCAAAAGGTTGCTGGTTCAATCCCTGGTCAGGAGGCAGCCAATTGATGGGCTGTTTGTTTGTTTGTTTGTTTGTTTTTATTGCTCTTTATTGTTGAAAGTATTACATATGCCCCCTCCCTTTCCCATTGATCCCTTCCAACCTGCCCCGCCCCCCACCTCGTACCACAGTTTTCTAATCCATTCATCTGCTGATGGGCACTTAGGCTGTTTCCAGATCTTAGCTATGGTAAATTGTGCTGCTATGAACATAGGGGTGCATATATACTTTCTGATTGATGTTTCTGTTTTCTTGGGATATATTCCTAGAAGTGGGATCACTGGGTCAAATGGGAGTTCCATTTTTAACTTTTTGAGGAAACTCCACCAATTGATGTTTCGCTTTCACATCAATGTTTCTCTCTCTCTCCCTCTCCCTTCCCCTTTCTCTCAAAGAAGAAAAAAAGAAAAAGAAAACCAATCTATAAGATAAAGATTTAGAAAGATTTGGATATCAGTTATGAGCTTCTTACTTCATGCCTGTTCAAATCCTTTCATTTCTCAAAGGCTACCAATATGGTAGAAAGGTAGTAGATTAGGCATTATAGCCACATTGACTCTGATTCAAATCCTGGCTCTGCCATTTACTAGCTGTATGACTTGGAAGAAGTCACTTAAATTCTCTGAGTTACTTTAGTTCCTTTTCTTGGAGGCACTTTAATCCCTTGTAGGATTAAACAAGAGATTGGTACTAGTTTAACCTGAAGTTTCTTTGCTAGTGACCCACCCCCATGGGGGTATAGATAGGAGTAGGATGTTGTTAAACAGAATTCAGAAGAGACCGTGAGCAGTAATGCTATTTGTTGAATCAACCTCATATAGAACAAAATTAGACTTGAAGGAACTTCTTGGTGGTGGTAAGATTCCTGTATTGAGACAACTGTTTTAGATTCCCACGGATCCCTTTTATTTTGAGTAGATTCAGGTTACTTTTCCCTCCCATCACTCCAGCCTAGGAATGCAGGGCACTGAGGCTGTCTAGGGGATTCCGTCGTGGCATCCTACTTTGGTGCTTTACCTTTTCTGATCCTGCTTTTCTTCATAAAATCATAACAGTTCTATGTCTAGTCACTCTTTTCCTTTATGGTTCATTAGCAAATTTGATGTTAGGCTGAGATATGAATAGCTTTAAATGTATTATCCATCCTGGACAATTCAAATATTAGTAATGTCAAGTATGTGGCAGGGGGATTAGGCAAAGGATATTTTTGTCACCCACCAAGTAGAGGAAGCACCTAGTACTGTATAAGTTGGCACTGTGAAGGGACAGATCAGTACAGTCTGAGACATAGCTGTTATAAAAAAATATATTTACATGGCAATAAAGAGGAATATCTTCCATGAGGCAAAAGAGGAGTTGTATCGGGATGCCAAAAGCAGAGGACCCCCTTCCCCAGAGCCAGAATGTTTCTAGAGAAGTGATGTTTTAGTTATATTCCTTCCAAACACCGAAACAGTACATGTTTGGAATGATATTGAGCAAGATGGAATTGGGAGCGTGATGGTGTGGAATGTGGAGCCAAAACTAGACCACTAGGGTATAGTTTCTAGGGTATGCCATGCTCCTGGTAGAGACTAAGAAGGTATTTATTGCTTAGATAAGTGAACACTCATTTGTCTGTGTCTGAATGCATCGTATTTGCCATTTTGCTCGGGTCACAGGTTGGCCTGTGTGTACTGAGCTGTTGTTGACGGTTACTCAGAAGCAACCTTGCTCAGGACTTGGGTGCATGTGTTCTGTGTGACTGTGATGTCCTGACCAGTGAGGTTGAACCTTTGGGATTATCCCAAGTTCATAAAAGATGACATATTCATTTATGGTGCAAGTTCCAGGCCTCTGGTACTTTTCTCAGCCATTGAAGAAAAAAGTTTATGGGATGGTCTTTAAAGTACAGCTTTCTGTCGTGGCCTCTTGATTCTGATCCAGACATGGTGTCTTTAAGGCCCACGCGCTTTAAATCAGATTCTCAAAACGTGGGCTCTGCTTATTAAGAAAGTGACCCAAATCTCCTCTCTTTATCCTTAGTTCTTCCCTTCTTCCAGGGGAAAAAAAAAGTATATCTCCCATTATTTCCCAGTGGCTTTATATATTTGTTTGTTTATTTTACTATCTGCATCATAGAAATTGAGGGCAAATGGACCAGAAATGTTTTTGTGCATTTGAATAATTACATGCTTCTGGTTCTGCTTGTCCCTGGCTCAGCTGCCTAACTGTTCCCAAGCAGTTCAGTCTCATTTTGGTCATGACTGGCTTTTTCTAAGGTAACACTTGGATGCTATCTTGGTATCAAAAAACTTATGAAATGTTTTAAGTGGATATAGCTTCATTGACAATGGAATTACAGTGGGTGGGCGTGGGCAATGCTTAAAGGCTAAATAAAGGCTCTTGGTAAGAGCACATATGCCGAGAGATACTTCATCTTCCCTCTTCCCATAGCAACTTTATCTGTAAGATTAAGCTATCTGCTGGTGGAATAGTTAATAAAAAAACTCGATTCCAATTCAGAGCTGTTTGCCTGCCATTACTGGAACATATATACTTTCCTCATTGGATTTTTGTTTCCTTCTGTCTTCCCAGGTGGCATTGGTAGAGTGGTCAACGGAGCCTTCATGGTGCTGAAAGGGCATCGGTCTATTGTTAACCAGGTCCGATTTAACCCCCACACCTACATGATCTGCTCTTCTGGTGTAGAAAAGATTATCAAGGTGAGGCACCTTCCTATTCTGTCCTTTTAGAGAAATTATTACAATTCACAGTTGGAAGAAATGTATGTAGGACCTCATATGTAAACGTACTAACAGTCTATTAAAATTCTCAATTATTTTGGCATACTATAAAATATTGAAAAATTGATTTTAACAAGAGTGATTTAAAACTTAACTCCTTTCAGGACCTTTTTTTTTTTTTTTAAGATAAGGAACAATGTATTGTCATTTATTCAAATACTAGAGGCCCAGTGCACAAATTCATGCACTGGTGGGATCCCTTGGCCTGGCCAGCAATTGGGCAATCGGGGTGTCTTGCCCAGTTTGTAGGGAGGGACTGTGGGAGGTTGGTTGGCTGACCCCATTGGGGCCATTGGGGCCGGCTGGGGGGAGGGATCACGGGAGGTTGCCTGGCTGTGGGAGCGCACTGATCACCAGGGGGCAGCTCCTGCATTGAGCGTCTGCCCTCTGGTGGTCAGTGCACATCATAGCGACCGGTCAACCAGTCTTAATGGTCTCTTAGGCTTTTATATACATAGATATTGACGTATTAACTCACAAGATACTCACTTAGAGGCTTTTGTAAAGAACTGGGTTTTGAAAAGCATCAATAGAAAACAGAAGAATTGTTTCTTCCTCATGGTCAGAAAGAGGTAAATTTATGAAATGTGCACTGTCTCTCTTTTGGACACATGATAAACCCTGGCAGATACTTTATGCAACTTCAAGAAACAGAAATTGCTTCCCTTCCTGTCCTTGAAGCTCTAGAGATAGCCAGGCCTAGGGAGCACCCTCTTGCAGCTTCTGGAGGTTACCAATATTCCTTCACTTGTGGCCACATCACACTAGAATCAATATCTTCAGATCTCTCTCTGCTCTATCGTTATATCTTCTCTTCTGTGTCTCAAGACCATTTTTAAAATAGTCACTAGGCTTTGAAACATCTGTATGCTCCAACATTTCCAGTGGCCTTTGATCTTGAGTCTGATGAATTCTGATTTCTAAACCCCATCTGGAGGTTAAGAAGCCACCATCCCGCCCTGACCAGTTTGGCTCAGTGGATAGAGCGTCAGCCTGTGGACTGAAAGGTCACAGGTCCAATTCCAGTCAAGGGCATGTACCTTGGTTGCGGGCACATTCCCAGGAGGGGGTGTGCAGGAGGCAGCTGATCGATGTTTCTCTCTCATCGATGTTCTAACTCTCTATCCCTCTTTCTTCCTCTCTTTAAAAAAAAGTCAATAAAATATATTATAAAAAAAAAAAAAGAAGCCACCATCCCCTTAGTTCAGTGGTTCTCAACCTTCCTAATGCCGCGACCCTTTAATAAAGTTCCTCATGTTGTGGTGACCCCCAATTTCATTGTTACAAATTGAACATAATTAAAGCATAGTGATTAATCACAAAAACTATATGTAATTATATATGTGTTTTCCGATGGTCTTAGGCAACCCCTGTGAAAGGGTCATTTGACCTCCACAGGTTGAGAACCGCTGTTTTAGGGGGAAAGTAAAACTTGGTTTGTGATGATTTGGTAGTTTTCATTTTGTTTTGCTCTTTAAAAAAGGCATCTAAAATTAAACCAAGTTATATCTGAGGCAAGGAAAGCTATCAGAGATATAATGTTGGAGTTTCAATCAATATGCTTATTTGTCCTTATTCCAGCTTTTTGTATTTAGATTTTGTTGGTCCTGTGACTTTCATGATTGCATGCATTTCCCCATAGGGCTAGAACAGGATTTATAGATCATTTTTATTGACTTTTTCTTTTTACAGATGATGATGTTTATGATATAAGTTAACTGGGTGAGGTTAATTACACACCTACTTAATGGTAAAGCTAGGATAGAGCCCTGTTCTTTGTTCTTCCCAGAGCACTGCCACACTTACCATGCTAGTGGGAAGGAGGCAAGCTGATGTCCTGCTGCACTTGATCATCTCAGTAGTCCTTGGCTTGGGCGGTCATTGAATTGGCCTTGTCCCTTGCATTGCTTTCCTTTCTCCTTTGGCCTATGACTAATGGGTTGGCATGCCCTCTCCAGGCCTGTTGGCGTCATTCTTTTTCTCAGAGAGCTCTGCTTGGGCATCTCCTTTAGAAGAAAATTTCCTGCGTGACTATACAATCTGGGATGCTTCTGTGCTGAATCTCCCCAATTACTATTTAGTCAACTGGAATCCTTACCCTAAAGGTCATAGGTTGGAAACTAGCCAAGCTCTCAGGGGAGAAAGAGAAGAAAATGTTTTCTTTGTGAGGTTATCCAGACTAAACTATAGTTCTTACTGCTTCTAGGTTCCAGTAGGGTCTGAATCCTGTCCCACCAGGAGGCACATTAAGCCATTTGAAACCTTAAGTCAGTTGGTACCGTCAAGCAGCTTTTTGAGTGTCTCTCATCTGTCAAGTGAAAACACTAACCATGAAATGTCACCCAAGAGAGCCTATGAATGACCTGTGCCCGTCCATATCTGACTGTTTTAATAAATGTCACTTCCCTACATGCTGTTTCTGAGAGGGTCAGTGGCTCAAAGAATATTATCCCACCATGCTCTACTCCAGCCTGACTCCTGCTTTTCTCTCTCTCCACTTTATCCCACCTTCTCCCTGTGTGTCCTTCACTGCTGCCTTCCTAGCCCAGAGGAGAAGAGTCCCTGTTGTCAGGCCCGCCTTTTCTCACCCACAACAGGTTTTCTGTCCCCTTGAATGTTCACATTTAGCAAAAGAGGGGTCTCTTTTGTAGTTAAACACAAGCAGGGACAAGATGGGGCAAATCATATTTTTTTTTAATTTTTTTTTTCTTCAGAGAGGAAGGGAGAGCGAGAGAGATAAACATCAATGATGAGAGAGAATCATTGATCAGCTGCCTCCTGCATGCTCCCTGTTGGGGATCGAGCCCCCAACCTGGGCATGTGCCCTGACCGGGAATCAAATTGTGACCTCCTGGTTCATAGGTCGACGCTCAGTCACTGAGCCACACCAGCAGGGCAAATACTGACTTTGTTTTTTTCTCAAAGGCCAATATTTTTTCACCCCATATGTGTGATATAACTATTGTGTGCCATTTGTGCTAGGCCCTATAGGGAACGCAAAGGTAAAGAAAGGTAATGCAAGTCCCCTAGGAATTGATGACCTGGTAGGAGAGACAAGAAATAAAGATAGTCCATACCAAAACACCAATAAATGTGGTGCTTTCTTTCATTTAGCAGCTGAATGCCTCAATCAGAAAGTTTCAGACTCATCCTCAAAGAGACTTTTGAACACAAGAAATACTGATGGTTCCTATTATCGCAGTCCTCCATCATCCATAATATAAATTTGGGAAATGCAATAGGTATACAAGAGACATTAAAAAGTGCTGTGGGAGGAGAGAGATATTTTTTTCCCATGTGGGGGAAATCTCAGTTTATGTAATATTTGAACTAGATTTTGAAGAATAAACACTGCAAAAAAAGAACAGGCATAATATTGGTAGAAAATTCTAAATGGAGGGAATGAATATTTAATTACTTCATTGAGTCAACAAATATTTATTGATCACCTACTGTGTTCCAAGCATTGTGCTTATGAATAAATGCTCAGAAGCAGCAAAGTGTAGGACTGTTTTAGGCCAAAATGATAATATTTGGCCTAAGTGAAGAGCACAAGAAGGGAGGACTAAGGTATAAGGCTGGGAAGGTAGGCTAGAGGTGGGCTAAATTAAAGAATGTGGAGAACATTTGAAAAAGAATTGAACTGTATCCTTTTCATCAGCAGCCTCTTGAGCTAAACTTTTCACTGGACTTGGAAAGAGAGAGCTGCTCATCCCTCTTCCTTTTCTCATGAGCCTTGCCCTATGAGGAGGCATGTCTAGCTACCTTTCATATGTCACAGGAAGTTCTATTTTCATTTTTCACTTTCACTGTAAATAAATAAACAATTTCACAAATGCTTGAAATTTATATTATGGATGATGGAGGACTGCGATAATAGGAACCATTAGTATTTCTTGTGTTCAAAAGTCTCTTTCTGATTGAGGCATTCAGCTGCTAAATGAAAGAAAGCACCACATTTATTGGTGTTTTGGTATGGACTATAGAAATGATTCTTATTTCTACAGCTGAGAAAAAGGACTTTCTACAGAACAGGGTGAAGTCATTTGCACAGGGACATGCAATGGGGTTGGGGTTCCTATCTGTTCTACCTGCTCCAGCAGCTCTGTGCTTCAAGTCTCCTGAGGCTAGAAAACTGGCTGTCTATGAATCTTAGGATTGGGTAATACATCTATTCACTGCTTAGATGAGGGAGCTGAGTGAAAACCCACACTCAAGTCTCCTGCCTCCTGTTCCATTACTCCAAGCTTCAGGAATGAAACTCTGCCTCAGCTTAATGTATTCCAGAATCCAAATAAAAGCTGACTTTCAGTGTTTTGGTTTTCATTCTTTACATGAAGACGTAGGGCTCTGGATAGTAGATTAGAACCTCAAAACTAGCTTGTTGGCTAGTTAGACCAGCATCTTGCTATTAATATTTTGTGCTTCTGTTAACAAATTCTGAGTTTCTGTGAAGTACATAAAGATTTGGCTTCATGTTTGACCACATGGTTGGTAACATTTCACCATTTTTTAAACTGGGGAAGTGTGAGATTTGGTTCAGAATATAGTGTAGAACCACAAAACATCCTAAGGGTTTTGCCTTTAGGACCCCTCATTTTCCTTTCTAAGCCACAAACTTCTATTCCTTTGGACATCTGTTCTCAGAGATAATCATTTATTGTTTGAGCCTGTTGCTGAAGGCCCTGTTTAAATGTTTCTCAAACGTTGAATCTCAAAAAGGATTTGAGATTCTTTAGATATATCTGTTGTTTTCTGCTACTTATTTTCTACTGACTACATTCTAGTGTTTCTTAAAACTTGGTTCCCCTCCACTTGCTCATTCCTTGAGTGCTTGTTAAACATTCAGAACCCTGACACCTCCCCATGACTTATTGAATCAGAATCTTTAAAGGTGGGTGGGGCTCAGGAGTCAATGTTATAATTATTCTTCAGGTGATTCTTGTGCACTCCAGAGTTCGAGAACCACTGTATTCAAACTCCCCTGGGTGAGATTATGTAGCCCGAGTGGGGAGAACACCTGAGGAGTTGTAGGCAGGACACAAGTTGGAGGAGGGATGAATCTGAATTGGGAATTGGTAGAGAGCTAACCTAGAAGGTTTCTTCAGCCCCTCTTGAAGTGGGGAATCCTCCAAAGAAGCACTAATCAGGAGTTCAAGTAAAGCATGGAGGGAACAGGCTTCAGTAAATTTGTGGAGGCAAATTTGGCTTTGGATAGCTTTGGGGAAATGAAGCCATTGTCTTGACAGAGCATAGGGAATGAGGAGCCACTGTTTTCTGGGTTGGGTGCCATCTAAAGATAGACACCAGCCTGTCAGGCAAGAAAATCGCCTGGAATTTTATCTGAGTTGCCATGGCTACTAGCTGATCTAACCAAGCTTCTTTGTGCTGCTCCGTGGACCAGTCTGGCAGTCAGGTGAAGCTAATTGTCCTCATTTGCAGTGACAGCTTAATTTACCTCAAACTTGATTTTTGCATAATTTATTCAACTTGTAAAGTTGGGCCTTTGCATTCAGACAGACCTGAGTTTGAATCCTAGTTTAGCCACATTTTAGCTATGAATCCGTGTTTCTGACCATGGAGTGGAGGGATGTTAAGGGATGGGGCTGCAGTCTTGGGGTAATGGGTGCACTATCCCTGCAGTAACAGAAGAGTTGAGGAGCAAGCCAGCAACTCCCTGGTTAGGAGAACCCAGTTTCCTGGGTAACTAATGCCTGCATGTCCAAGAGGGAAGTGCAATGTAGGCAGTTGGCTATTCTCATCAAGCTCCAGAAGCAATTCCCATTAGTTAAAAATAGAAATGTTGCAGTTGGAGGGAAGTGGAGTTAGAGGCTAAAATATTAACTGTCACAGAGGACTAACTGCTGGGTCTGTTTCACTTTGGCAAAGTGGTGCCTCTCTGTGCACAGCTTCAGTCTTCTGAGAGTTTTGAACACATTGGCCAATCTTTAAATACTCTATCCTCTGAGATTATGAAGGGTAGTATTATAATTTTCATTCTAATAGAGGGAGGAGGTGAAAGGGGCAGGTGGGTTTTGGGGGAGATGGTGGGTGATTATCCTGGGCCTAGAGACAGGACTTAGGTCTCGTGACTAATGCTGCGGCCTAGACCAGCCTTTTTCCCACATCTGACGTTAGAAGCCTCGGTTTTCATATGTGCCCAATATAATCCAGTCTGATAAAGACTATTTTTAAAGTTGGTTGACAAGTTCTGGCTAAATGACAGGAAGGGTCTGGGAAAGCTCTGCCTTGGTGTTCTCTGTTGCCACCAGGTTTAGAATACTTTCCAATCAGCCCTCCTTGGTCTTGTTTTCACCTTCTGTGCAGATCTGGAGCCCGTACAAGCAGCCAGGATGTACCGGAGACCTTGACGGTCGGATTGAGGATGATTCCCGCTGCCTCTACACCCACGAAGAGTACAGCAGCCTTGTGCTGAACAGTGGGAGTGGCCTGTCGCACGACTACCCAACCAGTCTGTGCAGGAGGACCCCCGGATAAGGGCCTTCTTTGACTCGCTGGTGCGCTGCGAGATCGAGGGCTGGAGCTCTGACTCTGACAGCGACCTGAGCGAGAGCACCATCCTCCAGCTGCACGCGGGGGTCAGCGAGCGCTCAGGTTATACCGACTCCGAGTCCTCGGCCTCGCTGCCCCGCTCCCCGCCACCTACAGTGGAGGAGTCTGCAGACAGCGCCTTCCACCTGGGGCCCCTGCGGGTCACCACCTCGAACGCAGTGGCCGCAACTCCTCCGCCACCCGCTTGCAAGGATGCAACTTCCCGCCAGCAGTGCCTGTCGACTCTGCGGCGCTACCAGGACAAACGCCTCCTGGCGCTCTCCAATGAGTCGGACTCTGAAGAAAATGCCTGTGAGGTTGAACTGGACACGGATCTCTTCCCCCGGCCTCGGTCTCCCAGTCCCGAAGATGAGTCCAGCAGCTCCAGCAGCTCTAGTAGCTCTGAGGACGAGGAGGAACTGAATGAACGCCGAACGTCCACCCGGCAGCGGAATGCCATGCGGCGCAGGCAAAAGGCGCCCCGAGAAGAGAAGCCCAGCGCCCCACCCAAGCCCGCCAACACCTACATTGGAGAAGACAACTATGATTATCCCCAGATCAAAGTGGATGACCTCTCCTCCTCCCCCACCTCCTCTCCTGAGCGGAGCACTTCCGCTCTGGAGATGCAGCCAGGCCGGGCATCACCAACTTCAGACATTGAGTCAGTGGAGTGCAAGATTTATAAAGCTTACAAGTGGCTCCGCTACTCCTATATCTCCTACTCAAATAAGGATGGAGAGAGCTCCCTGGTGTCTGGGAAAGCAGACGAAGGGAGTGCGGGAACCAGCCATAAGGACAGCCCAGGCCCTTCCTCCAGTAAGGAAACCTGTCTAAACACCTTGGGGGCCCAAAGGAACCAGGACCTACCCCCTGAAGGCTGCAGCAAGGATGCTTTAAAAGAAGGAACTTCTGCTAAAAATCCCAGCATTGCCCCAGGCCATGAGCACAGTGGCCACTCTCGGGCAGAGGCACCAGAGGACACCGCTCCGGACACTAACAACAGTGGCTCCGTAGAACACTCTTTTGAAACCAAGAAGCTCAGTGGAAAGGCTCTGAGCAAGGCCCTGAGCAGCCGGGCCGAGGAGCCGCCTTCTCCTCCTGTCCCCAAGGCATCTGGCTCTACTCTCAACAGTGAGTCTGGCAACTGTCCCAGGACCCAATCTGACGACAGTGAAGAGAGAAGCCTCGAAACCATCAGTGCCAACCACAATAATGGACGCTTACACCCTCGCCCCCCTCACCCTCACAACAATGGACAGAACTTTGGGGAGCTGGAAGCAGTGGCCTGCTCTTCTCCAGGACATTCAGACAATGACCATAACTTGTCCTTCACAGGGGGACTCCTACACAAAGATCGTTGTGGGTCTGAAATGGCCTGTGAGACCCCCAGTGCTGGAATGAGAGAGGACCCCACTGACTCCCCAGGCATAGACAGCAGCAGGGCTGTTCATGGCCATGGTGGCCTCAAAAGGCACCGAGTCGAATTGGAAGATACAGATTCAGAGAATTCCTCCTCAGAGAAGAAACTAAAAACATGATAAATACAAAGGGAAAACAAAAAGCTACAAAAAGGAGCTTTACAAAAAAATTTTTAATCCTGTTTAGTGAATACAGAGGAAAGGAAAAAAAGTATTAAAGGCACATAAAACCAGGGCCTGAATTTTGTGTCTGATGCTGCTCCTTTCTGTTCAATAATGGGTCTGATGTTTAGTTGTCCATTGGCTTGTGCTGTGCTAAGAAAGGGGAAAAATCCAAGTGACTCCTTTCTAGTAAAACTTGAGTATAGTGTACCTGTGCAGATTAGATTCCGTCAAAGTAAACCCTTGTTGAGACATTTGATTTGTTCTTGTGTGTGTGTACACGGGTATGCGTGAACTCATTGTTTCAGACTTGTCCTTAGTTCTCCATCAGAAAAGGATCTATGGAGGGATGCTGCAACACATACTATATGGAGGCCATAAAATATAACTAGTTGTGGGTAACACTTTAACCAGTTAGATACTTAGTTCTAAGAGACACTCAGAAGGCCGGCAGGCGCTTCCTTGGCCCTATGGGATGGCGTCTAGGCATATTGAAAGAAGGGGGAAAGATAGCTGTCAAGAACTGTGTGCTCAAACTACTAAAGTGGATGTTATATGTGTGTTTAAAAGTGTAGTAAAGAGCAGAGTGTGGTACTATATTAATTTAATTCAGCCCAAAATGATTGGTGAGAATTCGTGGGCCTAGCATCTTCCCCCAGGCTTGCAATTAACAGAGGCTGTGGTGTTCTGACTAGATCTTGCAGAGCAGCGGACATCTTGAAGTAACAGATTCTTATTACATAGGTCTGTTAGGAGGCAGTGTGTGTGGAGAGAGGAGTCACTGGTTTAAGACTCCTGGCTCCTAGAATAGACTCTGTTTCATTGAGGTACATACAGATTGAGAGGGGAAAAGACCAAGAGATTTTCAGCATTGCAATGGTAGTTACAGTCACTTGGTTACCAATGAAGGGTTGTGCAAGACAGGAAGGACTAAGGATGACCAGATATCTTATTGTCATAGATGTCATGAAAAGGCAGGAGAATAGTGGCAAGAAATGAAGAAGAGAGAGAGAAGAACACAATCACTTTCTTGGGCACAAAGGTGCTAGACAACTAGGAGCCCAGTCAGCATTGGTGTAGGCAAGAACCAATGAGTGACTGATGTGGCCTCACTGATCCTTTTAGAGGAGGACCTGCCCTACTGGAACTGGGACCAACGGGAGAAAACCTATGCAGGATGAAGACTCGGGTGGATTTAGGCACTGGGGGAGGACGGGTTATTGATAAATAGAAGGTTGTTGGTTAAGCCAAAAGGAGATAGCTTGCTAAGCTTTGTGAAAGGAAAGATGTGCCTGGTCTGTGTGATGTGACTTGGAGTGAAAACTGTCTTAGGAGAAGGAGCTGAAGGAGTGTGAGTAGCAGTGGGGATGCTTACAATTTAACAATTGTAATCTCACTGGGGGAATAAAAATGGTTCTGTAACCATTAGAATTGCTTTGGATTTGTAATCAAAATGGTTTTATGATTTGTCTTTGACTATTCACAGATAATTGTAAATTCTGGTTTTATAAGCCCAAGTCATTTTACATTTGCTTTTCCAAAATTTATTAAATTGGAATTTTTTAATCCTTTATATACTAAAAAAGATACAATCATTCAGTGTGTGTTTCTCTTCCCCTTCCTAGTCAGCATACCTAATCTTTTTGTTTTATTTAATCAGTAGGTATCCTTTTCTGACTTCTCTGATAATCCACATATCTTCCTGGGGAATAAAGAAGTGGTTTAAGTTCCCTTGTGAACTTGGTAGTTACTGTTCTCAAATGCAGAATTTGGTCTTTTCATGTTAAAAAGCCTTCATCTCATTTGGGTACTCAAAAGAGAAGTCAAAGTTTATTCTGGTTCAACTTTAGTATCCAAGAAAGATCCTTTTTTAGTAAGGATGCCTTTCATCCTTGGGAGAGACCCTTCCCAGCACCCCAGGGTCAGCGGCCAGGAGATAGGCCCTCAGGGTATCCACAGGAGCAGGAGAAATGCTTGTCTCTGTGGCCACTCCACTCTCATTTCTAGAAATCTGTCTGTGATTGTGATCCTGGAAACCTGGCTGGAACCACTTCCAGGATCCCTTTGCCCAAACCCCTAACTTAAGGCCTATAGTATAGAGCAGTGGTTCTCAACCTTGGCTGCACATTAGAATCACCTGGGAATCTTTTTAAAATCCTGATTTCTGGGCCTCATCCTCCGGAAATTCTGTTTCTTTGTTACTAATGTTGTGGCCCCACCCCATAACAAAGAAACAGAATTTCCGGAGGGTGGGGCCCAGAAATCAGGATTTTAAAAAGATTCCCAGGTGATTCTAATGTGCAGCCAAGGTTGAGAACCACTGTTATAGAGGCTCCAATTTGGGAGGCATATTTAATCTCCAGATTCTTCCAGGAGAGGTCTTTTTACCAGCAGGACTGTGGCACTGATCAGATCAAGAGCTATTCAAAAGTGCCTCAGGTCTTTTTCTGCATCCTGTACATAAAATTTTAAGTGGCTGGTCCAGATATATAAAACCATTTCTCTCCACTTTATTTTTCACCTGGTTTTGTGATTCCTGTGTCTGTAGGACAGCAAGTAAATGAGTAGTTGGCTTGGGGCAAACGAAGGTTGCTACTGTGCTTGGTTTTCTAAGCCGGAGTCCCCTGTTTGTCACGGTGCCTTCCTCTGCTGAAGCCTTACCTCCTCACAAGCCCACCTCTCCCAGCAGCGCTAACTCTTCTGTGTTTATGCAAATAAACCTATTATTCGCTTCTCATGGCTTCCTCTTCTCTTCCAAGGGAGACTAGGTTTCTTAGACATCCCTCTTCTTACATTTATTTCCTGGTTTCATTCTTGCCTAGTTGGAAACTTGATTCAAAGCTACACTGAAGACCAGAAGAAAAATTGGCCAATGGTCACTGTCACTTCTAAGGTATTGGGACAAATGTCACATCTGAACAACAAAATGTAGGATACACAGAGGTATCTACTTGGTCTGGAATTGACCCTTTTATCAGTTGGAACTGAGTGAGTGAGGCAGTAAAGCAACATTATAAACAGCCCCCAAAGAAATGTTTTCTGATGTTTCCAGATATCAGATTGCTTTTCCTGCCCTGTCTCAGGCATGCACTGCAAACTTGTTTTCTTAAAGGAAAAACAAACAAAAGGCCTTATACATCCTGCCTCTGAAACTGCCTCCAGTTAACTGAAAAATCTTGCCAGCCAAGACTCTGGTGAGGAAAATAAACCTTCCAATGAAAAACTGTCTTCCCTTATGACCTGAGCAAGATACTGCCAGAGTTGAAACACTAAGGTAAAGTAGGGCTTGTGAGTCCAGACCTGCCCACAGCAGCAGGAAAATGGACCAGGTGTGTGGTTCTCTCAGAAGAGATTTCGGTCTTAGTGCTCGTTTGTCCTTGAGTAATCATCCTGGAATGGAATAATGTGAATTCAAGGGCTTGGAAGTGGTTTTGAATTTCTTTAAGGACAGTGCTTTCCACATGAACCGAAGAAAAGTGTGTGGAAGACAATCTGAGCCATCTGTACCCTCATTACATTTTACTGTTAGTACAAAGGTGATAAGGTGCTTCTGAAAATGGAGGTTTAGCGGTAAAGATAAACGTCACTGGGCCTAGCACTAACATGGCCAGGAACAAGCAGGAGGCATTGCTCAATTTTCTTCACACAACAGGTTTTACTGGAGCCGTGCAGAAGGGCCCTGCAGTGCTTATCTGTAAGTCAGTCACAGTAAGGAAATGGGATGTCTAGCATTTCAAATGACTGAAGTTGGGAAATAACCTTTCTGGAGCCCAATGCCATGAGCTAATGGGATATTCCAGCTGAAGTACAGAATGCTAGCTTACAAGTCTCCCTCTATCTGGCTTTGTTAGTAACCCCACCAATGCTGGAGAAAGTCAATAAAACACAGGAATCTGGGTGCTGACCCAGGATCCTGAGGCACGAGGGACGTTCTTGTGGTCTAGGGAAGACCCTTGTAGGGAAGGGGATTAGGAAGACTGCAGTGGAAGGAATGAAATATCAGGTGGCTTCAACAGCTTTCCAGATCCACAGAATTAGCATTGAACAGGACATGAACCAGTGTCTGAAACACTTGGTCATTAAGACTGTTCAAAATCCCCAAGTAAAAATCTTCATTTACAATAATGGGCATCAGTGAAAATGCAGGATTGGTTTGGGAGAAACTCCCTTTTCTAGAATGCATACATTCCATACAATGACGATCATATAGTCACCTGAACACCAGCACACTTAAATATACTGCATACCCAAAACAGGTGAGTGTGTGGTGATTGGTGATTGGCATAGGCTTTCATAGGGAAACAAACATCCCCCAACTTGATTTCCCAGACAGATTAGTGATGCTATGCAGGGCCTACCCCTACCACCTTTTCACTCATTTTCTCTATGCCTCAGAATCAATGTGTTTTTTTTTAACATTTCTAGTCTGTCCAAGACCCTTTCTTAAATTGTTAAGACTAACTCAGATTCTTTAAAACAAATACAGAGATCCCTCTCAACTCTGAAATCTGATCCCCCCCCACCTCCCCCCC
>NW_006288624.1:3326176-3329814 GCF_000327345.1 Myotis davidii
ATATCTGATCCCCCCACCTACCCCCCCCCACCCCCTTCCATGAATTCTCAAGTTGGGGATGGTGAGAATGGCACCAGGTGTTAGGTTCTAGGTGGTGGGGTCAGACCGGACCTGGGTTCAGCAACCTGGGTACTTGAGTTTTGGCTAGGAAAGAATTCAGAGCCAAGACTCAAACTATAAGAGAACATTTATTTGGAAAATCACTGAAGTAAAAGTAATTTGTAGAAGAAACGGGCTTTGGAAACAAGTTATAGTAAAGGAAGGGCCCTTGGAGCTTGGGAATGAGGAAGGCAATGGTAACGCCTGAGGGGATGGCGATGGGGAAGGGACAGGCACGGCATGCTATCAAGAGGGAGAGTGCCCTGGGTCCTCTGCCCTTACAATGACGTCATATAGTCACCTGAACACCAGCACACTTAAATATACTGCATACCCAAAACAGGTGAGTGTGTGGTGATTGGTGATTGGCATAGGCTTTCATAGGGAAACAAACATCCCCCAACTTGATTTCCCAGACAGATTAGTGATGCTATGCAGGGCCTACCCCTACCACCTTTTCACTCATTTTGTCTATGCCTCAGAATCAATGTTTGTTTTTTTTTAACATTTCTAGTCTGTCCAAGACCCTTTCTTAAATTGTTAAGACTAACTCAGATTCTTTAAAACAAATACAGAGGTCCCTCTCAACTCTGAAATCTGATCCGCCCCCCCCCCCCCCCCCCCCCCAAGTAAAAGTAATTTGTAGAAGAAACGGGCTTTGGAAACAAGTTATAGTAAAGGAAGGGCCCTTGGAGCTTGGGAATGAGGAAGGCAATGGTAACGCCTGAGGGGATGGCGATGGGGAAGGGACAGGCACGGCATGCTATCAAGAGGGAGAGTGCCCTGGGTCCTCTGCCCTAAGGGTTTTAAGGGTGAAGATTTTAGGGGAGGTCCCAGGGGAAGATCTCAGTAGACTATTCAGCAGCTTTCCAGTTGGGTCCTTTCAGAGTTGGAGTTTCTACTCATTGATTGGTCAGCACCAGGGCAGAGGTCATTCAGTGCAGCTGATCCTGCCGTCAGCCTTGGCGTCAAGGCGTCACTCATCTGGTTTTGCTTCTTTTCTGGGCATGGAGCTGAAATATAACTGAGGCCTAGGTGTTATCTCTAGGGAGGAAAGGTTAGGGGATCCAAACCATGTGGCCAGCGATATGCTAGGAGAGAAAAGGTCTCCCTGGAGGCAAGGTCCCACCCTACAATTGTCCTTTGCTAGGCACCTGTGGCTTTCTGCCCTGGTGACCTTCTGTATCTGGCCCATCGTCCTTGCTCTGTCCAGGTCTGTCTAAGTGCCTACCAAAACCAGTGGGTGAGCCAGGATCTCTGACAAGTGTATAACTGCTTAGAGCAGCCGTGGGCAAACTACGGCCCGCGGGCCGGATCCGGCCCGTTTGAAATGAATAAAACTAAAAAAAAAAAGACCGTACCCTTTTATGTAATGATGTTTACTTTGAATTTATATTAGTTCACACAAACACTCCATCCATGCTTTTGTTCCGGCCCTCCGGTCCAGTTTAAGAACCCATTGTGGCCCTCGAGTCAAAAAGTTTGCCCACCCCTGGCTTAGAGCCTCAAGTTCATCTGTAGAATGGGGAAAGAATGCCTGTCGGCATATTGTTATAGGACCGAAAGCATATATTTAGTTAGCTTGGACCAGTGTCTTGTATACAGAAAGCACTAGTATTTGCTTCATTAGCATATCTTCTCTTTTCTGGTCTCATTGCTTGTTGATAGCAACATGCACACCACATAGTAGGAAGGCTTTTGGATGGGGTCTGCCAAGACATATAGAAAGTAAGTCCTTCAGAGAAAGAATTTACTGTTTATTAGCCTGAAACCGTAGGAAAAAAGTAATGTATCCCCATTATGGTGGACTTGACTAAAGCTGAGTTTGGAACCTTGGACACCACGTCCAACTAGGAGAGCTAACTATCTATAAAGACTCTGAGAGCTGGGAGCTTTAAAAAAAAACAAAACAGGTCTGGCTGACAGAGGCCCCCAGATCCTTGCTTAGGCAGCAAGTCTGCAGCGGGTAGGGGAGGAGTGGCAGAGTAAACTGAAGTCTTAATATGGTGGTGCTGGAGATGACCCAGACCTCAGGAGCTGGGACAGCAAACTTCTCTCTGGCCTTCTGAGCTGAAATTCCCCCACCTGGCGCTGGGCCAGCCCTAGAGAACCAGGAGAGTTGCAAGCCATGGGAATGCTCTGTGCTTGTGCTAAAGAAAGGTTTTGACCAGAGTTTTCCATGCAGGGTTGTTGTGTGTGTGTGTGTGTGTGTGTATTAAATATTTTGCAACATCGGGCTCAGCCAAGGGGAAAAAGGGTCAGAGTTCAGTCCCATCCCACTAAACCCTCAGGACAGATCTGGAGTAGAGATCTAGCCCGTTTGTGGCACGTGGAGAGCGCAGGCAGAGAAATATGAGAGAGGAAGGTTTTCAATTGCTGATGGAAAAGAGGCGATGGAATTATACTCCGGAGAACAAGCTTTTCAAATAAAACACATCTGCCAGGAGAGAAGCCAGAGCAAGGGTGGGGGAGACTGGGAGGTCATAGATGAGTTCAGGCCTAAATTAGCATTTTGACCTTATCCTGAAGGAGGTGGGGTGGTTAGCGACATTATCCAGTCCAGCCCTCATTTTAGAGATTGAGAGCCCAAGGCCAGAGTGGCTTGGTCTGGCGCCTAAGGCTAGTGCTCTCCTCACATCTTGCTCTTCCTAGATGTGGTTCTTTAATTAGGGGGGGCGGGTGCCTACCTTGGTCTCCCCACCCACAGTCAGCCTGACTCCAGTGGGTTTCTGCTTACCGTATACAGCTGTAGCAAAGGGTTGGAAATGGCCCAGAAGGAGGCAGGGTTAAGAGGGAAAAGCTTTACGCAACGGAAAAACGGGGCCAGCTGAGCTTGGGCCACCCTCAGAAAATCAACACAAGGGCCCTACATGCAGACAGACTAACATGTGCCTTGTCCCTCCAGGCTGTACCTTTCAGCAACTGACCACTCCTTTCAGTACCAGGAGGTGTCAATGAATCCCTATCCTTCGAATGCCTTTCAGAGAGGAGCAGTCAACATGTTGAAACGAGAAAAAAATAAAAGGCCCAGGTGGGGGGACGAGCGGGCTGAGGTTCCTTAGGTTTTAGGAAGGCAGGGGCTCAACAGTGGAAGACCTTTCAAGTTGTAAGCAACCAAGGATCAGAAGAGGAGAGAACAAGTTTCAGTTGCAGGCCCAGAAAACTGGTTCAAAGCGCTATGCTCTTCTTGGCTGTCCGGCCCCGGTAAGTAATATCTTTTTCCTAAACTAGGTGTGAGAAACGGCTTACAGCTCAGATCCCTTTATCATTATCTCAGTTTTCAACTTGCCTGCCCAAAGGAAACTCCAGCACTTTGCTCCTCAAGCAGCTGCCTGGGTTGGAATTCATGAGCAACAGCTGCCAAGTGGAGCCTTCCTGGGGAAGGCTGGTCAGTGCCAACGTGACGGCCTTGGGCCCAGCCCCAGTAGGTAGAACAGCTGGTGGAGACTCTCATTCCAGGTCTGGCTGACCGGAGGGGCAAGAGTTGGCTGGAAGGCAAGTTTGTCCTCCTCAGGCCTTCTGTGATGAGACCGGTGAGG
>NW_006288624.1:3330546-3342547 GCF_000327345.1 Myotis davidii
ACCCAGGCCCTCTGTCTATTCCTCCTGTGGCCAGTTGGGTCTAGTCAGCAGCTACATCTGGCCCATCGACCCCCTCTCCTCTCCTGATTTGTGGTGCAGTTGGCAACCTCATGTCCTCCTAAGATGAAATGGTATCTCTGAGAGGTGGGATTTGGAGCCCCTGCCTGTAAACATCAATGCGGTTTCTACCTCTTCAGTCTACACTGCAGCGGTTCTCAACCTGTGGATTGCGACCCCTGTGGCGGTTGAACGACCCTCTCACAGGGGTTGCCTAAGACCATCCTGCATATCAGATATTTCCATTACGATTCATAACAGTAGCAACATTACAGATATGAAGTAGCAACGAAAATAATGTTATGGTTGGGGGTCACAACATGTGGAACTGTATTTAAAGGGCCAGAAGGTTGAGAACCACTGTTGTACAGATTAGCATGTGTGAAATGAGAATTCAGGGAAAAGCGAGTTCTTGGGTTCCACCCAGAAGGGAGGGAAGAGAAGTGTTGGTGGGCCAATCCTGAACGCGATGCACTGGACAACAGGGGCTGCAGAGATTTGGGAGGAGGATGGGAGCTCGAAAAGGCGGAGGAACATGGGCAAGCCTGCCTCTGGGGTCTCTTTCAGAAAGAAGTTGGACTTACGGGATAGACTGGAATTATTGGAACAGGAGGCCTGAGAGGCCAAGCTATGTCTTCAAGAGGATCAGCTGTTGTGTCCAACAAAATGGTTTAAACGTTGTGTTGAAGTGGAATTGGCTCTTGTGAAGCTGAGGCGGTGATAGATTAAGGACTCTGCCCCTGAAGCCCTGGGGGCCTAGAGAGCTGGGGGCAAGGCCTGGACAGCCAGGAAGGAGACTCTGGCCAGGCCCTTGCCAGGAACAGCTGACCTCGGAACAGTCGATGGCCTCTTCAATTCCCGGACGGTGTGCAAGCTCCAGGGTCCCTATCTTCAAAATCTAGACTAAGGGAGCCTCTCTACGGTGACTCTCGGCACCCGAGGGCAGGACCCTCCTATGCCTCTGCAGCCTGTGGAGCGCCTAACCCCATGGTCTACTTGAATGGCACCTCCCAGAGCTGTGCATCATAGTCCTTCCCCCAAGCTCTGTCAGGTGGAACTCAGTCCAGAGAGGAGGGCATGTGAGCCCCATGGTTTCCTCCTTTATTCCCTCCCTGCCCCCCATGCCGAGTGCACTAAGGATCCTCCCCCGAGCTTTTTTTGTTTGTTTATTTTTATTTTATTTATTTATTTATTTTATTGCTTAAAGTATTACAAAGGGTATTACATATGTGTCCATTCCCACCCCCCCCCGCCCTAAAAAGTCCCCTAGCCTCGCCTATCCCCCAGTGTCTCCCCCGAGCTTTGCACATTATCCTCCTCAGTCTTCCTTCCTCTCCCCTCTTCTGACATCCATGACCAGCCAGGCTTGGGAGCCCAGGTTGCTGTGCAGTCACGGGTGGAGGGAAAACATCTGACACTTGCTGAGCCCAGTCACAGGGACTTTCTTCTTCTCGGCCCTCAGTGTGACTTCAAGGCCTAGGAGAGGTTCAGCTGCCCAGTTTCCCAGGCTGCTGTGGTCCAGTCCTTCTCCCCTGAACCGTAATGTGGGCCCCACTCTGGGAGGGGCAGTGGGATCGGAGGGTGAGACTGAGAAGTAGCCTCTCATGACCAGGTCCCCCCTCAGCCCACTTCTGGGCATTTCTCCTCTGCTGCTGTTGCTTCCCCTTCGTCCAGGCAGAGAGGGAACTAACAAGTTTATCCCATCTCTAAACCGTCTCTTGAGCTCTGTGTCCCCTCTTGGTGCCAAGAAACCTCCTTTCCTTCATGCGCTGAGTCAGAGCCCAGGCGCCCTAGAATAGCAGAAGTAGTGAGTCAGGGAGAGATGAGGCCCATGGTGGGCTGGAAAGTAGGGCTCCAGGGTAGCCTGGAGTAGTAGAATGTGGCATACAGAGCCAAAGAGGCCGGCAATTCTCTGCTTTGTGACATGGAACCGGCTTCGAAACCTGAATTTCTTCACCCACAAAATTGAGATGGAGCTTACCTTGTGATCCTGCTGTGTGGATTACAGTAGGTCCTTGGGTCACGTTGGAAATCCGTTCCTACGGCACGATGTAACTCGATTTTCGCCGTACGTCGGAACCCACCTACATAAGCACCTACGTCGCTCACATGGAGCACATACACAGCAGTAATGAAGTGAAACAGTAAAAATAATTTAAAAGAGAGATAACAATCCCTGACCTTTACTTGTGGTAAATAAATAATAAAAACATAAACCATATATGTACATACGTCAAAGTGACGGAACTTTATGTTTTTTATAAATAAATGGGAGATGGCGACGTAACCACGAAACGACCTATGTGGAGTCTGACGTACCCCGAGGACTGCCTGCAGTAAGTAAGTAAGTAAGTAAATAAATTTATGTTTATATTATATATCACCAGCACAATGTCCAGCAGGCCGCAGGCATTGGATAAAGAGAGCTGCTATCACTGTCATCATAATCATGTCTTCTTCCAGGGACAATGACCTGCATGTCCAGGACAAGGACAGAAGGCAGCGGAGTCCTGAGGACTCCAGAGATGTCCTCTCCTCCTCCTCTGCTCCCTCAGCATTTGTGAGAAAGTGGCGCTGGAGATGAAGCTTGGTTTTGTGTGACGCTGGGTTCTCTTTTTGTCCTGAATACCTCCAAGGAAATGCAGCCACAGAGCTAGAGTTGGAAACCTGAAGCTAGTGAGGGGAAAGAAGGGGCAATGGGTAGAGGGAGCACCAGGCACTCGCAGCCACTGTGTCCCCTCCCAGCTGCCCTCCCAGTGCCTTGCGGGGACTGTCCAGCAGGAGTATGGCTTTCACCTTTAAAAAGCCAAGCCTGAGAAATCCAAACCTAGGACAAACCAAAATGAGGACAAAGGGATGCACAGGATGTGTAAATAGATTCTTTGCTAAAGACCTGCTGGCACCCAGCTGGTGTGTAAAAGGGCACCCTTGGGTGTGGGGATGCAGGGTAACTGGAGGTGAGTTCTTCAACATGAAAGCCCTTCGGTAGACCCACAGTGATATAACCATCCTGAGCTTTGCCGAGATGGGCAATAGGCCCAAAATGTAGGACCTTCCCCCAGGGAAGAAATTTCTCAGGTTCCACTATCTGTAAGGATTCTAACCTCTCCCTCTAGGAAGTCACGGCAAATCAGAGGTAAAAATTCCCAGCTGATCACTGGACTCCTCCCTCTCGTTCCATTCCTTGGGCTCCTGAGTGCTAGGGAGGGTTTTAGGAGCCAGTTCCCCATCCCCCCAGCACCTCCTCTTCAGTTATAACACACAAAAATGGTCATTATAGGGTCACAGATCTTTGCACAAAAAGAAGTTTTGGGAACAGTAGTTTTCCCTCAAAATTTTGATCCATGAGGGATTAAGAACAACCTCACTTTATGAGACCAGAATGTTTAAATGGAGTCAGTGTTCTAGAAACTTAGCAAAGTGATGTAAGACATGAAACAAAATGATAAGTCCGTCTTTTTTTCCTTCCTGGGCAAGGTGCATCTCAGCACTGGTGTCCTGCGGCTTTGCGGGTCTGCATGGTGAGTGTGCTTTGGCTATTATTTCTGTGTAAGAAAAATGGATGAACAATTCCAGCTCCTCCTTGTTGCTGGCATCAGGAGACCATTCACAATCCGGAACTACCCAGAGTGAGTGTGTGCATATTCTGTGTCCCAGCAATCCACTCCTGAACATACGCTCTACACATTCTCACCAGGCCGTGGAGGGGACGTGAACCAGGATGTCCACAGTGGGTGGGTGGGTGGTGTCAGGGAAGTGGGAGCAATAAAATACTCGTTTCTGTGGGAATGAATATGCAAAATGTGGTAGCAGCCCATCCGAGGGCCCACATAGGTAGATACAAAAACAGTGCTGAGTGAAGAAATAGAATAAGAATTATAACACAATATCCCATACATAAATTAAAAGTACACTCGCACGAGAGGAATACACATTTATCATAAATGTAAAACAAAAGATACACATTACATGCACAAGAACTGTTACCAACGTGGGAAGGAAAATGAGAGTGGGGAACACAGAAGAAACTCAGAGAAGAGAGGACCATACAAAAATGTGTACACAAATGTTCATGCGCCATTGTTCATAATACCCAGAAAGTGGAAACGCCCAAATGCCCATCAACTGATGAATGGATAAATAAACTGTGGTCCATCTTACAATGAATTGGCCATGAACAGACATAAAGTACTGGTTCATGCTACCATATGGATAAACTTTGAAAACATTATGCTAAGTAAAAGAAGCCAGTCACAAAGGACCGCATATTGTATGACTCCACTTACATGAAATGTCCAGAATAAGCGAATCTAAAGAAACAGATTAAGGTTGCCTAGGGCTGGAGTGGGAGGTTCTTGGGGTGAGGTCGGGGGGAGTGGGATGTGACTGCTAATGGGCGTAGGGTTGCTGTTTTGGGGGTGGTGAAGTGTTCTATTTTTTAAAAATTGATTTTAGCCCTGGCCGGTTTGGCTCAGTGGCTAGAGCGTCAGCCTTCGGACTCAAGGGTCCCAGGTTCGATTCCGGTCAGGGGCGTGTACCTTGATTGCGGGCACATCCCCAGTGGGGGGCGTGCAAGAGGCAGCTGATCGATGTTTCTCTCATCGATGTTTCTAACTCTCTATCCCTCTCCCCTCCTCTCTGTAAAAAATCAATAAAATATATATTTTTTTAAAAAATTGATTTTAGAGGAAAAGAGAGAGAGAGAGAAATTTGCTGTTTCACTTAGTTATGCATTCATTGGTTGATTCTTGTATGTGCCCTGACTGGGAATCAACCCCGTAACCTGGCGTATCAAGAAATCTTCTAAACTTAGTTTGTAGTGGTGGTTGTACAACTCAAAATAGACTAAAAAACCATTGTTGTACTTTTTGCATACCAGAGTTTTATGGTATGCAAATTATATCTCCATAAACATGTTTCAGAGGAAAACCAGAAAGGGAGCGTGTTCTCACGTGGTTGCCCCTGGTCCTTCTGCTTTGTGCTTCTGGTTTCATGTGGGAACTGGGTGAGCTTCACCCACCTTAACCCTGCCCACGGGCCATTGCCCTTGAGTGGTGCCCAGTGGCCTCTGGCCCTTCCTGCCTGAAAACCCAGCGTTGGCCCAAGGCTCCCTGGGGCTGACTCCAGGGCAGAACTAATGGGCCGCAGCAGACACTTCCTCAGTGCTGAGGAGGCGCACGGCCGGACGCCACAGAGGGCTTTCTCAGCATGGAAGTTGGAAAGGACTCTGGGGTCTTGGCTGTTCTGTTAACTAACCATAAGTTTATCACCAGTCAACAGTGTGGCTCTAAGAAAACGTGTCTTTCCTTCCTGGCTTTGCCAGTATTCGCTGTGTAACTTCAAAATGCTACTTACCTTCTCTGAGCTTCCGTTTCTCTCTCTGAGAAGTGGGCCTAAAATTAACTAGAGCAGTTTGGGATCGTGAATGAAGTTAACCATGTGAAAACCTAGCCCTGTTCCTAACACACAGGCAGTACGTGGCCGATGTTTGCTGAATCTCCTTCCCCAAAAACCTCACCTGCTCCTCCAAACAGCCAATGAAAAATACTAATACAATCTTGAATTTGGCAAAATTGGTAGAAGAGTCCATATCATGGGAAGTAAAGTTATAATCTTTATAACTTCTGTCAGGTACAAATGACAGAAACCCAATTTAAAGTGACAGTAGCAGAAAAAGGGATTGCAGGCCCGGCTGGCATGGCTCAGTGGTTGAGCGTTGACCTATGAACCAGGAAGTCATGGTTCTATTCCCAGTCAGAGCACATGCCCAGGTTGCAAGCTCAGTCCCCAGTAGGGGACATGCAAGAGGCAGCCGATCAATGATTCTCTCTCATCATTGATGTTTCTATCTCTCTCTCCCTCTCCCTTCCTCTCTGAAATCAATAAAAATGTATTTAAAAAAAGAAAAGAAAAAGGGATTGCAGTGGCTCAGTAACAGAGCTGAGTTATTGGGACTTCCTCCTCCCTCTCTATGCTCCACCTCTTCCCCTTCTTCCTCCTCCACCTCCTCCTCCATATCATTTTCTGTGGGTGGGCTTCTGCTGTATGGCCTAGAACCATGGTCGGCAAACTGCGGCTCTTGAGCCACATGCGGCTCTTTGGCCCCTTGAGTGTGGCTCTTCCTAAGCCTTAGGAGTACCCTAATTAAGTTAATAACAATGTACCTACCTGTATAGTTTAAGTTTAAAAAATTTGGCTCTCAAAAGAAAATTCAATCATTGTACTGTTGATTTTTGGCTCTGTTGACTAATGAGTTTGCCGACCACTGGCCTAGAAGATTCCTGTCCCTCCTAGCTTATGGACTGAGGTAGAAGATGAGAGGAATCTTCCAACAGATTCCTAATCCCCCTTCCTGTGGAAACAGAGTGGATATGTCCAGTGGTGGGACGACAGTCATTGGATGGAAATGACAGAGAAGCCAATTTCCTGTCAACAATTCCAACACTTTTAAGCTTGAATGACGTCTCTCCCCATTAGGAGATTGGTGGTGGCAAGTGACAGAAAATGCAGCTCAAAATGCATGAACAATGATGGTGATCGATTGGCTCCCAACATAATGGAAAAGTCATGTGGCAGAGTGGCCTCTCGATTCATCAGGGCTCTGTCTCTTCCCCTGCAGTTCGCCCAGCTCTGTCTCCATGTGTGTCTGCTTTGTCGCAGATTGGCTTCCTCCATCATAATCAGTCAGAGCCTTGTTCCCAGCTGGGGATGGACCAAGAGTGGCTTCCTGTAGTCACTGAAGGAAAGTCTGAAGGGATGGCTCTGCCTGGACACTATGGCCAGGGCAACACCCATGATGACTCCTGGGACTAAATGGCAAGAGGCATGGCGTTGGGCCAATGCATTTTAATAGATCAGAGTCCACCTGGAAAAGCACAACTTAACAATGGGACAGGGTGGAAAGACACTAAGAACACAGACACTGCCTACCACGGGGCCACAAATTCATTTACAGATAAGGAAATGGGGCCAAAAACCTCCCAAGGTTCTACGCCTAGTTTGTGGCAAATCTAAGACCAGATATCAGTGGTCTTAACTACAGTTCGCTGGTTTTCTGTTTTATTGTTGTTGTTTTCCCAAAAGTTTCCCAACTTGAGTCCAGGTGAATTTTATTTATTTATTTATTTATTTATCTAATCAATCCTGACCCGAGAATATTTTTCCCATTGATTTTTAGAGAGCATGGAAGGGAGAGAGAGAGAGATAGAGAGAAACACAGACGTGAGAGAGACACATCAATTGGTTGCCTCCTGCATGCCCCTGACCAGAGCTGGAAGCCTGCAACTGAAGTACATGCCCTTGCCGGAATCGAACCCAGGACCCTTCAGTTCACAGGCTGACGCTCTATCCATTGAGCCAAACTGGCTAGGGCTGTTTTGTTTTTTAATTGAATGTATTGGGGAGTGGGCATTGGTTAATAACATTATATAGGCTTTAGGTGTACAATTCTAGAATACATCATCTGTATATTTATTGTATTGTGTTTTCACCACCCCAAGTCTACAGCTGGCTGGTTTTGCATCAATAATGAAAAATAAGGCCTTGATGGGTAACAAACACCCCATCACTAGGGAGAGTCAAGCCGAGGCTGGATGGCATCATAGCTATAAAAGGAATGACCACAGTGATCTTCAAGGGAGGACAGAGGCCTCTATTATTGGTGCTCTGTGGGAACAGCACAGAGATGAGACAACTACTCCCAAGATGGGACGGTGGAGATGGGCCCTGCAGCAGGGATGGGCTCATCCTGTCCACTTTCTTGGATTCATAACTTCCTGAGAGAGGCTCTGACTCCTCTCTGCTTCCCCTCCTCCCCGCCCTGTTCCCAGGCTGAGATGGACAAGCTGGGGCTGGTAATTGTGTTAGTTCAGTTTCCTCCCTGGCCCTGCCCTCCTGGTAATCTGATTTTCAAGGGACTAAGGGGTGGCAAGGCCCAGGCTCAGGAAGAAATCCGCTCCCTCGTGTCTGTTGGGCCTGCTAATTTGATAGAACTACTTGCTGAGCTTCCACAGAACCCCCATTAGGAACAAATTTCATCTGGTTTCCACAGCCCTGGCCCTGGAGAGCTCTCCAAGTCTCAGCCCAGAAGGAAATCCAGCTTCCAATTCAATTTTTACAGAAGGAAATTAAGTCTGTATTATAATAATAGCAACCAGAGATTGAACACCTACTGTGTGCCAGACACAGCACCAGGTGCTTTTTATCTGAAGACTCACCAGATGTGCTGTCACTGTTGTGAATTCACAGATGCTCCAAGTTGATCCTTTGGCTAATGATCCCTTTCGTCACAGGAGTCTCCCTCCATTTGAATGGACTTGCCCTTGGGTTTGGGGCCTTTGGCCAGCTCTTGTATAATCTTCAGAGTAACAGTGTTTCTAGGACAAGATGGCTGAGTGTGAAGCAGCATCTGACCCAAGCTCTTCTCCAACGCTTAGCCACTTGGGACACCCAAGCTCACCCTGCCCAGCATCCTGGATGGTGTGTGGCCAGGTGAAAAGAAAGACACTGGGCCCTGGGGAAAAGCAGCTTCACCACCTATTAGCTGTGTGCCTTTGACAGGTTATCTAACCTCTGAGCTGGGGCCTCCTCATCTGGGAAATGACAGTGGTATAATCTACACTGGCAGTTATGAGAATTAAATGAAGTAAAGGACGTGCAACCTAGTCTCCGTTTCACTGTGTGGGATGAGAATTATGACTCACTCTGCCCAAGAATTTTCCCAGAGCCTGCACCACCTGTCCCTGGCCATCTGGCTCTCCACTTGACTTCCTCCCCAGAAATCCTAGGGTCCTCACGGAGTTTGGGAGGATGCAAGGGGACTTGCCAGGTTGCTCATCACATGGAAACTGGGGTCATCTGCTTGTTCTTTGAGGGTCCTTGTCCCCATGGAGACAGACAGACAACAAATACATGAGTGAATATGTAAAGTATTTTGTGAAACATTCTCTGCCCCAATAGTACTGGGGCCCCAGCTACTGCCACCCATGAAAGTGACAAGTAACTTTCCATGCATTACTTCATCCAGACAATAGGCACCTGCTTCCCCAGGCAGTCAGCCTACTATCAGAATCAGTCTGGATGTCCCAAGTTACAGTCTGTATTACCCCCGACCCCCAAGGAAGCTCCTTTTCTCAGGCTGGGCTCAGCCCCCTGCTTCTGCTGCCACCATTGTTGTGAGTAAAGATTCTGGGAAGCCCTGGAAGACACCCACTCCCCCTGTCACAGAGCTCCCTGCCTCTCTTTCAAATCCATTCATACGTCACTGCCTCCCTGACTCCCTGATCCAAATTAGCCATCCCATACATGACCTCACCCCACTTTATTTGTCCTGACTGCCCATCTCCTTAGACAAAACAAACAAGTTTAGCAAGGTCAAATTACATAAAGTCAATATACAAAAATCACCTGTATTTTTATAATTTGTTTTGAGTTAACTTTTGTATATGGTGTGAGGTAAGGGTTGAAGTTATTTGTTTTCATGTGGATATCAAATTGTTCCAGCAGCATTTGTTGGAAACATTATTGTTTCTCCACTAAACAACCTTGGTGCTTTTGTAAAAAAAAGGTTGACTGACTAACCCTAGCCAGTTTGGTTCAGTGGCTAGAGCATCAACCTGTGGACTGAAGGATCCTGGGTTCGATTCCAGTCAAAGCACACGCCCAGGTTTCTGGTTCAATCGCCAGTAGGGGGCGTGCAGGAGGCAGCCAATCAATGATTCTCTCTCATCATTGATGTTTCTATCTCTCTCTCCCTCTCCCTTCCTCTCTGAAATCAATAAAATTAATTTAAAAAAAGATGTAAAGAGGTGAGGGGTGAATCACACAGATATCTGGAGTAAGAGGGTTTCAGCCAGAGAGACTAGCAAGTGCAAAAGGCCCTGAGGAAGGAGCATTTTGTGCAAAGGGATGACATGATCTGACTGAAATGTTAGCACAATCACCTGAGTGTGCTGCTATGTGGAGAATAAACAAAGGAAAACAATAGGAAGATAAACTGGGAGGCTCTTGTAATAATCCTGATGAATCTCGGAGGGAAGATGGGGTTGGGAGGTTCGGGGGGGAGAGAGATTAACCTGGGAACCTTTATGCATATATGCATAGCCCGTGGACACAGAAAATAGTGTGGTAAAGGCCTGGGAGGGGGAGGGATGGGATAGAAGGAGTCAATGGGAAAAAAAGGGGGAACATCTATAATACTTTCAACGATAAAGATTTTTAAAAAAAGTGTGGTATTGACAAAGGTTAACCAATACATCAGTGGAACAAGTAGAATCTAGAAACAGATCCACACAAAATGCACTCCATTGATTTTGAGAAAGACAGCAGGCACTTCAATGGGTAGGGGAAGTTATACCAACAATTTGTGCTACAATAACAAGTTACTCATGTAGAAAAAAATGAACCTCGGCCCCATCTCATACACAAAAAGTAGTTCAGTATATATCACAAACCTCAACACGCAAGCTGAAACTCTAAAGCTTCTGGAAGAGAACATGGGAGACTATCTTCATAAGCTTCGAGTAGGCAAAGATTGTTTTAAAAATACAGGGTACAGAAAGCAATAACCATAGAAAAATGGACATGCCCTCACCGTTGGTTGGAGTATTGTCCAATACACCAAAAGGTTGCCGGTTCAATTCTTAGGTTGTGTCAGGGCACATGCAGGAGGCAACCCATTGATTTTTCTCTCTCCCTTCCTCTCTCTAAAGAAAAAAAAAAAAATTACATCCTTGGGTGAGGATTAAAAGAAAAAAAATGTATAACTTTCCCTTTCCTTCTAGGAGGGTCTGAGAATCTCCTTCCACAGCAGCCATGCCCCCTGTACCTCGAGGTGCCAACACTCCCCACATGCTCCACGCAGAGCCCCCAGCACCAAGTCTCCATGTCTCCCCAGAGCACAAGCCTTCAGGGATCATTCCAGGACCCCTGCCAGAATTCACTCAACAATTCCCTTTAAAGCAACTTAAATCTTATCCTGCCTTCTTTACCTTTGTCCTTAACAATCAATGCTGTGAAATCGCTAGTTTGACAGGTATGTCATTATTCTTCATTACATATTAAAATAAATTCCTAACCATTAAAAATATTCTAAAATATGTGAACCACCTAAAATTATTTCACATACTGTTTGTTTTACATGTTCTTGGGAATGTGTGTGAACATGTGTGTGTCTAATGGGATGTGTGTGTAGTTATACATGCGTGTGCATATGGGTGAATGTGAGCATGGGCATGTGAATGAATATGCATGTGAGTGTATATGTAAGTGTTGCTGCCTGGTAGGTGAGTATAAATGTGTGTGTGTGTGTGTGTGTGAATGAGTGTAAGTATATATGTCCTGAGTGTGTCTGAGTGCATAGTGTGCATGAGTGTCTGGTGGGATGGGGTGGAGGAAGATGAGAGGATGAAGGGTCCTAGTGGGGGGTGGCCACGTTCCCTGCCCCCCAGCAATGAGCCCTACTCACCAGGAACAGACAGGGCAGAGAAAAGGCATGTGGGCCAGCAGCCCCTCCAGTATGTCCCTGTTTGTTTATCCACAGGCCCTTCAGGGGGAGGGGAGTGTCTCCTTGACCACAGGAGCACCTGGTTACAGCCGGCATCCTGGTAACCATCACCAGGGACTGGGAGTGCTTCTGGGAACAGCAGCAGCCAGCAGGCGGGGGCAGATCCTCTCTGCTATATTTACAGGTCTGCATTTAGCACAGGACCTTGAGACGAGGGACTGAGCTCCCAAGTCTTCAATGTGTTCATCCCCCTGGCAACCTTATGCAAAGGACATTTTCAGGAGCTCAGAGAGGTTAGGTCATTGCTCAAAGTCACACAGCTAGGTGTTCAGAACCAGAGTAGGACCCAGTCTTCTGGCTCTGAGGTCCAGGGTGTTTCCACCACAGCACGGGAGCACCGTACTCCCAACGCCATTTCCTGGCCGTGAGAGCCCTGCAGGA
>NW_006288624.1:3342606-3347482 GCF_000327345.1 Myotis davidii
TTATCCTGTATAGGTCAGCCCCCGTGGTCTTAGCTAAGTGGTTCTTCTGCCCATTCCCATGCCAAACCCCTTGGCCAGGAAGCAGCTGGTGTCTTGGGTACAGGAAGTTCATGTGTGGGGTGATACTCCACATACCCACTGGCACTTGAGGGCACTGGCCAAACAAATAACTTCAGCTTGAGGAGCTGGGCAGGGTTCTGGAGGTGGATGAGGGTCTCTGGAGAAGAGCAGGGTTAGTCAGGGTTTTCTAGAGAAACTGTATCCATATCTATATCTATCTACCTATATCTATATAATATATTTTTAATTTTTTTAATGTTTTTAAAATATTTTTTTATTGATGTCAGAGAGGAAGTGAAAGGGAGACAGAGATAGAAACATCAATGTTGAGAGAGAATCATTGATTGGCTTCCTCCTGCATGTCCCACACTTGGGATTAAGCCTACAACCCGGGCATGTGCCGGGACAGGAAATCGAGCCATGACCTCCTGGTCAACCCTCGACTACTGAGCCACAGTGGCCAGCTGGGCCGAGAGAGAGATTTTTAAGGAATTGGCTCACTTGATTGTGGGGATGGGCAAGTTCAAAATTCATAGGGCAGGCTGGTGGACTGGAAATTCAGGTGAGATTTCATGTCGCAGTCTTGATTCCGAAATCCACAGGGCAGCACGTTGGAAACTCAGGCAAGGTTTCTAACTTGCAGTCTTAAGACAGAATTCCTTCTTCTGAAACCTCAGCCTTTGTTCTTAAGGCCTCCAACCGGTTGGAAGAGGCCCACCCACTTTATGAAGGGTCATCTTCTTTGCTTCAAATCTAGTGATTGTAAATGTTAGTCACATCTAAGAATACCTAGACTAGTGTCTGGCCAAACAATTGGGTGCCATAACCTAGCCCAGTGGTCGGCAAACTCATTAGTCAACAGAGCCAAATAGCAACAGTACAACGACTGAAATTTCTTTTGAGAGCCAAATTTTTTAAACTTAAACTATATAGGTACGTACATTGTCATTGATTTAATTAGGGTACTATATAGGTAGGTACATTGTCATTGATTTAATTAGGGTACTCCTAAGGCTTAGGAAGAACCACACTCAAGGGGCCAAAGAGCCGCATGTGGCTCGCGAGGCGCAGTTTGCCGGCCACTGGCTAGCCAAGTTGACGTAAAATTAACCACCACACTTTCCCTGACCTCTAGGGAAGATCAGCATCAGCACCTCTTCCCTCTTCCCCTCCTACTTGCATGCAGTTCTAGGAATGTGTTTATTCCCCCCAGCATAGAACTGTGACACTTCCTAATATTGTCTGCTTAGCTTTGCTGTTCTCCAGTGCCTAAGGTGTGAATGTGTGTTATTTATTCTTCTCAGGACTCTGGGTGCTTATTCAATCTGAAGATTTAGGTTTTTCTTCCATCTTGATTCATTCCCAGCTTTAACGCTTCAAATACTGCTCCTCCCCCATTCTCTCTCCATTCTCCTGGATCTGCCAGCTAAGGGTGCTAGATCTTGCCATCATTTCCTCTTCTCTTAGCCCTGGTTCCTTCCATGTCTCTTCTCTCCTTTTTCTCACCGTGCTACTAGCAAAGTGATTTTGTGCTAGAGGTATCACCCACTTTGCTAAATGTCTCTTTAGCTGTGTCTTATTCTGCTGTTCAACTTATCAATTTTAATAAAGCATATAAACTGTATTTTTCATTTATAGAACTTCTATTTGGCTTGTTTTCCATCTATTTTTCATATTATCCCATTCTTTATTAGTATTTTCTTTCTTTTAAAAATTCTTCATAATCACTTAAAATGTTTCTCTTCTGTTTTCGGATTTTTCTATTATTTCCTCTTCTTAGGGGGTAAATTCTCCTGTGTCTTTTGGTCTTGTTTTGTATTTACTGATTATCTCTTATGGTAGTGTGTTTCCCTGTGCAGTTTGTATCTTTTGATTGGGAACGCATCTTCACTGGGGTTTATTTTTGCCGTGAGTTGTAAAAATATTCTTACAGAGTACTCTGGGTTTGCTTCTGTCAGGGCCCTAAGGGCTGGACTAACTTTTATATTAACTTTTTGGCACAAGAGTCCTGAGGTCAGGGTCTCGCCGAGGGAGGGGGGATGTGGTAGAGCCATGTACCTCTCTCCTCCCTGTGGGGCAGGCCTAGACCTTCCATCTTTCACAGCAACTTCCCTCCCAAGCCCAGGACAGTGAGAGCATTTTGTGTCTCCTTCTGCAGCCTTGGTGGTAGAGTTTTTGTAGCCTTTTTCCCTGATTAGAGTTCCCTTTAAGGCTCCAAGCCTTAAAAGGATAAATTTAAAGGAACAAATTCCAGCTCTCCTGCCTCAAACAGCTTGGGGCTGCCTCCTATTTTTTCAAGGGCCCTAGAACTCTTAGGATCCAGGCTTTAGAGTCTTTATCTAGTCAAAACCCTGGTAATCATCCATCTGATCAGCTTACTCTGGCTTTGAGTTCTTATACTATCTCTGGAATGTGAGAATGTCCCTTTCTTTCTTTTGAACTCAGCTGTATATTTTCAGGTGTTTTTCTTGTATGTTATGCAGGATTTATATATGGTAGCAAGAGAGGGTTGTCTGAAATAGCTTAATCTGCCCTGTTGCCAAAAGCATCCTGATACATCTGTCTGTGTATTATCTCAGTAATAGTAGTCTCCCCCTCTAGATTGCAAACTCCACGAGACAGGGACTGTGTTGGCTTTTGCTTCCAAAAAGAACTGAGCATATGTTGGGAGCCTAATATGTATTTTTAAAATAAAATGTTATTGATTTTCAAGAGGAAGCAAGAGAGATAGAAACATCAATGATGAGGGAGAATCATCAGTGGGCTGCCTCCTGCATACCCTCTACCAAGCCCACAACCCTGGCACATGCCTTGACTGGCAATCGAACCTTGACCTCCTGGTTCATAAGTCCATGCTCAACTACTGAACCACATAGGCTGGGCAGGAGCTTAATATTGTTGAGGCAGAGTCAGTTAGGGGCGATGAGGCAGGCAGGCAGAGTAGAGTGGTTAGGGGTGATGAGGCAGGCAGGCAGAGTAGAGTGGTTAGGGGCGATGAGGGAGCGGTTAGGAGCCAGCAGTCCCGGATTGCGAGAAGGCGGTTGGGGCCATCAGGCAGGTAGGCAGGCAAGCGGTTAGGAGCCAGCGGTCCCGGATTGCGAGAGGGTACAGGCCGGGCTGAGGGACACCCTCTCCTCCCCGCCACCCCACTGTGCACGAATTTCTAGTCTATTATAATAATCATGTCTATTAAGGCAAAGGCTCAACCATGAAGGTTTCTCTGTAATTCAGCTCCCACCCCTCACCTCAGACATTAGTCTTGGCCTAGGATGGCAGACAGGTTCTGTGAGTGTGACCTCCTGACATTTACTCAGAGCACAAAGGTCAGTCACCACATCTTGGTTTTAACCCAAACCCCAAGGCCTGAATATGAATTGGCTAAACGTTGTCCCCCTCTTGTTGATCCTATCCTGTCTAGGGGTCCCTGATCATGTCATGGCAGTGGTCCCTTTTATTGCCAGGATTTTTCTCTGGAAATCTCACATTTGAGAGGTTCTGTTGAGGAAGAATGCATTGAATAAGTATTCATTGATTTATTTGTGCATTTTAATTAATCCAAGGCATTCACCTACCAAGTGAGATAATTTTAACCCAAAGCAAGGTCACAACATTTTAATCAGGCGGTGCAGCTTTTCCTGGGTGAATGCACCGGAGCCCCTGCCCCATTCCTAACCCAGGGATTTGTAGACTGAAATGAAAAAGTCCTACCTGGTGGGACCCACCAGCAGCAGCAGTCAGTGCCTTGCCAGCTGGACTCAAGGAGGACACAGAGAGGCTTCGAAGATGGCAGCCAGGCCCTGAGCCCACAGCTCAGTTGGTTAGAGTGTCATCCCGATGCACCAAGGTTTGGATTCAACTTCCAGTCAGGACACATACAAGAAGCAACCAATGAATACATAAATAAGTGGAACAACAAATTAATCTCTCTCTCTCTCTCTCTCAAATCAGTACATTAAAAAAAAATCAATAAATAAAAATTTAAAAAACAAAAACACAAAACGGTGGCAGCCAGGGGCAACCTCCTAAACATTAGAAGCCCAAGAAAGTGGCTGGCAATGGTGAGAGGTAAGAAGGAAACTAAAAAGGCTTACAATAGGATTTACGTAGCCTCAGGGAACAGAATTTGAAATGTGATGTGTGTGTGTGTGTGTGTGTGTGTGAATATCGCCTTGGCATGTTGGAAGGTTTACTCAACCAATGAGGACAAGTTTGAGCAATGAACTATACTAGTAAATCATAATACATATTATTGTTATTTTTTAAATATATTTTATTGATTTTTTACAAAGAGGAAGGGAGAGAGATAGTTTGAAACATCGATAAGAGAGAAACATCGATCAGCTGCCTTCTGCACACTTCCTACTGGGGATGTGCCCGCAACCAAGGTACATGCCCTTGACCGAAATCGGACCTGGGACCCCTCAGTCCACAGGCTGATGCTCTATCCACTGAGCCAAACCAGTTAGGGCAATCATAATACATATTAAATGCCTATTATGAATCAGGTACCCTATTTAATTTAATGTTATCCTTCAAAACTCAATTGTGGCCCTACTCAGTTTGGTTCAATGGTTAGAGTGTTGGCCCACAGACTGAAGGGTTGAGGGTTCGATTCTGGTCAAGGGCACCTACCTCAATTGCAGGCTCAAGCCGAGGCCCCAGTCAGGTGCATGTAGGAGGCAACCAATCGATGTGTCTTCCTCATATCAATGTTTCCCTTTGCTCTATCCCCTCCCTTCCACTCTCTCTAAAAATCAATGGAAAGGCCGAAACCGGTTTGGCTCAGTGGATAGAGCGTCGGCCTGCGGACTGAAAG
>NW_006288624.1:3347629-3351751 GCF_000327345.1 Myotis davidii
AAGAAACAATGTAACAAATACCGCTGGACTTCAGCCAGCAGGATTGCAACATTGTAAGCAAAGGCCAGAGACCTACTTTCAGCAGTGGAGGCCTAAGAGCTAAAGCTGGCCCAGAATAAAAAGCCTCAAACAGAGTGTCAAACTGCATCGGGAAGGCCGGGGAGGGTTCGGGGGCGGGAGGTAGGGGGGTAGGAGATCAACCAAAGGACTTGTATGCATGCATATAAGCCTAACCAATGGACATAAGACACTGGGAATAGGGGAGGCTAGGGGACTGTCTAGGGCGGGGGAAAAAATGGACACATATGTAATACCCTTTGTAATAAAAAATAAAATTAAAAAAAAACAAAAAAACGAACAGACAAAAAACCCTAGTTGTGAGACTGGTACCATCCCCCACTTTATAAATAAGAAAACTGGGTCAGAGGGATCTTAAGTAACTTGTTCAAGGTCACGTCATGTAGCTAGTAGGTCAAGAGTTGGTCAAACTTGTCTGACTTTCAAGCCCAGGCTCTAGCCACCAGAGGACAGCCTCTCCTGAGCAGAAAGAATGAGCTGTGAGCACTGCCCAGGGTTAGCCACTTGTTGGAATCTTCTGGGAGCTTTAAAAAATATTGATGCTCACTAATCAAAACAACAATGAGGTACTGTCTCCCACCTGTCAGAATGGCTACAATCAATAAATCAACAAAGGACAAGTGCTCGTGAGGATGTGGAGGAAAAGGAGCCCTCGTGCACTGCTGGCGGGAATGCAGACTGGTGCAGCCACTGTGGGAAACAATTAAAATGGTACTCCCATTTGACCCAGTGATCCCACTTCTAGGAATATATCCCAAGAAACCAGAAACACCAATGAGAAAGAATATATGCACCCCTATGTTCAAAGCAGCACAATTCACCACAGCTAAAATTTGGAAACAGCCCAAATGGCCATCAGCAGATGGGTGGATTAAAAAACTGTGGTACATCTACACAATGGAATACTACACTGCTGTAAAAAAAGAAAGAACTCTTACCACTTGCAACAGCATGGATGGACCTGGAGAACATTATGCTAAGCAAAATAAGCCAGCCAGAGAAAGATAAATATCACATGATCTCACTCATTTGTGGAATATAATGAACAACATAAAATAGTGAATAAAAATACATCCAGAGACATAGAAGCATCGAACAGACCATCAAACCTCAGAGGCAAGGCAGGGGAGGGTTGTGGTGCGGGTAAGGGATCAACCAAAGGACTTGTGTTCATGCATATGAGCATGACCAATGGTCACAGACAATAGGGGGGTGGGGGCATGTGTTGGGAGTGGGAGTGGGCAGAGAGAGGTCAATGGGGGGGAAAGGGGAATTATGTAACACTTTCAACAATAAAGAATTTTATAAAGTATTGATGCTTGGGTCCTACTGCCAGAGATTTTAAGTTAATAGGGAATTTTAATTTTTTAAAAATAATTTTTAATATACTTTAGAGAGAAAGAGAGGAAGGAGAGAGCGAGAGAGATCAACTTGTTGTTCCACTTATTTATGCATTCACTGGTTGCTTCTTGAACATGTCCTGACCTTGGAATTGAACCCACAACCTTGGCTAATCGGGACAAGGCTCTAATCAATTGAACTAACCTGCCAGGGCTAAGCGGCATTTTCAAAGGTTCCCCAGGTGATTCTAGCATGCAGCCAGCCAAGCTCCACTGGCTTCCTAGGTACCAGCCCCAAATCTATGAAGGTCATTGGCTGTAAAGGTCACCTGGCCTGACTGTCCCCAGGATGAAGAAAAGGACTGGAGAAGCCCCGGGCGGGAGCTCAGACTCAAAGTCCAAGGTCTGTACCTGGGGCACATGGAAACAGGACTGGGGGCAGGCGGGTGGGCTGGTGGGATCCTAACCTGGGCAGCAAGCGTCCAAGGTCTCCCAGCCTGGGTGACCACCTGGGTCCTGTTTACACCAACACAGAGGTTTGCAGGAAAGATTGAACCAACGGAGCCGCCCTGGCACAGGGTAGACACCCCTCACGGCAGCCATCTCCTCCCCTCACCCTGCACTTCATCCCCAGAACCCTGAGCTCACTTCCTGAGTCTGGCTTTCCAAGGCAAATGGAAACTCTGAGAAACCACATCCCTTTGTATTGCCAAGCAGCCAGCAAGGGCCTGGCCCCCGGCTCCTTCAGAAACACCCGCCAGGCCGCATTGTTCACGGCACTGAGTGACTCACCCCTCCCAGAGATGCTCACAGCCAGACCAGCCAAGTCAGGATCTCCAGGGCCGGGGCCCAGGCATCAGCATTTCTCACAGTCTCAGTGCCGCTCCAGGGTCTTTTGAGTGTAGGCCCATAAATCTGGAGGTCAAGGTTCCATTCTCAGTCAGGGCACATGCCTGGGTTTCGGGCTCCATCCCCAGGATGGGCCACGCAGGAGGCAGCCAATCAGTGATTCTCTCTCATCATTGATATTTCTATTTCTCACTCACATCTCCTTTCCTCTCTGAAATCAATAAAGAAATATATATATTAAGAATTCTCTTTGAGGTGTCTGTCAGGCACCCTAGGGGAGATGCTGAGTGTGCAACTGGAGGTGTGAGGCTGATGGACCTGGGGTGAGGGTTACGGAGGGGAGGTAAGGCTGGTGACACCCATTTCAACAGCTTGTAGATGGAACTGGCAGCTGTGGGAGAGATGGGATCCCTGGGGACACTTAGAAGGGAGGGGACAGGGAGTGAGCGCTGAGCCATGGGCCTCCACCTTGGAGAGGTCCAGAAGAGGGGGCTGAACCAGCCCAGGAGACTGAAAAAGAGGAAAGGATGAGCTGGGCAAGGGGGTGGGAGGGGCGGGGGGAAGTGGGGAAGGCAGCTGATAAAGGTAATCAGACAGGAAAGAGGAAGGGCCTCACTGTGCCCAAAGCTGCAGTCAGAGGTGAGACAGGAACTGACCCTGAAATAGATTGGCAAGCTGGAGGTCATGGTGACCTTGACTAGAGAGCTTCAGCAGGTGGCGAGGACTTAGGCCTGATGAGAGTGAGGACAGGAGTGAAGACACCCACCCCAGGAGACGGAGGTACAAGAACCAACAAATCAATCTGAGGGATGTGGTTTACCAGGGAACAGAGAAATGGAGCCACGGGCGGGCTCGTGGGACCTGCAGGGAGAAGGAGGAGAACCCTGCGGCCACTGTGACCTTGCTGAGGGTTTCAGAGCACAGAGCAGAGAGGCAGGCGCTGTGTGTCAGTGGGGAAGCCGCAGTCTTCCTGAGGTTGGAAGGAAAGAGAAAAGCAAGGATAAACACGTGGATGAGTCCGTAGGAGGCTCCTGCCGATATCCTTTCTCTCTGGCCTGAAGTTTCACCTCCACTGTCTTTGGAGACCTGACTCTTAGTAACCAAACAGAAAGATGCTACCTGAAGTGCCCCTCCCCTTGTTACCTGGAGTGTAGCTGAGGAGACGGCTGGTGGAGGCAGGTCCCCCAAAAAGGATGAGCGCTAGTTAGAGTCCCTTTTGCTTCAGGAGGAATCTGCCCCTGTGGGTCTGGTTGGACAAAGTGGCCTGGCTGGGGTAGCGAGCACAGGGCAGCACCTCCACAAATACTCCACAGCCTCATTAACAGGATTTGGCTTATCCCTGGATGATGCAGTAATTTAGGAACCCACCAGCTGGGGGCTGGTGCCACAGTGGCTAATGGACCCCTGGCCGGGAGGGGCCCTTCCGGCTGTCTTATTGCTCCCAGAGGGCTCCCTATACTTGCACCTGTGAAATAAGGAGGGTGACCTTCGCATCCACGAAAAGGATGTATCAGTTAGGACTCGTCGAGCTAGTGTAACAGCGGTGCTTGCTACTCAGAGTGTGGTCCCTGAACCAGCGGCGGCAAGATCGACTGGGATCTTGCTAACAATACAGAATCTCACACCTGTGGAGTCTATCTTAGTTTAACAAAATTCCTAGGTGATTCTAATTTGTTAACCACTAACTTTGAAAACCACTAACGTAAACCATAAAGTTATTATTTTGGGAGTTAGATTCCAGAGCAGCTCCAGTATAGGTACAGCAGCTTATATGTCCCCGGATGTAATTGAGGACTAACCAATACCAGAGGTTTCTTTTTATTCTTTATTTATTTTTTTCCTTCTATCTTTCTTT
>NW_006288624.1:3356078-3359333 GCF_000327345.1 Myotis davidii
TGGTGGGACCTGCAGGGAGAAGGAGGAGAACCCTGCGGCCACTGTGACCTTGCTGAGGGTTTCAGAGCACAGAGCAGAGAGGCAGGCGCTGTGTGTCAGTGGGGAAGCCGCAGTCTTCCTGAGGTTGGAAGGAAAGAGAAAAGTAAGGATAAATACGTGGATGAGTCCGTAGGAGGCTCCTGCCGGTATCCTTTCTCTCTGGCCTGAAGTTTCACCACCACTGTCTTTGGAGACCTGACTCTTAGTAACCAAACAGAAAGATGCTACCTGAAGTGCCCCTCCCCTTGTTACCTGGAGTGTAGCTGAGGAGACGGCTGGTGGAGGCAGGTCCCCCAAAAAGGATGAGCGCTAGTTAGAGTCCCTTTTGCTTCAGGAGGAATCTGCCCCTGTGGGTCTGGTTGGACAAAGTGGCCTGGCTGGGGTAGCGAGCACAGGGCAGCACCTCCACAAATACTCCACAGCCTCATTAACAGGATTTGGCTTATCCCTGGATGATGCAGTAATTTAGGAACCCACCAGCTGGGGGCTGGTGCCACAGTGGCTAATGGACCCCTGGCCGGGAGGGGCCCTTCCGGCTGTCTTATTGCTCCCAGAGGGCTCCCTATACTTGCACCTGTGAAATAAGGAGGGTGACCTTCGCATCCACGAAAAGGATGTATCAGTTAGGACTCGTCGAGCTAGTGTAACAGCGGTGCTTGCTACTCAGAGTGTGGTCCCTGAACCAGCGGCGGCAAGATCGACTGGGATCTTGCTAACAATACAGAATCTCACACCTGTGGAGTCTATCTTAGTTTAACAAAATTCCTAGGTGATTCTAATTTGTTAACCACTAACTTTGAAAACCACTAACGTAAACCATAAAGTTATTATTTTGGGAGTTAGATTCCAGAGCAGCTCCAGTATAGGTACAGCAGCCCCCTGATCCCCGGATGTAATTGAGGACTAACCAATACCAGAGGTTTCTTTTTATTCTTTATTTATTTTTTTTTTTCCTTCTATCTTTCTTTTTTTTTTCTTTATTGATTAAGGTATTACATATGTGTCCTTATCCCTCTATTGCCCCACCCCACCCCCCGCACTCTCATTCATGTCTTCACCCCCCTGGTGTCTGCGTCCATTGGTTATGCTTATATGACAGAGGTTTCTTTTTAAATCCTTAGGCTTTTGCCTCATGATTCTAAGACGGCTGCCACAGCTCCTGGAATCATGCATCCACAAGGACAGGGCCAAGGTGATAAGAGTTTTTTTGGTGTGTGTGTAGGGAGGGAGGGGGGCGGGGGGGAGGAGAAGAGAGAGAAAGGGAAAAAAGGCTCCCACATCCCAATAACAAATGTTTCTTTGGTTCTCAACAGGCCACCCTTAGCTGCTAGGGAGTCTGGGAAAGTGAAAGTTGGCTTTTTCATTGTCCTTAATAGGAAGCAGAAAATGGAGAAGGGGATTAGCAAGGGCTACTGGGTAGCCAGCCATAAAAGGCACACATGAAATACAAATGCACATGTGGAAAACCTAAATAAATATTTAATGAGAGAGAACAAGAAAGATCAAGATCTTCCTTTATTTTTTATATTATTAAACTAGAGGCCCGATGCACAAAATTTGTGCACTCAGGGGGGTGTCCCTCAGCCCAGACTGCACCCTCTCGCAGTCCGGGAGCCCTTGGGGGGGTGTCCGACTGATGGCTTAGGCCCGTCCCCCCCCCCAACCCCCAGGGAGTGGGCCTAAGTCGTCAGTCGTACATCCTTAGTGCTGCCACAGAGGCAGGAGAGGCTCCCACCACCACCACTGTGTTTGCCAGTCATGAGCCTGGCTTCTGGTTGAGCGATGCTCCCGCTGTGGAAGCACACTGATCACCAGGGGGCAGCTCCTGCATTGAGCATTTGCCCCCTGGTGGTCAGTGTGCATCATAGCGACTAGTCTGGTCGATTTGCATATTAGCCTTTTATTATATAGGATTTATTTAGGGTGCCCTGGCCAGTGTAGCTCAGTTTGTTGAGTGTTGTCCCGTGTACTGAGAGGTCACCAGTTCGATTCCTGGTCAGAGTTGCAGACTCCATCCCCAGTAGGGGAAGTGCAGGAGGCAGCCAATCAATGATTACCTCTCATCATTGATGTTTCTATCTCTCCCTCTCCCTTCCTCTCTCTCTAAATCAATAAAAATATATTTTGAAAAGAAATAGTAAATGATAAGCTGCTTATAAAAATTGGGAACCACCTAAATGTCTGACAGGGCATTGGTTGGATGATACAGCCATGCTATGGAATACCACACAGTCTTAAAAAATTATGGCATTAAGTAGTGTCTAATGGCATGGGAAAATGTTCACAATATATTATTAAGTGAAAAAAGGTTTATAAGACAGTACATAATATAATCACAGTTTAACTTTATAAAGTATGCTTAGAAAAAAAGACTACAAGGAGGCACTATAACAATATTGTCTTTCTAGATGGTAGGTTTTAATTTTTGTTTTAACTCCTCTATAGAAACATGTTTTATTTTTCTATAAGGAAACAAGTTAGAGTTACTCAGCCCAGGCAACCTAGCAAATGTTGGGGGGCTTGGGTAGGGATCTAGGTCTCTTTCACCCATCTTTCCTCTACCCCTAGGCTTTATAAGAAGTCCCTCCGACCCCCAATGTTCTGGAGACTTCTGGACACCCCGCCCACTTGGCCAAGTTTATGTTTTGGTGGAAACTCTTAATGTTTCCATTGTCTGACTTGAGAGTGTTCAATTATTCATCCTAATTAACTAGGGCCTAGGTGTTATTCTGACAGAGACTCTCACTCACGGATTTTCTCTACCTCTTCTTTGTTTTAGAAGCCAAGAATGAAAAGGCTTTAGGTTAGAATGCCTCCATGCAGTATCTACATCTGAAAGGCAGCCATTCAGCCGGAAGAAATGACTGGCAGGACAGCCCCAGGCCGGCCAGACCTCCCACAGACTTTTCTTGTTTGGTGAAGCCAGTATGAATGGTTTCTTTGCAGGAGCAGCTGCCTGGGTTCCAAGGTGAGTCAAATAACATCCCTTCCCTAATAGATCAGGTGGTGGTTTTGTGAGTGCACATTTATCCCCTCAACTAAGATCTGCATTCCTACTGCGTGCCAGGTGGTTTCTGGGGAGAGGGAGCAAGTCTAGATGCCTGACTATGGGCAACCTCTCAGAGGTGGTGACATTTGAGCTGAGACTTAAATGGACACTCAATTATGAGCAAATCGGCAGCAGGGGGTGGGGGGGGCGCAGAGTTCTAGACAGAG
>NW_006288624.1:3359357-3362673 GCF_000327345.1 Myotis davidii
GGGAAAGAGATGTGTGTGGTAATGAGCTTGACCGGCTCTCAGAAGGGAAGGAAGCCTAGGAGGCCTTTTCCTGGGGTAAATTCCTACAGTGGGGTGACAGGACCAAAAGTTATAGACGTTTTTATGGCTCTTGATATATATTGCTGGATTGTTTTCCAAAATGAATATATATACAATCATGTGTTCAGTTGTTAACAGCCATTTTCCCTGGGGAGTGCAATTCAGAGGTCGACAGGATGGGAAAAGGGACTTTAAAGTTTCCATCTTCTGCATGATTTGAATTTTGTACCAAGACTATATATCTTTTGTTGTTGTTAACCCTCCCCTGAGAATATTTTCCCCATTGATTGTTAGAAAGAATGAAAGGGACGGGGAGAGACAGAGAGAGAGAAACATCGATGTGAGACACATCCAACTGGGGCCAGGAATGGAACCTGCAACTTGCCTTTGACAGGAATCGAACCTGAGACCCTTCAGTATGTGGGCCCATGCTCTTACCACTGAGCCAAAGCAGCTAAGGTGAGTATATATCAGTTTTATAATTTTAAAAAATATATGTTTTTATTGATTTCAGAGAGAGAGGAAGGAAGAGGTAGAGAGAGATAGAAACATCAATAATGAGAGAGAATCATCAATCAGTTGCCTCCTGCACTCCCCCTACTGGGATAGAGCCAAAAATTTGGGTACGTGCCCTGACCAGGAATCAAACCCTGACCTCCTGGTTCATGGGTCAATGCTCAACCACTGAGCCATACTGGCCAGGCCCATTTTTATAATTTAAAGTGACTTAATGCTTTAGAACATTGGTAATAAGCTGGGTGGTAGATATAGCATTTTATTATTCTAAATATTATATATGCATTATATAAACTCCATTATATATGAAATATTTCATACTAAAAACTTGATTTTTTTAAAAAAATATATTTTATTGATTTTTTACAGAGAGGAAGGGAGCGAGATAGAGAGTCAGAAACATCGATGAGAGAGAAACATCGATCAGCTGCCTCCTGCACACCCCCCACTGGGGATGTGCCCCCAACCCAGGCACATGCCCTCGACCGGAATCGAACCTGGGACCCTTCGGTCCGCAGGCCGACGCTCTATCCACTGAGCCAAACCGGTTTTGGCTAAAAACTTGATTTTTGTAAAAGATATTAATTTATACACCACCAGGTAGCTCTAAGTTTAACCACATACACAAAACGGATTGATGGTTATTACTCTGTGACATTTTTGCTTCTTTATTCCAGTTCAGGCCCTGGTTTGCTCTCATGTTAGCAAAGTCACTCTATCCTCTCTAGGTTTCCGTTTTTGGTCAAAAGGGAAAAAAGACGTGACCAACTTCTCAGTCCACCAACAGACTTGTCCAGGAACAATAGTAAATGGGAAGGCGCTGCACATCTTAAACTGCAGTAGAACAGAGGAAAGAGAATGAAGAGGGAATTTTCACCTGGAATGAATTCCCACATCTTATCAAGGTCAGCGCGGCCTTCCTGGGCCCTCCCCTTCGCCCTGATTCTCTGTTCCCTGAATTCTGTCTTAGATGTTCTTAAACTTAAGGCTATACAATGATACATTTGTTTTTAAATGTATTTTTATTTTTGAGAGACAGAGAGAAAACACTTCTTTGTTATTCCACTTACTTATGCATTCCTTAGTTCTTTCTTTTATGTGCCCTGCCTGGGGATTGAACCCTTAACCTTGGCATATTGAGATGATGCTCCAACCAACTGAGCTACCTGGCCAGGGCCTCACACTGTGACACTTTGAACTGTTTTGTACACATTGATGATGACTTCCCCCAGAGCAGGGCCCAGTGAAGGCAGGATGTCCCGATGATGGGGTTGTAGGCATTAGCAAGCAGGTAGAGGAGAGGAGATAATTTGGGGGAAAGCAAAGAATCGTCTTGCCAGAGACTAAAATGACAGGGAGTTGGACGTATTGGGAAGAACTTAAATTAGGCTTGAGAAGCACTAGGCTTGAGTCTGGGTATTTCAGTGACCAGCTCTGAGCATGTCAAGTTTCTTCACCTTTGCGTTTTCAGTTTCTTGAGCTGTGGGGTTCGAGAAATGGGGCTATGAAATTTGCCCTGCTTGCTTCTTCATGGTGTTTCAGGGATTTGGTGAAGCAATCTACATTTTGAAATTTTGACGTGGGTGAGGCTTTGCGGAAATACACTCTAATTACATAAAACCCATGAGGTTCTTGGGGCTGTTTGTTACCGCAAGGCAACCTAGCCTATCCTGGCTAATGTTCAGCCTGAGTCTCTGTTTCCCCTCCTCTGGGAGAATACCTATTTCTCATAGTTGCAGTGAAGATTTCATGAGCGAATGTGTGTCAAGCTCTTAGCTCAACATTGGCCCACAGAATGAGCTCACTAAGCATTTGATTCTTACCCTCCCCTAGCAAGATGGTCAGTCTTGGCAAAGGTAGACAGGCCACCTGACCAGACCTTCCCATGGGCCCCAGGGCACAGCAATGAGGTCAGTGGTTCCTCCTGACACACAGTGCTCATTCAGCAGCAGGTGTTATGGGTTCTGTCTCTCCACACTTCCCAGTTCTTTCCATCCAAATCCTGGGGCCGTAATTTGGAGCTGTTGAGAGATGTGGCACCGACAGCCCCTGGCATCCACCTTCCACTTGCAACAAACTGTGGCAACTTCATCTCCCCACACCACTGCCCCCATGAGGGGGGCGGGTATTGAAGGGGTGATGAAGGGGAGACTTCCTGCCTCCTTTGCCATGAACTGTCCCCTCAGCGCCAAGTAGCACAAAATACTTCGGGGCATATCAGCATTCGGCAGAGCCTCTGAGCCTCGCTAGTCCATGCCTTGGCTCTAATGACAACATTTTGAAGATAAATAAGTAAACTAAACACAAAACTGAGCTGTGGGTGAAAACTGAGCTGTGGGCGCCATGTATGTATGTATGTATGTATGTATGTAAAGTGTAATGAAATGGTGGTGGTGTTAGAAGCAAAGCATGAACATGAGAGCTCAACAGGGAGAAGCAAACCCCCTTGGAAAAAGCACCCTGGTCTGTGGGCTTGTCCCAGGCAGGGCTCGGCGCTGCGCGGGAGCGGGAGGGGAGGGCGGGGCTTTGCAATCAGGCCGCTACTTTCAGCTGCATCAGGACAGCAGTTTCTTGAATCCTATCCTGAGGGACAGGAGAAGCTAGAGCCCTTAGAAAGTTAAACCAGGGCTATAGCAGTGTTTCCCAGAACCAGTGACTCAGGATTGCTCACCTGGACACCTTCCCCATCCACAGCCACGCCCTCACCGCCCCCAGACACACACACACACACACACACACA
>NW_006288624.1:3372113-3374465 GCF_000327345.1 Myotis davidii
TCCCATGGCCCCCAGGGCACAGCAATGAGGTCAGTGGTTCCTCCTGACACACAGTGCTCATTCAGCAGCAGGTGTTATGGGTTCTGTCTCTCCACACTTCCCAGTTCTTTCCATCCAAATCCTGGGGCCGTAATTTGGAGCTGTTGAGAGATGTGGCACCGACAGCCCCTGGCATCCACCTTCCACTTGCAACAAACTGTGGCAACTTCATCTCCCCACACCACTGCCCCCATGAGGGGGGCGGGTATTGAAGGGGTGATGAAGGGGAGACTTCCTGCCTCCTTTGCCATGAACTGTCCCCTCAGCGCCAAGTAGCACAAAATACTTCGGGGCATATCAGCATTCGGCAGAGCCTCTGAGCCTCGCTAGTCCATGCCTTGGCTCTAATGACAACATTTAGAAGATAAATAAGTAAACTAAACACAAAACTGAGCTGTGGGCGCCATGTATGTATGTATGTATGTATGTATGTAAAGTGTAATGAAATGGTGGTGGTGTTAGAAGCAAAGCATGAACATGAGAGCTCAACAGGGAGAAGCAAACCCCCTTGGAAAAAGCACCCTGGTCTGTGGGCTTGTCCCAGGCAGGGCTCGGCGCTGCGCGGGAGCGGGAGGGGAGGGCGGGGCTTTGCAATCAGGCCGCTACTTTCAGCTGCATCAGGACAGCAGTTTCTTGAATCCTATCCTGAGGGACAGGAGAAGCTAGAGCCCTTAGAAAGTTAAACCAGGGCTATAGCAAGATACTGTTCCCGTGCCTGGTTTCCTACTTGGTATGATGGTCACATTCACATTCGGTGAAATATGTCAGGTCTTAATGCCACACTTGAGAGCCAGAAGAAGTGGTTACAAACACAAACATGCGCGCGCGCGTCCAGTTACGGAGCAGAGCATAGGAACTTAGAAATATTTTAGACTAACCTTTGAAGACTCAAAAGAAATTCAAGTCTATTTTCAAATCTAGGCCTGGCTAGGTGGGCCCTGGTCCTACTGCAGTCCCTCTCCCGACCCACACAAGCCCTGGCCAGGCCGGTAACAAACTACCCCAGACAGTTCAGGAAAATGGATCCACTCCCAGCATTCCATCTTATGAGAAACAGATGACTCCTTTCTCGGACTTGGCGGGCGCCTCCAGAAATCCATCCTTGTCCCTTCTTGGTTCCAAAGCAAACACTTGTCTTGGCTTCTGTTCTCGTGCCCAGACATGCTCAGCAGGAGCAGAGCTCCTGAGCCCAGAACCTGGGCCTGGAATGGGACTCAGCCAACACAGGTGAGCTGTGGACACAGTGGTGAGGCCGCTTCCATAACAAGCAACCAGACTTACGCATCCCCGTAACTTTGTCTCCTTCCAAACGGGCCGCGAGGCAGGCTATAGACTTACCTCAGGGTGATGATGATAACAAGGCATCAACACTGATGGAGCATTGGCCAAATGGCAGATGCTGCGCTAAGAGCTTTATGAGAGTTTCCCGTTGCACCCTCATAGCTCTCTTAGTAGACAAGGAAATCGAGGTTCAGAGAGGTCAAGTGTGTCCCTCCTGGTGGCAAAGCTGGGAGTGGAAGCCTGGCCCAGAGCTCGCCATGCCAGGGTTAGAATGACTCCAGAACTTGGAATGAATGTTGTCCTATCAGATCCTGACTGATGGTGTGAGGAGTCACCTTCATTCAGGTTCAACCAGGGAAATCAGGAACTTTCACTTCCTAATGTCATTCAACTCTCACCACAGTGAGGCGTGTGGGTGATCCTCACAACTGGCTTAGGGAAGAAGCCAGGGTGCTCAGAGAGGTTAAGGAACTTGCTATAAGAGGCAACGCAGCCCAGCCTGTGTGGCTCAGTGGTTGAACATTGGCCTATGAACCAGGAAGTCACAGTTCGATTCCTGGTCAGGGTACATGCCTGGGTTGCAGGCTCAGCCCCCCTAGTGGGGGGTATGCAGGAGACAGCTGATCAATGATTCTCTTCCATCATTGATGTTTCTCTCTTTCACTCTCCCTTCCTCTCCCTAAAATCAATAAAAAGTATCTTTAAAAAATGAATAAAAGAGGCAACGCAGTAACTCTTGGATTTGATTTTTGGAAGCAGCCAAAAGCTATTTTGAGTGAAGTCTTCTAAACTAGGTACTTCATTCTGTTTGGCAGTATTAGACGCGTTCAATATAAATTTACGCATGACTGATCATCTTGTGTGGTTCATAGGCTGGTCATGAAGGCCATTCCAGAAGAGGCATTGCAGGAACAGTTAGAATTTTCCTCCTAGTCTTGAATCCAAACCCGCCTCCTTGTAATTTGCTCCTGTGGCTCCTCTTTGCATCGCGGAGCCGCATGGAATTGTCCTCATCACTACCCCCTGCCCCCT
>NW_006288624.1:3374593-3380607 GCF_000327345.1 Myotis davidii
AATAAGCTTCCTTATCTAGTGGCCAAGTCGGCAGACTGGAAGCAAATTAGAAAAGATGGACATGCACTGTAGACGTTTCTAAGTTACCATTTCCCCGGTTTTACACCTACAGAGTCTCATTTTATAGGTCTGGCTTTGGGCCCGGGCATGGTTGTTTCTTGAAGTTCAGCAAGCGGCTCCAGCCAGGACTGAGAACCACGGTGCTCAGAAGAGAATATAAACCTGGAGAGGCTGGGTAACCAGCCCAGGGTGTCACAGGAACCATATCCTAGAGCTGGGCTTCGAGCCCCCACCCACCTGCCCTCCCTTCCTCTGGGCACACCCACCCTCCTGACCCAAATGGGGGCCCCTGAGTGTGGGGTGCCAGCAGGGATGAGGGGTGGGGAATAGGGTTTGGTGGTCTCTGCAGTCTGCCCAGTTCTGAAGGTGTTGCTCTCGCCCACAACAATGTTGGATTCCTTGTGACAAAGGCATCAGCGTGGGACGTGCTGTCAGGAACGCTGCAGACATGCTCTGGGACCCCTGAGAGCCGACTCTGCTTAGCCCCCACACGAGGACATGGCCCCGCAGTCAGGTCCAGACCAGGAGAGGACATGTTCGTGAGCATGCTCTTGGCCGCACTTAGATGGTTAAAAAGCACATTCTTCTGGGACCATGGCGTAAGCCCAACTTTCATCCAGCCTTACAGGGATGGTGTGGGTGAGCGTCACACCCATAACCTGTAGTTGGGTCTGGCCAGGCCTTGCCTGGGCCCTCTCTCTGTGGCCCCATATTTCAGCCTTTCTAGTTGTCTTTTTTCTTAATCCTAAAGTTCCCCAAGGTGCTCAGGTCCTGGCTCTCCGTTAGCTTTTTGCTAACAGAAACATTCTTCTACTTGCTACTTCCCTTACCTTTTCCTCTGTGGCTGTCCCCGCCCCTTTCCCTCAACTCAAGGACTTGCTTCATCTTGGAAGCAACAGAGAAGATTTCAGGCCAAGAACAAGGTGCAGGTACAGTGAGAACTCAGCTGACCACCATCTATACACCTGAACATAAATGAATTGCTTCTACACATTCAAATTCATTTGGTGCATCTTCAAAATACCCTTGTGGGATGGTCAATTTTATGGGTCAAGTTGACTGGGCCACAAGCACCCAGCTATTTTGTCAAACATTGTGGGGTTTCTGTGAGGGTGTTTTTTAATGAGGTTAACCTTTCAATCAGTAGACTGAGTGAAGCAGATTACTCTCCTTAATGTGGGTGGGCCTCATCCAATCAGTCGAAGGCCTGAATAGAACAAAAATAAAGCGAATCCTTCTTTGAGTAAGAGGTGATTCTTTCTGCCTGATGGCCTTCAAACTGGGATGTTGGCTTTTTTCCTGAATTTGGACTTGAACTGAACTGAAACATTGGCTCTTCCGGGGTCTGGAGCCTGGTGGCCTTTGGACTGGAACTACACCATCAGCTCTCTTTTAAAAAAGAAAAATCTTTTTATTGATTTCAGAGAGGAAGGGAGAGAGAGAGAGAGATAGAAACATTAATGCTGAGAATCATTGATCAGCTGCCTCCTGCACGCCCCTTACTGGGGATTGAGCCCAAAACCCAGGCACATACCCGTGACCGGAATCAAACCCAGGACCCTTCAGTCCACAGGTCCATTGAGCCAATCCAGCGAGGGCCACCATCAGCTCTCTTGATTCTCGGGTCTTCAGACTCAGACTAGAACCACACCATTGGCTCTCCAGAGTCTTCAGTTTACTGACTTTGCAGATCTTGGGACCTGCCCACCACCTCAATCACATCAGACAACTCCTCATAATAAACCTCTTTCTATATATTCATCCTATTGGGTCTGTTTCTTTGTTTGCTTTTAAAATTAACTCTTTATTGTTGAAAGTATTACATGTGTCCCCTCTTTCCCCCATTGATGGTTCTGTTTCTTTGGAGGACCCTGACTGACACGCCTTGCCTCAGAGATCTTGTTAACATCTCCATTTTGCAGATGGATAACATGTTTCAGAGTCAAAGCCACCACACCCCTCAGGTGTCCACTGCCCTGCCCTCTCCAGCAGAGCTGTTTGGATCTTGCTCATTCTAGCTCTGCTCTCCTCCTCCCCTCCTTTCTGCCCGGTCTTTGTTGTCCAGGTGGAAGCCCCATCTTCACCCCCCTCCTCATTGGGACCGCCATATGCTTGGATCTAGGATCTGTGAGTCCTCCCTGGGGAAACGATATTCATGGGGGAGCTAAACACATTCACCGGCCTTTCCTGGCTCTGCAATCACTTCCCTTTTCAACTGTTGCAAATATTTCAGAACCCACATATTCCAGTTGGTTGTTAAGCCACACCATTGTTTTGGAGAGAAAGGCTATATTTCCTGGAGACTGTCTTTCTCATCTCCATTTCTTTCCCCACCTCTTTGTACATTCCTTTCTCATTCCAGATAATCTCCCCCAGCCTGTGGGTTTGTTTCTAAAACAGTTCTGGTGTTTGGCCTACATATTTTGACCTGCTGCGATTCCAAAATGTTTTGGAGATATCTAGGGAGTAGGCTAACTTCTTCTTGGCTTGGTTAGGCTGGGTACTTTTGGTATGACAACAAATGTATTCTGAATTTTAAATGGGAAAAGGAAGACAGAACAAAGGAGAGGGAAGAAAACAAGAAAGAAACCAATAACCCAACAACCAAGTTTATAAGTGTGTTACAGTAATAGTTCTGCAAGAACAGCTTGTTCTTGCAGATAACTACCTCCAGCCAACCAGGAGCAGGGGCACCAATAAGCACAGCAAGCCATGGACCAACTACACGATTATAGTTATCCAGTTGTGTCTTTTGGTTTTTCATCCTTAGTATTTGAAAACACTTCAATACAGTTACCCTTAATATTTCTTTTTTTAAAAAAATATATTTTATTGAGTTTTTACAGAGAGGAAAGGAGAGAGATAGAGAGTTAGAAACATCAATGAGAGAGAAACATCGACCAGCTGCCTCCTGCACACTCCCCACTGGGTATGTGCCCGCAACCAAGGCACATGCCCCTGACCGGAATCGAACCTGGGACCTTTCAGTCCGCAGGCCGACGCTCTATCCACTGAGCCAAACCGGTTTCGGCTACCCTTAATATTTCTCCTTCGTGCCCTGGTCCAGTAGCTCAGTTGGTTAGAGCGTCATCACGATACACCAAGGTTGTGGGTTCTGTCCCTGGTCAGGGCACATATAAGAATCAACCAGTGAATGCATAAATAAGTGGGTCAACAAATCGATGTTTCTCTCCCCCTCCCTCAAATAAAAAAATAAATAAATCCTTCTTTCTTCTGAGCATACAGAGCAGTGGTTCTCAACCTGTGGGTCGCGACCCCTTTGGCAGTCAAACGACCCTTTCACAGGGGTCGCCTAAGACCATCCTGCATATCAGATATTTACATGATGATTCATAACAGTAGCAACATTACAGTTATGAAGTAGCAACGAAACAATTTTATGGTTGGGTCACAACATGAGGAACTGTATTTAAAGGGCCAGAAGGTTGAGAACCACTGATAGAGAGGACCGGGTCAGTGAAGGAACTTGCTCAGTATTAAGGTGGGAGACAAGAAGATCTTTGAAGCCTGAGCATCGTCCTCCCTGAGGCTTCTCCTCAAGGCTAGGGCCAGGAATTAGAGGGAATGTGCCAACGTGGAGTGGAGTTAGAGGGAATGGTGGAAAGAGGGACCTGAAGAAAAGGCCGGAGGGGTGTTCCAGGAGGTCCAGGAGGTAATGGCCCAGAGCCCTGTAGCCCTCTGGTTAAAGAACCATTTAGCCATGAATAATTATCCTGGCTGTTATTTGTGTCTGTAATAACAGCCATAACAATGGATGCTGCAAAGGTCAACCCAGGGGCTGCTGTTGCCTAATGCTTTTAGTAAGGGTTGGAGGCGGAAATGAGTTGATGAAATTTGCTGTTGATCCAAACACGGCTCAGCTGGCCGAGGCGGTGGAGGCCTGCGAGAAACTCCAGATGGACTCCATCTTCTCTGGGTCCCAGGCAAGGGTGGCAGCTAAAATTTAACTTGAACACATTCAAGGCAAGACACTTGGAGTGAAAGCTCATCTCTGCTTCTTCTATGATGCAGGGCCAGGGTGGAGCCCGAGAGGCTGCGGCAGGGCACAGAGACTGGGAACTCACTCAGCTCAGGGCAGAGGCCCACCTTAGTCCCCAGAGCAAGCAGCACGTTAGTGGAGAGGGGCTCTGGGCTCGGGCCCCCTGAGCAGCTGCTGGACCCCCAAGGGGTCTGGGCTGCCCCTTTCTGTCTGGAGTGGCATCAAATCCCACCTGGCATTCATTGGTGAAATCTCAGTACCTCCACCTCTTCATCCTACATTACAAAAGGAGGCCCTGCCCTGGCTGGGCAGCTCACTTGGTTAGAGTGTTGTCCTGCTATGCCAAGGTTTCGGGTTTGATCCCGGGTCAGGGCACATACAAGAATCAACAAATGAGAGCATAAATAAGTGCAACAACAAATTGATGTTTCTCGCCCTCCCTCTCTAAATAATAATAATAATAATCAATCAAAACAACTTAAAAAGAAAAGGAGGCCCTGAGAGGTGGGGAGAACTCCCACAGGCACCCAGTTAGATGGAGGCTGAACCAAGACCAGAAGCTGGAGCCCTTGGCTTCCAGTCAGACTATTTCCACTCCATCTTGTCTGCAGGCCCCACCCAGCCAGCGGCAGGTAAACACCAGCGGGAGCTGGTGGGGGATGGAGAGCCTGTGGGCCCACCCAGTTCACATTTACGTCAGTCACACCGTCCAACAAATGCATATTGAGCACTTATCATATCTCATGCACAGTTATGTGGGAGGGATAAGGGCATGGAGTTTGGAGTCACGCCTCAGTCATTCAGTCCCTCTGAGCCTTGATTTCATGAAAATGAGCAACATTAATCCCGGTGCCTACCACATATAGTGAGGACTCCATGAAAGGTGGCTATACAAGATGGGGCTGGGACACCAAGAAGTCCTTGGTCTCTCAGGGGAGCCAGATTCATCAATAAGCGTATCTAGTGTGTATAGATGGGGTGGTTTAGGAGGACAGGGGTGAATAACATGGGTGCTCTGCTGCTTACCAGCCTCTCAGAGGAGCCTGAATCTTCCTATTGTAAAATGCGATACTATAATGAGGTCATGCATTCAGGGTTATGGATTTATGGATTGGACAAAATAAATATGAAGTGCCTCATGCTCAGGGGGCATCAACAAAGTGGTATCATTTGCGGGGGGTGAAGTCAGAGAAATCTTCACAGAAGCGATGACATTTGGATTGAGCTTTGAGCGATGAACAGAACTTTACGGGAGAACAGCATGGACAAAGGCGTGGAGGAGGCAGCCGATCAATGACTCTCTCTCATCATTGATGTTTCTATCGCTCTCCCTGTCTCCTTTCCTCTCTGAAATCAATAAAAATATATTTTTTAAAAAAGGCTGTTACCAAAACTCAGATCCTCGTTACCTCTTTTTTTTTTTAATATATTTTATTGATTTTTCACAGAGCGGAAGGGAGAGAGATAGTCAGAAACATCGATGAGAGAGAAACATCGACCAGCTGCCTCCTGGTACATGCCCTTGACCGGAATCGAACCCGAGACCTTTCAGTCCGCAGGCCGCCGCTCTATCCACTGAGCCAAACCGGTTTCGGCCTCGTTACCTCTTAAATCTGTGCTCCTCTGCATGGCTTTTGGGGCAGATTCCATGTGGTAGCTCCTGAAAGCCACAGGCTCATATCAAAGCATCCTTACTGCTGGGATCTCCAGGGGAAAGGACTGTGAGCCTCTCTCCCAGGAGTGCCTGCAAGAGGCTCCTGTGTGGCATTCATTCTGATTGGGTCCCATGCCTATTCCTAAGCCAATTGTTGTGCTCTAATTGGCCAGGCCCATCATTAGCCCAGCCCTGGTGGTTAGGGGTGGAGTCAACTCTACCTGTGCTACAGATGGGCTGCGGCAGGGGAGGTACCCCCCTTGAGGAAAATCTTAGAGGTACTGTTGCCAGGAGGGAAAG
>NW_006288624.1:3380635-3387180 GCF_000327345.1 Myotis davidii
TGAAACAGCAGATAACTATTAAACCCAAGTCAGTATTGTATTGTTCTGTGTGTGTCTCATGTGCACTATTCCACACTAGCCACCTGACCTCCTGGCTGTTCCTTTAATACTTTTGCTTCTTCATCTATTTAGGTCTTAAATGTTACCTTTTCAAGGAAGACTACCCTGAACACCTCATTTATAAAAAATAAAAAGGAACTGTCCTCCACTTCTATTATCCTATATAATAAAAGCATGGTATGCAAATTGTCCCCTCAGCTGGGAGTTCTTCCGGAAGTTTGACCAGGGCTGGGCCAGCCGGGGGAAGGGAAGGAGTACCCAGCCAGGAGCCAGCAGCTGCTAGGGACCCTACCAGTGCGTGAATTTTGTTCACTGGGCCTCTAGTGATTTATAATAAGAAATATGTTTGGTCTCCATTTCTGGCTTGGAGCTCCTAAAACCCTTGAAATGTCCTAAATGATAAGAGCAGTAAAGGTGCCTTGATAGTCATAACAAAAGCATTCAGTCACACCTGAGTTTATGTTAATAAGGTGACTTGGAAATGGGGTCACCTAAGGATGGGGCAGGGGAGCCAACCCTGTGTTGCAAGGTCAGGACTTTCAACCCCCACCTCCCGCGCCCCCCCCACTCCACCTCCAGAGAAGGAAGAGGGGTTGGAGGTTGGATCAATTGCCAATGGCCAATGACTTAGTCGTTTCTATGTAATGAAACCTGAGTAAAAACCCAAAAGGACAAGGTTCGGAGAGCCTCCAGGTTGGTGAGCAGGTGGCGATTCCAGGACAGCGGTGTCTTTCCACCTTGCCACATGCATTTCTTCCATCTGTTCCTGAATGACATCCTTTTATAACAAACCCGTAATCTAGTAAGTAAAATGGTTCTCTGGGTGTTGTGAGCTGCTCTAGAAAATTAATCAAACCCAGGGAAGGTGTGATGGGAACCTCCTATCTATAGGGGGTCAGTCAAGCACAGGTGACAACCTAGACTTGCATTGCAGCTGGCATCTGACGTCCTAGACTGAGTCCTTCACCTGTGGAATCTGATGCTATTTCCAGGTAGATAGTGTCAGAAATGAATTGAATTGTTGAACACCCAGCTGGTAGTCAGAGAATTGCATGATAGTGTTGGAAAACCCATATATTGGGTCCCCATACTCTCTATTCCCTTTTCCTGTTTTACTTTTTTCCTAAAGAGAGTCATATTGTTTTTATCATTTATTTATTGGAATATAAGCTCCACAGGACATGGATTTTTGTCCATTCTGTTTACTGCTACACCCTCGATGCCCAGACAGTGTCTGACCCGTAGTAGGTACTCAGTCAATAATGATTGGATGAATGAATGAATGTTCACAGCCATTCTGTGGAGTAGGTGGATGAAGGTGATTCTCTTTCGGTTATAGATGAAGACATGGAAACTTGAGAGAAGGATCCTGTTGGCAAAATGATTAAAAAAGAGCTGTGGGCCGTAGCTGGTTTGGCGCAGTGGATAGAGCGTCGGCTTGTGGACTGAAGGGTCCCAGGTTTGATTCTGATCAAAAGCACATGCCTGGGTTGCGGGCTCGGTCCAACATGCAGGAGGCAGCCAATCAATGATTCCCTTTCATCATTGATGTTTCTATCTCTCTCTTCCTCTCCCTTCCTCTCTGAAATAAATAAAAATATATTTTAAAATAAAAATACAAAGAGCTGTGACCAGTGGGGTTCAGTTGGTTGAGCATCGTTCCATGCACCAAAAGTCCCTGGTTTGATTCCTGGTTAGCAGGGCACATGCTCGGTTTTCGGGCTCAATCCCCAGTAGGGGCCATGCATGAGGTAGCTGCTCGATGTTTCTCTCTCACATCAGTGTTTCTCTCTATCCTTTCCTCTCTCTCTAAAATCAATAAAAATAGATATATATTTAAAAATAAAATGATTAAAAAGAAAAAAAGACTTTTTAGCCCTGACCAGTGTGGCTCAGTTGTTTGGGCATCTTCCTGTGTACCAGGAGGTTGCTGGTTCAATTCCTGGTCAGGGCACACGCCCAGTTTTGAGTTTGATCCCCTGTGGGAATATACAGGAATCAGTCCATCGATATTGTTCTCTTACCTCAATGTTTCTCTTTCTCCCTCTCCCTTATTCTCTCTCTGAAAAAAAGAAATCAATAAACTACTTAAAATTTTTTTTATTTTACATTTTAATTATTGAGTACTAATGAGAAAACATCAGAGGGGACTTAATGCAATACAGTGTGTTCCCTCCAAGAGAGGTTAAATGGCGCCCTGATGAAGTGGTTCAAATAGAGAATGTGGTAGGAGAATTGAGTCATCCTCTGGCACTTGGTAATATGGGCATCCTCAGAGCAAAAGAACCACCTGCTCTGGTCAGAACTTCAATCTTGCTGGGAGTAGCAGTTTAGTCTCAGCAAAAAAAAACAACAGTTACATTTAAGTTAATGTGACTAATTTGAATCTTACTGATTTTATAGTTTCTTTTAGATAGAGTTTGTAAGCTTGTTTGGATTGTAAACCTAAAACCCTAAGAAGTTTATACCTAGTTTTTTATGTCTTTGCACATGTAAGGAACATTGAAACAAAAATTAGGTAACTTTGTGAGAATTTGTGTCCTTTCTAAAGGAACCTGCTTAGCATTGAAGATTGAGAAGGTTGTTTCAGGAGACTCAGACCCTCTTGTCAAGGAGGAGCCTGAGAAAGATGTGAGAACAGGGCTCAGCGTTTGAAGACCATCTGGTGAACCCAGCCTCATGGCCCAGGGGTTGAGTGTTGACCTATGAACCAGGAGGTCACGATTTGATTCCTGGTCAGGGTCGATTCCCAGTCAAGGCACATGCCTGAGTTGCCAGCTTGGTCTACAGTAGGGGGCGTGCAGGAGGCAGCAGATCAATGATTCTCTATCATCATTGATGTTTCTATCCCTCTCTCTCCCTCTCCCTTCCTCTCTGAAATCAATAAAAAGATATTTTTTAAAGATAGTCTGGTGAGTCCAGCCCTCTCATTTTGCAGATGAAGAAACTGAACCCCAGTGAGCTCAGGTCTCACTCAGGGCTTTTTCTCTGCCACCCAGGTGGGATGCCTGCTCCCAAAAGCTACCCCATTATGTCCGTGGAAGTGACCTGGGCAGGCCTCTAGGATTGAGCTTCTGTGAAAAGCCAGTGGGACCCAGTTGCTATTGGGAGGGGTGGGTGGTGGGTGGGGCTGGAATTAATCAGACTCCCCTGCAGTTTACTCCCCCAGCCTGGACTCTGCCTGCCAAGTCCCAAAGGGGGTGGGTGGGGGAAGGGAGTGTCCTACTCCACAGGAAATTCCCAGCTGTGATTTGGGTGTTTTTGCTCTGGTATTTGCTGGGAAGCACAGTTAAGTGGGGGAGAGGTCTCCGCCCTCCTGGAGGGCTTAGGTTGGGCAGCTATCAGTTATGAGGAGTTCTTGCTCACAGAGCTGACCTCTGGGTACTATTCTGAGGTGAGAGTTCTAAGGCCCCTGCCCTAAAATTTGGGGCAGAGATTTATGCAAAAAGATGCAAAAGAAGGCACCAGACAGGCACCGATGCTACATCACCTGAGACCTAAGACCTTAGATTTAGGCAGAACATGGGAACCAAAGAGACTTTTCTGCCTCCTTCAGGTCAGTCTTTTTATTTTATTTTATTTTATTTTATTTTAATTGGTCTCAGAGAGGAAGGAAGAAGGAGCAAGAGCTAGAAACATCAATGATGAGAGAGAATCATTGATCGATTGCCTCCTGCACGCCCCCCACTGGGGATCGAGCCCACAACCCGGGCATGTGCCCTTGACCAGAATCGAACCCGCATGCTTACACCCTATCCACTGAGCCAAACCAGCTAGGACAGGCTCTACATTCTTTGTCATTTCACATGTCAGTCCAATTCATTTTTATCACTCAGACCGCCTGTTGCTAGCTATCTGTGGGATGAATGAATTCTAGGGGAAGAAGCCCACGGCTGGTCCAGCTAGACCAGGAGGTTTGGGAGGACCAGTTCTTCTTTGGGTCTACCTGCATTCTGCTTGGCACAGCGTGGGTGGTGGATAAATACTCCCAGAATTCATAGATATAATGATCCCTCCTTCTTTCCCAGGGAAGTTAGCCCACCCACCCCAGAGCTAGGTTCTTTCAACAGCAAAGCACCTGTGGGTTTCTGGGTGACTCATTTCCGGCTGGACTGGGGCAGAAGCAGCTGCCCTTCTGAGTGCTGGTAACTGATTGGGCGAGAGTCTCAGAGCTGCTGCTGATGAGTCAGGAATTTCTATGTGTGTTTTTTGAAAAGCTTCAGAGGAAAGCGTGGCTGGTAGGGGAGAGGTGAGCAAACTGCTTGAGTCTCACATACCCACTGGCCAGTAGAATGGCAAGAAATCTACGCGAAATCTGGGTTCCTGTGTCATTACTCCCAGAGAAATCCAAAGGATGGAAAAAGGCAGCAAAGACTGAGCCTCTGGGAAGAAAGGAGTCAGGATTGTTTCCAGAGAAGTCCTCTCATTTTCCTTCATGATCTTACCTCATTCCACTTTGGTTGCCCTGTGACCCCAGGGTTTTTCCAAAGAGCTGTTTTTTAAACTTTTTATTGAAAATTCATATGAAATAGACCTGTTTCAGCTTCCCACCAAAGCAAACAATCTCCCCAAACAATCATATGGAACATCTATCAAGCATCTGCCATCTATTCTAAGAGGGACAGGACCACACCTGTCTAGTTTGCTTTTACAGCATGGTGTAGCCATTGGGCAGTTGCTTGATAAATATTTGTTGAGTGAATTAAATTTGGAGACCAGGAATTAAACCGTGACCTCCTGGTTCATAGATGGACGCTCAAACACTGAGCCACACCAGCAGGGCTACTCACCTATCTTAATGGCTAATTTTCTTTTTTAATTGACAATATGAGGTGGTGGGAGGATGTAGAGCAACTGAAATTCTTTTTTTTTTAAATATATTTTATTCATTTTTTACAGAGAGGAAGGGAGAGAGATAGAGAGTTAGAAACATCGATGAGAGAGAAACATCGATTAGCTGCCTCCTGCACATCTCCTACTGGGGATGTGCCCGCAACCCAGGTACATGCCCTTGACCGGAATCAAACCTGGGACCCTTCAGTCCGCAGGCCGACGCTCTATCCACTGAGCCAAATCGGTTTCGGCACAACTGAAATTCTTACACCCAGCTGCTTGGAGAGTAAATTGTTACAACTAATTTGAAAAACTGTTTGGCAATATATACTAAAATGAAGCATACCTACCATATGACCCAACAATTCCATTCCTAGGTAGATACCCACCAGAAAAGAATGCATATGTTCACCAGAAAAACACACAAAATGTTCACAGCAGTTTTATTTATAGTAGCTCCCAACTGGAAGCAATGCAGATGCCTATCAATAGGAGAGAGGATAAATTACTTGGGATATACTTATCAATGAAATACTACACAGTAGGAAAAAAACCAACCAACCAACAAAACAAACAAACAAACAAAAATTTGCTACTAATACAAGCCACAACATAAATATATCTTATAGACTTTAAATTGAGTCAAAATCCAGAAACCGAAGTGTACATACTGTATAATTCCATTTATATAAGGTTCAAAAATAAGTGAAAATAATCATTGGTGATAAGAAGTCAGAAGTGTGGTTTCCTATGTGGCCTGGGAGTATAGATTGGGAAGGGGCACGAGGAAACCTGAGATGCCGGACATGTTTCATGTGAGTGCAGACGTGTAAAATTTCACTGAGCTTTGTGCTTAAGATTAGAGCACTTGTGTGTTACACCCCAATTAAAAAAAAAAAAAGAATGGATGCTATAAACATGCATACACCTTAGCAACCCTAAAAAAGCAACACATTTAGTAACTGTTTTCTCTATAGATGGTGGTGTTCAAAGGGACTAGCATCACCCGTGTGATGGCCACCAGTGAGTTCTGGATCAAAAGATTGGTCCATCCTCTGGGGCCTCCTTCCTATTGAGAAGACAAGGTCATCAGTTATTGCTTCAACCCACTCTCTTACCCTCTTCCTACACGCCTGTGAACATCCTCGCCATCCTTCCTTCCCTCCCCTCTCTCAGAACATGAGGGGCTTTCCTCTTCCTATTGGCCCATCGTTTAGCCTGCATCCTTGAACCCACATGGTCCTGTCTCCGCAAGAGCTTGGTGCCATCCCTCCATTTCTTCTGCTTACATTTTTTCAAGCTGTTTATCTCAACTGAATTCTTCCTCTCAGCCTACAAGCAGCTCAAGTTTCTCCTGTTCTAAAAAATTCCTCCTTTGACCCCTAGTTTCCCCTCTAGCTACTGCCCAATATTTCCTCTTCCCTTCTATGTCCACAGTCTCCATTTACCGTATTTGCCGGCGTATAAGACGATTTTTTGGCCCTGAAAAATATGCCTCCAAGTGGGGGGTCGTCTTATACGCCAGGTACACTTCAGACAGACTGCCCATAGTGCTTGCCCCGTGCCATAGTGGCCCCCGATGCCCGCCCACTTCATTCCACATACCGTTCAGGCATCAGCAGCGCTGCTGGGTGTATGCTCGGCTGTTATGC
>NW_006288624.1:3387500-3392565 GCF_000327345.1 Myotis davidii
ATCTTTCTTCTATCATTGACAGTCCCTCTAGGTTGTGGGCTGCTTGCCTGTGTTCCTGAGAAGCATCTACGGTACCAGTCTATAGAGTGTGTTTTCTTTAGTGAATTACCGGTATGTTTACCGGTAATAAACTTGCACTGTTTTATGTATATGTTTGATTACATACAGCCTTGTGACAGTTTTCCTGCATGTCATAAGCATTTGAATATAAATTAAAATGTTAAAATCAAATCTGATATTGTTTTATCTTTTATTTGGTGTGTGGAAGGTGTGCGGAAGAGGGGGTAGTCTTATACGGCGAGTATATAACAAACTCTGTATTTTGAGTGGAAATGTTAGGGGGTCGTCTTATACGCCCAGTCGTCTTATACGCCGGCAAATACGGTATTCAGCTCCTAGCGTCTGAAACTCACAGCTTTGGCCATATTACTAAAATTCCACAGGCAAAGGTCACCAAAGAACTTCCAACGGTCACATCCAAAGAACACTTTTTAAGCTTTACTTTCCAGACTTCTCTGATTCCTCTCACTTTGAAAGTTTACTCCTTTGCCGAAACCGGTTTGGCTCAGTGGATAGAGCGTCAGCCTGTGGACTGAAAGGTCCCAGGTTCGATTCCGGTCAAGGGCATGTACCTGGGTTGCAGGCACATCCCCAGTAGGAGATGTGCAGGAGGCAGCTGATCGATGTTTCTAACTCTCTATCTCTCTCCCTTCCTCTCTGTAAAAAATGAATAACATATATTAAAAAAAAAAAAGCTCACTCCTTTGACTTTCACGGCACCATATGGTCAGGGTCTTCATGTTCACTCATCATTTCCTCTCTGTCTCACTCAGGGGTTCTGGTTCTTTAACATCCCTCCCCTCCACCCCCCTTAAAATATGTTTTTTTATGTATTTTAGAGAGAGAGGAAGGGAGAGAGAGAGGGAGAAACATTGTTGTGAGGTTGCCTCCTGTAGGCATCCCACCCAGGGATTGAACCTGCAGCCTGGGTATGTGCCCTGATCAGGAATCGAACTGGTGACCTTTTGGGGCATGTGACAACTCTCAACCAGCTGAGCCACACCGGCCAGGGCTACACCCCTCTTTTAAGCGCTGCTTTTCTGGGTTCTGTCCTTGGTCTTCTTCTCTGCTCCACTTAGGCATTCTCCATGGCTATCTCATGGTGTCAGTACTACCCATAGGCAGATGACTCTCAAATTTCTGTTTCCCCTGAGGTTGGGGTTATGCAGTCAACTTCCGTCTGGACAGCTGAAGCTGGACATTCTCAGAGCACTTTAAGTTCAATGTATTCAAACTCAATCCACGATTCCAAACCGGAAATTCTTTTTTTATTTTTATTTTTTTATATATATTTTATTGATTTTTTACAGAGAGGAAGGGAGAGAGAGATAGAGAGTTAGAAACATCGATGAGAGAGAAACATCGATTAGCTGCTTCCTGTACACTCCCCACGGGGGAGGTGCCCGCAACCCAGGTATATGCCCTTGACCGGAATCGAACCTGGGACCTTTCAGTCCACAGGCCGACGCTCTATCCACTGAGCCAAACCGGTTTCGGCTGAAATTCTTTTTTTTTAAAGGTACTTTGAGCTTTTAATTATTTTTTGTTAATCCTCACTTGAGGATCTTTTCCCATTGATCTTTTAGAGAGGATGGAAGAGAGAGGGAAAGACAGAGAGAAACATCCATCTAAGAGAAACACATCGATTGGTTGCGTCTTTCATGAACCCTGACCAGGGCCCAGGCCAGGGAGGAGCTTGCAACTACAGTATGTTCCCTTGACTGGAATTGAACCCAGGCCTTTGGTCCATAGGCCAATGCTCTCTCCATTGAGCCAAACCGGCTAGGGCGAACCTGAAATTCTTTATCTCAACTGGTTGTGTTTCCACCAGATCCTCTAAACTAGGAACCCATGTGAAAACTAGATCTCAGCACTGTTGATAATTTGAGCTGGGTCATTCTTTCTTGTGAGGAGATTATACTGTCTATTGTAGGATGTTTAGCAGCATCCCTGGTTTCAATCCACTGGATGCCAACATTAACCTACCAGTTGAGACAACCAAAAATGTCTCCAGACATTGCCAAATATCCCCTGGGAGGGAGGGGTGTCAAACTAACCTAGGGTTGAGGACCACTGGGTTAAAAGCATGGGTTTAGGAGCCACACATATCTGGGTAACTTTGGACTAGTTAGCTACCTCTTGGAGATTTAGTTGGTTTTCTCTTAAGATGGAGATAAGTCTCACCTCATGAGGTGAGCTTAAATAAGGTAACAGCGTAAAAGTGCATGGCCTGTCCCATATGGGACATTTGTTGAGAGCAACAAAGACTCCTCTCTCGTCCTCACATCCAAACTCCTATGCCTCTCAGTTTTATCTCCTAAGCCTACCCACTCATCTTCATTTGCTATACACTCAACCTTCATGTTCCCTGGAATTCGTACGTTGAAATCCTAACCCCCAATGTGATGGTATTAGGAGAGTGACTGGGTCCTAAGAGCAAAGCCCTCATGAATAGGATGAGTATCTTGATAAAAAGGACTCCCGAGAGTTCCCTGTCCCTTCTGAGACATGGGGACACAGTGAGAAGACGGCCAGCTATGAATGAGGAAGCAGGCACTGAATCTGATCTTGGACTTCCCAGCCTCCAAAACTGTGAGAAATAAATGTTTGCTGTGTAAGCCACCCAAGCTATGGTATTCTGTTATTGCAGCCCAGAAGGACCAAGCATTTTCTGTCTGGATTTTTGCAAGAGCTTTGCTTCCCTCAGATCCACACTTCACACAGGTTTTCACGGTCTGGCTGCTGCCCACCTCTCCAGCCCCATCTCTCACCCCTCCCAGCCTTGAATTTCTAGTCTAACCACACTGAAATGATAGGCATTCCTTTTACACCGTGCAGTTTCCTGCCCCCGTGTATTAGCTCACACTGTTCCTTCTGCCTGGAATAACTTCCCACACTCCTCTTCATCTGGCTGACTCTTAGAGGCTCACGTGAATTTCACCTCCGCCCAAAAGTTATAGCTGGAGCTGCCTTTCCCATGCTGGGCTCATTATTCATTCCTCTGTGCTCTAGGTCCCCTGGTCAGATCTATTCCCTTGCATCTATCTCATTGCAGTATATATATATTTTAAAAATATATTTTTTATTGATTGCAGAGAGGAAGGGAGAGGGAGAGAGAGAGATAGAAACATCAATGATGAGAGTCATTTATTGGCTGCCTCCTGCACGCCCCACACTGGGGGTCAAACTGTGACCTACATAATGATGAGACAGAATCATTGATTGATGATCAAGCCCGCAACCTGGGCATATGCCCTGACTAGGAATTGAACTGTGACCTCCTGGTTCATAGGTTGACGCTCAACCACGGTGCCTGGCTGGCCCACTGCAGCGTATTTTTGTTTCTGTGTCTGTCTCTGCAGGGCTGCATAGGGCAGGGATTGTGTCTTTCACATCTACAAAACACCCTGACACACAGATGGTGCTCAGCAGATACTTACTGAGCGAATGAATGGATACAGCACCGTCATTACCCTCTATGTTAGGTTTAGAGCCGTCGTTTAGAAGTGGTTATAAAATAGTCCATAAATCTGCTGTTTCTGTGGCTCAGAAGCCGTGCTTCCTCAGCCAGGGACGGGTAGCAAGCACAGTGCTGACTGGTAGCACTTGCTGAAGTGTGCGAGGTCGGCTAATGATGCAGGGAGCAACACCACCAGGGATATCTGCTTACAATAGCATCAGCTGGCTCTCCTGAGAGTCAGAGGCACTTTCTGCACCTTTCCCATCTGTGGCCTTTCCAGTATCCTAATTGATGGCCCTTCCTGTCCGTGAACTTTGTCCTCTAGCACCTTCCTTCGCCCCTGGACCACACCCTTGCGTTTTTGCAGTTGACTCGGCCATCCCTCAGGGCCACAACTACAAAGTAAGCACTATTATGCGCATAAGCCATTGGAGGTCTACTTGCTGCTGTTCTCCAGTCGTGGGGTCCCTCCGGAGCCCACCAGGGTGTGAGGCTGCCTCCTCCAGGTGTCTATCACTGTGGGGCAGGTGTTTAGACCCTCCGCTTGCTAGATCCGGGTAAGGAAGCCCAGGCAGGCACTAAGAGGTGTTTAGTCAGTCTTGCCCTCCTCCTCCTCTAATAACAATAAGCCTTTGCTTGTGGGCTTAAGGTTACAGGGTTAGCCTGTGGAGTCCTGAGAACCTGCTAAGTCCCTATTCAAGCTCAACTCTCAGCCTCAGTCTCCCCACCTGTCGGTGTGTGTTGTGTGGAGGGGGAGGCGTGGAGTCGGTAGATTACTCAGGGCCCTTCTTCCCAATTTTCAGAATGATGCCCGGGTGTGTAGGAGGGTAGCTCCGGCTCCGCCAGCCCGCGGGGAACGGCAGGGGTACCCGGGAAGCTGGGCGACGTAGTTGCCACCTGGGGAGCCCCGCGGCTTAGCCCAAGGGCGGGCGGGAAAGGACCCGCGGCGAGGCGGGAAAGCTTGTGGCCTCTGAGCGCAGAGGTCTGGCAAGAAACCTGGCTCCCGGAGGGCAGGGGTCGGCCTTGTGGAGCCGGGCGGGGCTGGGGTGGGGGCGGCGGAGTCAGGAAATTCCCAGGAAATTCCTTTCCATTCCCGCATTCCCCGCCCCTTTCCTTGGGTGCCGACCTCTCCGAGCTTTGGGAAAGAGAAAATGAAATGTTATTCGGGTTTCCTCGCGGCTCTTCTCCAGCTCTGGCCACTTGGGTTTGGAGCGCGCGTGGGAGCGCAGTTACACCGGCGCGTCCGAGTTGGGGCCAACCCCCGGAGGCTCCTGGGGCTCGCGAGCGCTGCCGCTCGGTCCCAGAGCTCGAGGAGGCGTCCCCGGCTTAGGTCCCGTTCAGCTTAAGCTGGTATCACATGAGCCGCAGGGGAGTGGGAACCCAGGGTGTGGGCGGGGGCGTGCGCGCCGGGAAGGGGCCGCCCAGTCCACCTATGCTCGGTGGCCCCGCTGACGGATGCCAGGAATTCCCAATGAGAGGCGATGGGGGGAAGTTTGGGCAACTCGGCCTGGCCAATAGAGAACCTAGGGAGGGCTCTGCCCCTTC
>NW_006288624.1:3393008-3393270 GCF_000327345.1 Myotis davidii
GGCTCGACTCCTACCCCACTCCGGGACAGTAGCAGCTGCAGCAGTCGCCGCCGCCGGGAGAGAAGGTGGAGGAAGAAACCCAGCCCCTAGCACGCGCGCACCATCATGGACCATTATGATTCCCAGCAAACCAACGACTACATGCAGCCCGAAGAGGACTGGGATAGAGACATGCTCCTGGATCCGGCCTGGGAGAAGCAGCAGAGAAAGGTCAGCAGCCGCCCCAGCCCGCTGCTGCCCCCAGCCCCGGCCCGCTCCGCTC
>NW_006288624.1:3393617-3404606 GCF_000327345.1 Myotis davidii
CATATGGCGTGCGGTGGCAGCGCACTTCCTGGGGCTCCCTGGGCTGGGTACCTGGAGGGGGCAAGCTGCGCCTCTGCGCCTCCCTGCCCCTGCCCGCAGACCGAGGGGGAAGAGGGCGCCGGAGGGATTGGAAGCTGCCCCCGGGTCGGCCTCGAGGTGGACCTGCTGAAGGGGTTGGGGCTGAGAAAAGCCGGGGGTGTACGCGGGCTCCCCAGCGGGCCCTGTGGGGGCGGGGTCAGGACGGCAAACCGTTTTATTGCTTAACTCAGTGGGTTGTGAGTTGCGAGCGGAGGTGGGCTTGAGTCTGCGTCCTGCGCCTCCGAACGCTGCTCATTCCTGGGAGAAGGCGGATTTAGGCAACTTGAGTTGAGGGGCTTCAGAGCAGGGGGTTGTCCCGGGGATGTTTAGGGTCACGGGGATCCCTGCTTAAGCCACCGAGCCGTGTCCCAGTCCCCGTGTACCCGGTGCGCACTCCCCCCCGGAGCTAGGCTCGCAGCTGGCGATGGGACTCCGGCACAGTGGCCAGTGGCAGGAAGAGGTCAGAAACCACTCTTTGGGTGGGGGGGGGAGGGCGCCCCAACACTGCCTTTGCTTCCTGCCTGCGCGGTGAGGTCTTGCCCCAGGCGGCCACGTACCCTCAACACCCCTCTCTCCCTCCTCCCCCTGCTGCCGGCTCCCATCCGGTCCCTTCTCGTTTCATCCCTCTTCGCCCCACCCCCATCCCCCCATCCCCTGCTGATCTGGGAATGGGGCGGGGGGGCGGGGGGGCAGGATGGCGCGTCCCTCTGGATAGTGCGGTTAGGGCTGGGCTTGAGGGAGAACGCTCATGTCCAAAAATGGTAACATTCATTCCCTTTTTTAAACTTAAAAGGGGGGGAGTTTAGGGAGCCGACTGAAGTTTTTTTTTCAGCCAAAGGCATCCTGTATTAGCTCACTCAGGAATCCTAAGCCCTTTTACTCACTTCATCAGACAAGCAGAGGTAATTTAAAACACACACACAAAGGGCTTCCTCAAAGTCAGTCGACCTGACACCCAGGCAGGCTTTCGCTGGGCCCAGCCCTATGCGACATCCCCCCGTCCCCCAGCTTTGAGCTAATTGGAAATACAGCCATTACTTAAGACCACCCCTTCTCTTCCTCTCTACTCGCCCTGGGAGAGCTGGGGAGAGCCGTGACAGCACCCCACTCACCCCCTTATATCCGGGGACAATTGGGTGATTGGTGGAGCAGAGAAGGGAATGGGTAACAGAAATTCCCGTGGGGGCAAGGCGGGGGGGGGGGGCTCTTTTTAAATTTCAGGGTGAAGTCTTCCTTCTTGAGAATAGATTTTTAACTTGGACAGGAGCGATGAGATTAGGATGGTGGATGTCTTGGGTTCATCCATGGGGAGTAGAAGAGAAGGAAACTCTTATTTACTGAGTACCTACTTACTGTAAGCCTGGGAGGGGTGGGAGTGACAGGACTGCCCAAGAATGAGAAATGAGGTCCTTTTAAGGACTGTGGGAGGACTAAGTTCCTGGGAAGCACAAACTCTTGTTTCCTCAGCACTGACCAGGGGACCTGCACAATGGTGTTCAGTATTGTCAAATGAATGAATGAACATATTAAATATAGTTGGGAAGAAAAATTATATAGTACCTTTCTCTCTCTCTCTCTCTCTCTCTCTCTCTCTCTCTCTCTCTTCATAAAACTCTGGCCTGGGTGGTGTGGAAACAGAGTGGTCTGGGAAATTTGGTAATCTACTGGGCAAACTCAACAGTTCCAAAAGCTGGCATTGGTTGATGTGTGCCAGGCATTGTTCTAATCTAGTCACGTATATTGTTCCAGTTGTTACTCCCAGCAGCTCTGTGAGCCGGGCACACGTGAGGATGAGGGAATGAGGGGCCGAGGGGGAAGCTAACCAGCCCAGAGTCCCAGGCTGGGGTGGGGTGGGGCTGGGATGCAACCATGTTCGAGGCTGGCAGCTTCGTCTTCCCTGTCCCTCGTTGGTTAAGGGAGGCAGGAAAGCTGGGCCTGGCATCCAGATCCTGCCGGGATCTCTGGACCAAGGGGAGCCAATGCCTGCTTTGGTGGGATTGATGGGAGGGAGCAGCTGGACAGCACAAGCTTTGGGCTGGACTCAGAAAATCTGGTCCCAAGTTTTTTTCTGCCATAAGTTTGTTTTGCCTCCATTCCCTCCTCTAGATTTCACCTAGTTCCCAGTGGGATATAAAGTGGTTTTACCTGTGGAGAATCAGACTTAGTGTAATTGGTTGCTTTTGACACGCTCCCTGCTGACCCTGGGAAGCAAGCGTTGGGTGGGACCAGAGCTGACAAATGGACAGAGTCTGCCCATTCCAGAGGGAGGCAGGAGAGTGGGGGGTGGGCTGGGAGGACACGGTGCAGTGGGACACAAAGGCCTCCGGCGGGGAGGCAAAAGACCCTGTTTTTAGCCCTGGTGCAACCACGACTATTTGTGAGACTTTGGGCAAGTCTCTCAGCTTTTAGTAGCTCATTCAATGAATACTTTTGGAGCACCAACTCCGTGCAGATAGAGCGCTGAACAAGACATACAGGTGCCTGGCCCCTCCATTCTGTTTTCTCTGTAAAGGGGCTGAATTCCTGCCCTGCTAACACCCTGGGGCTCCTACAGGGATTGGATTAAATGACGCGGAAGGAAGTCCTTCCCCTGAATGGTGAGGCCTGTTGCTCATGCAGGTAGAAGTCTGCACAGGTAGGAGGCATGACTCAAGACCTGTGGCAGGTGGGCCGTGGCTTGTCCCTTCTTCAAAGAATGCTTCAGTGCAGAGCTCATCAGGCTGCACTCCTTGGCTTCAGACCCAAAATGCAGTGGGTCAGAGATGTTCGCTGGCTTTCACAGTCTTCCTGACTTCAAGGCTGAGCCGCCAAAGCTACTTCCCTAGGGACAGCAGGTCTGAACGCCTATCCTTTTGGGTTGGCCATAGTCCCCATGGATCTTGCCCATGCCCTTACATGTATGTGTGTGTGGGTGTCAGGCAGGCTGGATAGATCATAGACCAGTGGTTCTCAACCTTGGCTGCGCATTAGAATCACCTGGGAATCTTTAAAATTCTGATTTCTGGGCCTCATCCTCCGGAAATTCTGTTTCTTTGTTATGGGGTAGGGCCACAACATTAGTAACAAAGAAACAGAATTTCTGGAGGATGAGGCCCAGAAATCAGGATTTTAAAAAGATTCCCAGGTGATTCTAATGTGCAGCCAAGGTTGAGAACCACTGTCATAGACTTGGAGTAGCATCCTGACTCTACACTTTCAGGCTTTTGACTTTGGGCAAGTCACTTAACCTCTGTCAGCCTTTTATTTATATAAAAGGAGCTAAGCTCGTCTGGTGTGGGTCAGTGGTTGAGCATCCACCTGTGCACTTAAGAGGTCGCTGGATCGATTCCCCGTCAGGGTACATGCCCGAGTTGTGGGCTCAATCCCTAGTAGGGGGTGTGCAGGAGGCAGCCGGTCAATGTTTCTCTCTCAATGTTTCATTCTCTCTCTCCCTCTCACCACCCCTCCTCTAAAATTAATAAAAATATTTTTTTTAAAAAGGAGCTAAGACCTGTCCTTGTGCCCTCCCAACCCCACCCTGCCGCTGCCCCAGGTTGATGGGAGAAGGTATGTAAAATAGCAGCTCTTGTGGTTCTCTCTTCCTTCTTCAATCCTGGAGGCCCTGGTTGAATGTGTATTTCCACAGGTGCCAGCCCTGGTTATTTTTGTGTTTTTTTTTTTTAAACATGTAGGAGTTTAATCAATATTTGTTGAGCTAATGGATGTTGAAACAGGCAGGTGTAAGAACATAGTTGTAAATGGGCCCAGATCCCGATTCTGCACCCCCGTGGAGCCAGGTTGTTAAACCCAGCCGCGGGAAGAGAGGCCGCCCTGTTTACACTTCCTTCTGGACTGCATGACCCGCACAGGAGCTAACCGTTCAGTGGGGAGGAGCAGACATCTGCCTGCCTTGAAGGTTAGGACTCCTGCAGCCAGAGCGGTGTCTGGCAGACATAAAACCTGAGAGAAGAGAGCATTGGCCCTGGCGTCTGTCCTCATGCCCCTCACACTTCTGACTCCTGCTGGCTTCCCCCCTGACCAGTGTCCATGGGACAGGGACCCAGCCTGCCCTGTTCTCTGCCGAATCCCAAGTGCCGAGCACAGAGACAGGTCTGTTAGCGGTGGTCAGGAAAGATCGCTGAGTAATTGGAAAATGGTGTCATGCTTGCCTCTGAACCCTGGGCTGGGGGTGGAGATGGGGATGAAATGCTTTACATTCCAGATACACCACCCCATCCTGGGGCTGTGTCTGGCTCCATGCTCTGGGCACATTGGCTTCAAATCTAGGTGATCTCGAACTGTGTGATCTACCTGACGACCCCAACGGGGAAATGGAGGTCATCATTCCTGCCTGATGTAGTTGAGTTAAGCCAAGTAACGTACACAGGGAGTGTAGCATAGCACCTGGCAGATAGCCAGTGCTCAATAAATGTTAACAGTTCTGAGGAATCAGAATTTTTATGGCCTTTACCCAATATGCTTTGAGGTAGGTGTAATATAGAAACTCGTCATAGAAGGAGCCCAGGCTGCCTAGGAATGAGTGGGAGTTGTGTCATCCTTGACCTCTGACCCTGTAGTCAGCTCTGGCTCATTCAGTGTCACTTGACCTCTGATTGCTCAGCTCCTTCCCTGTAGAATGCTGTAAAATTCCTGTTCAGCCTTTCCCTCCTTCCTAGGTATATAGGACGAAGAGGTGCACGTTAAAGTGCTTGTTTGCTTGTTATAGGACAGGCAAAATGACCTCAAAATAGGAATTGCCTCTAAACGAAACAACCTGGGGGTGTCTGCAAGCCCTACTGTTACATAGCTGGGGCAGTCTTTGCCCTCCCCTCCTTGCCCACCTCCCAGCAGCTTACCCAGCCCCTGCTTTGCTTCAGGACCTGTTGCAGCTGTTCTCTTGCCAGAGCTTGTCCACCTGAGTGCATTGAGAACAGGTGCCCACTGGTTGGAGTGATTGACAAAGCCTGAAGGAGAGAGTAGGGGGGCTGGAGCATCAGGCCTGTGGGGACCACCTGAGCTGCTAAGACAGACAGGTGTGAGAAGGCCTGAGCGCTCTGTGAACCAGACTTTCCAGTTTTGAGGAATGATGGGACCTTGAGGGGCCGTCAGGGTCACTGGGGATGGACTTTAGGAGGAAGAGACTAGCAGGCTCCTGCAGGACCCGTGGTCACCAGCCTTTTCAAATGGAAGAGGAAGAAACTCATTTCCGTTCTTGAGGAGGAGCTGGAGGCTGTTCCCAGTGGGGTGGGCGTGGGAGGAGGCCCTGACCCATGAGCCCTTCCTGGCGGGGTAGTTCTGAGTGTGAGGAGGTCAGACCAATGAATGTCCTGTAGTTTGGGGTTTGTGGTTGGGATTTGGGCCCCCCCCTCTTTCCATCTTCTTGAGGAAGAGCTGGGGCTGGGCACCTGGCCAGTGGCCACAAACCATAAATTTGGCTTGAGGACTTGTCACACAAGACCTGGTGCCTCCTCTGTGTCTGGAGCCAGGGTGGGGCAGCATGAGCCTGAGCCATGACCCTAGTCCCGACCTGTCACTGTGTGTCTCCGGGAAAGAGCTGGAAGTGACTCCGTTCCTCCCCCTAGTTCCTTAATAGTGTAGGAATGTTGGTAGTTTCTTGTGGATCAGTCAATGAGCGATGATTGAACCCCTCTTAAGTATCAGATGCTGTGCTCACGTGAGGTCATGGAAATCATGGTTTAGGTGGAGAGGGGACTTGAACGACACAGAAAATGACAACAGGCTGCGTCAATGATGGCCAGAGCGTGGCCAAGGCAAATGCCATGCTCACTGCAGGGCAGGAGCCAGACCTGCGGCCTGTGGTGGCGGCGAAGGTGAAGGGCTGGTGGCGTTTGAGCTTTATCGCCAAGGAAGGGCAGGATTGAAGTTCCTTCCGGGAAGCCTCTGCTTTCCCTGGGAGCCAGGCCGTGGTGTGTGTGTGTGTGTGTGTGTGTGTGTGTGTGTGTGTGTGTAAGGAGGGTAGGACGGGAAGGGAGAGGAGAGAGCAAGGGCAACTGCCTGCTGGGGAACACCCCTCCTATTGTTCTCACTCCTTGTCCTTCTTTCTTATTCTGTTTGTTTCTCCCAGAGCTGACCTCTCACCTTTCTGAGAGGCCAGGCTGTTTGCACAGCTCACAGGTGGGGTCCCGGAGCCTCACACCTCTGTGCAGGTGTTGTTGGGACCATTCCAGCCAGTTAACCCCACCTGTGACCACCCAGTGCTTTCCTGGGATCTGGTATTTGGCCGAGAGGCTGTGGTCTGAGGGCACCTTCCCCACTGCCCTGCTGTTATTCCCTCGGAGTATGGTCATCTCTGGGACGGGCTCATGAGCTGGGCTTATCAAGGACACTAGAGCAGTCCTGGGGCCCACCAAATCCCCAGAGGGGTCATGCCTAAGAGGCCTCGGGCAGAGGAGACCCCCTTAACCTGGTTCTTTAGTCCTGGCCAGACTGGGTCACCCCAGTCGGACTCATGATTCAGCCCAGGGTTCTGTTTCCATCAGCTCAGGTGCCGGCATCCTGCTAAGTATGAATTGTCCACACTTGGCCCTGATGGAGGCAAGGAGCCTTGGGATTGGCAGGGGGAGGAGACCCAGCAAACCAGGGCTCAGAGCCACGCTGGAAGCCCACATTCTCTTAACAGGTCCTTAGGCTGAGCATCAAGTCCCAGAATCCTTTCTTCTCAGCAGGTGGGAGGTGAATGTATGGAAAAGACCGGTCCGATGCTCTCTGTCCTCTCATGTCCTCTGCTCCTGTCCTGTCCTGGCTGGGGATTATCTGGCAGGATCTCAGTGTGTGGGACACCAGGAGTGCAATGTAGTAATGCGTATGCCCCAAAGCTATGGTCCCACCCTACCCCTTGTGTGCCCCATTCAGCCGCCAATTGGCAGCATTGGTTACAGAGGGGATGGGTGGGAGTGACAAGGCCCTAGTCCAGCTCCAGTCCCTCCTAGACAAATCAGCAAAAATTGTGGCAGTCCCTTGGGCAGGGTCATCTTCCCAGAGCTAGGAGCAGGACTGGATTTTTTTTTTTAAGTTAAAAAAAATTTCTTATAATAACGATAGCTTCTCACGCTTTCTGAGCACATGCTAAGGATCAGGCACTGTCCTCAGGACTCTACATGCATTACCACATCTAATCACATGCATTAACACATAAGGTGCCTTTTATGGTATAATTACATCTCAAAAAGCCCTCAGAAAGTGCTAAGTAGCATAAAGAAGAAAGTGCCGATTGCCTGTCTTCCCACCTCCCAGCGGCAAGAGCCCGCACAGGAGTTTCAGATGCCCTCTGCCACCCTGTCCCTCTTCCTCTCATTCCTGCGTCTCCCTTTCTCTCCCCTCACTGTCTACTCCAAGGCCAGGGATCTGGGTTTGTGGTGAGTGAGGTGGGGGAGATAGAAGAGGAAAATAATCAAGAAGGGCAGCTTTCATAAAGAGTGTGATGTGGCCCTTTTCTTGGAAATTGCTTAAGGATAGATCATCAGAGGGCTGGGGTTGGGAGGAGAGGTGGCCTTCCTCATTTCCCCATGGACCTGCGTCTGTAAACCCTGTTGGCCTGGGATTGCTTTTCACCTGTGCCATCCCCAGGGTTAACAAGGTGGGGGTCCAAGAGGGGTAACTTTCCCCAGAGTCTGAGCATGGGGAGGGCCAGGGTCCTCCCCCAGGAGGCAGCTGCACCACTCTTGGGTTGCTTAGCAATAGTGGGAAAAGGTGACTTAGCCCACTACAGAGGTAGGGGGAAGAATAAAAGGCAGCCAGAGAAGGAGGTGGGAAGTAGATGCAGAGGATGCGGTTACCCTGGAAACCGCATGCTTGGTCCTTGGCTACAGTGGGCTACTGGGCTGGGATCCACTCTTCATTGGGAGGTTGCAGGGTCCTCCCGGGCCTGTCACCCACAGTGTCGGCGAATGGAGGACAGAAGAACCCTCTTGTGTGTGAGCTGTGTTCTGTTGGCAGCCACATTTAACATTCCCAACAGCCTTGTAAGGTATGTGGGATGATCGCACTTGATAGATGAAGATTCTGAGCTTAGAGATATGAAGGGACAGCCTCACAGCCGCACAGCAGGAAAGGGCTGGTGATGAAGGTGCTGGTACCCTGGGTTCCTAAAGGAAACCTCTCATTTTGATTTAAAGCATCTCACCGGCCCAAGATCCAGGAGGTAACGTTTACACTGTTCACCTCCTGGGAAGAGAAGAGAAGGTAGGAGAAGGAGGGCTGAAAGGAGAATTACTTTTTTTATATCAACCAGCCAACCAAACAGTATTTATTAAAAACGTCTCAGTTCTCCAAATAAGTAATAAGACTAATAGTTCACACTGATTGAAGGTTGCCTGGTTTGGAGTACTTCAATCTGGTCAGCAACCCTTTGAGGAAGGTTATTTTTCTTGTTATAGACGGGAAATGGAGGCTCAGAGAGGTTAAGTAACTTGCCTCAGGTTCACCAGCCAGTAAGCCAGGTGCGGAATGAGCCCAGATAGATTGATCTTGGAATTCATCTATTAACCAGAAGTACAGACACAGCCTTTGCTTTAACTGAGAGACAAGAATGTATAAATGAAGTAAAAAGGAAGAACTCAAGATGGTGTATAATCAAGTGCTCATGAAATTCAGCATTTTTAACATTTATGCTTTCACATATGGTTTTCTTTCCATTAATCACCATGAGCCAACTTGTGAGGTCCTATCCCCATTTCACAGACAGGGCTAGTGAGGCTCAGAAGGGTAAGTGACTTGACCAAGTCTCACAGCCTGAATGGGGTAGAGTTGGTTTGGAACCCAGGTCCCTGAGTGGAAGGTCTGTGAGGCTACCGGGGTGGGCATGGGTCTTTCTGAAGTTCCTCTTTCTGGTTGAAAAGGTAGTAGAGGATTGTAGTTGTATTTCTTTCCACTTCCAGTAGAAGGAGTAACTGTCAGGAATAGACTCAGGTCCCCTGAACCTAGAGGACCCCACGGGTCCCCCTTGGCCCACGTTGAGCTGATCTCTGCTTTTACGACTGACTTCCCTGCTTTAAGATTCAGTCATGTCCCCCTGCCTCTCTGCTGCTCCAATTCCTTCAGCGTTACCTGCTCCTGTTGGTCCTTTTGGTCACTAGGACAACCAAACAGGATTTATGGAACCAGGTAGCTGAGGCTCAGTGCTGTTTTGTTTATATAAGCCTGTGCATGTGAAACCCAAAGTTAGGGTTTCTTGTTTAAGCCTTGAGACTGTTAAGGAAGTTGGTGAGGGGAGGCTTGGGGGCTTAGGTTGGGGTAAGCAGTTTTGGCTTTACGCTTTGTGGGCCAGGCCAGAGAGAAGACAGTACCCTTCCTGACCCCCCAGTTTTGAACCTTTGCCCCCAGGGTCTAAGTCCAAGGCCCCAACTAGTTCAGCGGAGGGTGCAGCAGAGTAGCTATCACTGGGGGAAGGGAGCCTTTCCCATGAGCTGCCTCCTCTCTCCCTTATCTTTCCTGTTTTTTGGGGTGGCTGGTGCTATGGGGCTGGGCAGGGGGTGGTCACAGGCCTGTGAGTTGAGACCAGGCCAGGGCTTGCAGGGGAGCATTTTTATGGGCCTGAAGATTTATTTTTTAAAAGCCATCTCTAAAGCCGATGATAACTGATGGGCGTAGAACCGAGTTGTGCACAGCTCTATTTTCAAATCATCTGTAGGTGAAATGACACCGGGGGAGGGAACGGCGAGGTGGGTGGCCTCCTGCAGGCGGGTCTCCTAATGGAACTTGGCTTTCCATCTGGGAAGAGAGGCGGCAAGTCTTGCATGGGTGGGAGGGGGCTTGCTGCAGTCAGACTCCCTCTTTTCTCCTGTTCCAAGTCCTCACACCATGAAGCAGGTTCCCTACCATCCCCAGTGTGAGGGCCTGGGGTGGGGGGTAGGGGAGGGCAGCAGCTATTGCCAAGGTCCTGCTGTCTTGACCTCTGTGTCTGTCTGGGTCTGTGTGTGTGTGTGTGTGTGTGTGTGTATGTGTTGTCTGGGTCTGTAAGTGTGTGTGTGTGTGAACGTGTGTGTCTGGGTCTGTGAGTGAGTGTGTGTGTCTGTGTGTGTGTGAGAGTGTGTGTGTGTGTCGGGGTGTGTGAGTGTGTGTGTGTGTGTGGGTGTGAGAGTGTGTGTGTGTGTGTGGGTGTGAGAGTGTGTGTGTGTGTGTGGGTGTGAGAGTGTGTGTGTGTGTGTGGGTGTGAGAGTGTGTGTGTGTGTGTGGGTGTGAGAGTGTGTGTGTGTGTGTGGGTGTGAGAGTGTGTGTGTGTGTGTGGGTGTGAGAGTGTGTGTGTGTGTGTGGGTGTGAGAGTGTGTGTGTGTGTGTGGGTGTGAGAGTGTGTGTGTGTGTGTGGGTGTGAGAGTGTGTGTGTGTGTGTGGGTGTGAGAGTGTGTGTGTGTGTGTGGGTGTGAGAGTGTGTGTGTGTGTGTGGGTGTGAGAGTGTGTGTGTGTGTGTGGGTGTGAGAGTGTGTGTGTGTGTGTGTCTGGGTCTGTGAGTGAGTGTGTGTGTCTGTGTGAGTGTGTGTGTGTTGCTCGGAGAAGCCCCTCTGTTGTTTTTGGCCACTGCCGTGACTTTGGCAGAGGAGTGGCTCCCCTTCAGACACCACGGACATCCTCCAGATAATGCCTAATGGCACTTTCCAGTCGAGTTCCCAATATTTCGGAAAGGCCTTTCTTTCCAGGAACCCAAAGTGCTTTTGCAGACTTTGCCCTGGGAGCCGGAGGAGGCAGCACACGAATGCTGCTTTCCTGGAGCGGGGGAAGCAGGGCCAGACCCCCGGTTTCCTGCCCTTCATCTCACAGCTGAGACTGTGATTTTCACTCGCACGAAGCCCTGAGGCCTCTCTTTAGAAATTGGGATAATTTCCCAAACTTTAACCCCAATGAAAGACGCCTATTTTTTTTTTAAAGTTAAGCAATAGTAAATTTGGAGGTTTGTTGTATATAATCAGCTTTTTAAAA
>NW_006288624.1:3406268-3419395 GCF_000327345.1 Myotis davidii
ACTTATTTATATCAATGGCATATAGATAGATGATAGATAGATAGATAGATAGATAGATAGATAGATAGGTCTATAAGTGTGTGTGTGTGTGAATGTGTGTGTCTGTCTGGGTCTGTGAGTGTGTGCGTCTGTGTGTGTGAGAGTGTGTGTGTGTGTCTGGGTCTGTAAGTGTGTGTGAGAGTGTGTGTGTGTGTGTGTGTGTCTGTGTTTCACGTGCACGGTGTTTTGGGAAGATCAGCCTGGCAAGGCCGTGCAGAGAGGATTGGAGGGGAAAGACCCACCCACCAGGAGCCCGGGTCGCAAGGGTCGCCTGAAGGAAGAAGAATCAGACTTGCTGGGTGATGGTGGAAAACCAGCTCCCCGCCTGGGTGTGGCTTTAGGGAGTGACGTCTTTCGACAAGCCCCTCAGAAGGACCAGGGACTGCTGTCGAGCCTGTCAGTGGCTCTCAGTGGGTCGTGGGAGGCGCCAAGTGGACCGGGTCTCAGTGGGCGGGGAAACGCTCTCACGGGTCCTGCCACCTCTCTGTGGGGACCTGCAGGGCCATGCTGTTGTCCCGTCCAGCACATCCTCGGGAGGGGTGGCTGGCAACCGGGGCCCCTGCTCTGCCCTGCCCTCCCCTGCCTGCTGTCGATGCTCCTGCTCTTCCCGCTGGCTTTGGGGTGCAGCGGCACCCAGGTCGCCCCCGTGACCTCCTGCCCCCACCCCATAGGGGCCTATTTTTTTTTTTAAAGTTAAGCAATAGTAAATTTGGAGGTTTGTTGTATATAATCAGCTTTTTAAAAATTAAGGAATGCCACACTGGCATCTCAGTTCAGTGGGCTGGAACCTCTTTAGTGGGGCTGCTTGGCACGGGCAGTGAGGCCACAGTGGGTCCCTGGGGTCCCTGTCCCCCTCCCCGCCATTCCCTTTCCACGGTAGCTGCTGGTTCAGGGGAAGGCCCAGCTTAGGGTCACCTTACGGCTCAGGGACTGTATCTGGGAATGAGGTGGGGAGCATCATCTCCCCTCCCCCAGCAAGGACTAACCTGGTACTGTGCTGTGGCCCGGGCACATTGCTAAGTGTTTCACAGATACCGATTCATTTAATCCTCACAACACCCTTTTGAGGCGATGTCGCTGGAGGGTAGGAACATTTAGAAAGGCCTGCAAAGACTCAGGTGGTCACAGCTGTCATTTCTAGGTTTTCTGCTCTTGAGGCCAGTTCACAACGACCGTGGATATTATAGACGAGGCCGGGGCGTGCTCTTCTCCAGTCCCATTCCCTTCCCTCACTGGACGGAACCACTGTCTGGCTTGGTGTTCTCTTTGTACGCACAGTTTATGCAGTTCCTGCTTGTGTAGTTGTCTTTTTGCGCCTGTTTAAAACTTTAAAGAAATGGTGTCTCACCGTGCACCCTGCCCCATCGGCTCACACCTCTCTGCATACTGGGGCTGTCGACAGACGCAGCATCCCATTTGTGGAAGAGACGGCTGAGGCCTGGTGGGGCTGGAGGACTTGGGGGTTTGCCCAGGTCACACAGCTGCGTACAGATGGCAGGTGGGACTGCAAGCCGGGCTTCCTGCCTGTGCGGGAGGTGCTCTCTGCCACGGGGCTGCCCTGTGCCCTGCCTGAGTTCAAAGACTCCCTGGTATTTGATGAGGGAGGGCAGGAGGAGTCAGTTTCAGTTTCTTTCTTTCCTCCCACGTGTGTTTTTGGCTCCTGGCTCCCGTGCCCTGGGGCACCTGCACCCTTGTTTAGTGCCCTCCTTCCCGGGGGGGCTCTGGGAGTCAGGATATTTGGGACTCACCCCCTTACCATCTTTTCCCTTCCTAGGGTAGCAGTTGTGCTTTTACTGCTCCTTGATGAGGCAGCTGTGCAGTGACAGAAAGCTGCTGTGAACGTATTTGGGAATGCTTCTGCGGGAGTCTCTGCTCCCCGTCCCACAGTGGCATCTTGCAGCATTGGGAAGCTGGTCGTGCTCTGCGCGCAGTCTTGGAAGAGGCCAGAGGAGGGGAGCTGCGCTGAGCTGAGCCCCTCGTGGCTGGGAATGAGCAGCCGGTGGGGTCAGTGATGTCTCCCTGTCCCTGTTTCCTGGCCCTGGCCTCGCTTCCTTTTCCCCTGGCCCTGGGCCACGCAGGCCTTTGCCTCGCTCACTTAGCGCCTGGGTGGATGGGCTGGAAAGGACGGACGTGCTGGCAGCCTCTTGGCAGCCTCCTCACACTTGCTTTGGCCGCTGTTGTGAAACGCTTGGCTCGGAGGACATTTGGAGGGTTCTCAGGGGATGTCGCTGATCTACGGCTGACTTGGGCTCCTTGGGTGATTGAAGGTGGATTTGTGGGGTCTCCTGGGGCACTCTAGTAAGGGATCTGTTATCGGGGCTCCGGGAGGCTGTGTCCCTGAAATTTGGACATGCTCATGCCACCTCATCCCAGAGCCCCGGAGCTTAGCAGGATGGGGGGATGGAGGGGCTGTGGAGTAGTAGGACAGTGGCTCTCAGCCTTGAATGTGCATCAGCATCCCCTGGAGCGCTTGTTGAAACACAGATTCCTTCCCCAGCAAGTTTGGCTCAGTGGCTAGAGTGTTGGCCTGCGGATCGAAGGGTCCAGGATTCAGTTTCGGTCAAGGGCACAGACCTCGGTTGCAGGCTCTTTTCTTGGCCCTGGTTGGGGCTCATGTGAGAGGCAGCCAAGCGATCTGTCTCTCTCACATGGATCTTTCTTTCTCTCTGTCTCTCCCCCTCCCTTCCATTCTCTCTAAAAATCAGTGGAAAAATATTCCGGGCGGGGGTGGGAGTGGATGAATAAAAACAACACCCCCCGCCCCCCCCTCCCAGAGTTTGGGGACCCATCCCCAGAGCCTGTCTTTCCGCAGGTCTGGGGTGGGAGCTGAGAATGTGCGTTTTTAACAGAGGGCACTTCAGAATTACTCGCAGAGGAAGGAGAATGGGGCTGGGGCTGGGGCTGTTTTCACACTTTGCTAGAAAGGCCTTGAGCCTGATGGTGACTTTGCTGATATTTTCTGCCTCCCACCACTCCTCCCTTCCCCAAGTAAGTAAAAGCTGTGTTTTTTCTCTGTTTGAGAGGCCCAGGCTTGGAGAGGGGATGTGCTCCTGCACCCCGAGGAAGGGTAACTCCTCAAGAGCCTCCTGCTGGCACATAGTAGGTGCTCTAAATAGTGGATATGATCAACAGTGAGGGGTGTGCCTTTGGAGGGGGTGAGAATGCCGTCCAGCATTAGATACCTGGAGGATGCTGAGGTGCCGGTGGGCTCTCAGTGATGGGGCTGAGCCCGGTACCCAGAGCAGAGCCTAGGCTGGCCCCCCAGCTTCCAAGATCTGCCCCGGGAGGCTGTCCGAGGCCAGGGAAGCTGGTCTGGTGCCGGGGACGGGTCTTCCCTGGGTGTCAGATAGCTGCGGTGGGAGCTAGCACAGACCCAGGCTCCATATTAGGCAGGCAAGCTGTGGTTTCTCCTCTTTGGGCCCGCGGCCCACTTCAGATTCCTCTCCCGAGGCACTGGCCGTGCTAACACGTCCCTCCGCTCCCTGCCTTAGGGAGTTTCTGGTCCTTGTATGTGGATTTAGGGGCCGCAGAGGAAGTAAAACCTGGACCTGGGTTTTCCTTCTCCTTCGGCCCAGTGCTGTGGTTCTCTGGAGTGCGGGATGCCGGCAGCCTTCTGTCTTTAGCCCCAGCATCCAGGGGCGCGTGGAACCAGCCAGCACCTCTGGACCCTCCAGCTCCCAGCATGCGGGACCGGGGCCCAGCTGCTTTCTGCTTCTTTCCTGTTGGGACCCTGCGCGGTGGCATTGAGGAGTGAACAGGTGTGGAAACACTGTCCTCTTTGCACTATAAGGCCAGAGACCTGTCTGGGGGGACCCTGTCCTGTCCCCTCAGCATAGGAAGTACGATTGTGTGCTATGTGCTAGGGCCCCAGGAGACCTGTCTTTCTTAAAATATGTTTTTATTGATTTTAGAGACAGAGGAAGGGGAGAGGAGAGGGAGAAATATGGATTGGCTGCCTCCTGCACGCCCCCTACTGGTAATGGAGCTCTGACCAAAATTGAGCTGGTGACCTCTTGATGCATGGCACGATGCTCAACCCACTGAGCCACACCAGCCGGGCCCGGGGTTTCATCTTAGAGCTGCCCGTGGCTACTGCATGATGTTGACAAGTCACACTGGATCCTTACCTATAAAATGAGGGGGGTGGTCCTCGCCGATTTGACTGAGTGGTTTGAGTGTTGGCCCGTGGACTGAAGGGTCCCCTGTTCCCATTCTGGTCAAGGGCATGTGCCTCAGTTGCAGGCTCGATCCCCTGCCCCTGACAGGGTGTGTGTGGGAGGCAACAAATTGATGTTTCTCGCTCTCTGTGTCTTCTTTCCACTCGCTAAAATACTCAATGGAAAGAATATCCTCGGGTGAGGATTAACCAAAATAAAATAAAAATAAAAATGAGGGGGCCGGGCGATAGGTTGGCAGTGGTGCTCTGTAGTAAACTTCTCACTGGGGTCATTGTAGGGAGATGACCTCCAGGGTCCAGCTCCACGCCAGCAGTCTGCATGTCTGTCCTCTTGTCAGGGGAGTCACTCAACTGTCAAGCATTTCTTGAGGTGACCTTGAGGTTGACCCTAGGGCTTCCCAGCCTGGTCCTGAAGCTAAACTACTCTGCTAACACAGTCTCTTATCTGTAGGAGTCTTCTGTGTCCTCAGCTTTCAGGAATTTGCTCTTACCCTCTAGGGAGGGCGTGGGTGGACCAGGTAAATGAGCTTCTCTTATGGATCCAAAGTGCTCTGTGTCTGGGGCCCTGCACTCTCTTACTCTGGAAATGCCTGCTGGGGTGTGGCCAAGTGGGAAGCCAGGTGCCTGGGGAGGGAAGGGGAGGGAAGGCCTTGTTTGGGGTTGGTAAAAGTTCCTTAGCTCTGTTTGCTAGCTCCGGGGGTGAGGCGTGGGATGCATGGGGGTGGCTCAGGAGGAGTGGCGAGGGCATCTCTGCCCATTGCAAGGTGAACTGGTCATAATTGGTCCTTTGTGTAGGCTTGGCTGCCCCACAGGCCTGGTGTGAGGGAGGTGGCCTGCCTGTGGCTCAGTGGGTAGGAGAAACCCCAGCCGGAGCCAGGGAGCAAGGATTTCAGTCTGGAAATCGCCCAAGGGACTGATGCCAATAAGCAGTCTTGTTTTTTACTTTGTTTACTCTCAAAACCCAGCTCTATCCCTTCTGTCCCTGGTCGTAGTTTGAAGAAATAAAATCATCGAATGCCCAAGCCAGAAGGGACCTACACTGTCACCTGACCCTTGCCCCTCAGATGAAGAGACTGAAATCCATAGTGGTGATCTGACTTGTCCAAGGGACACATTGCCATGAATTCATTCCTTATGGGGATGGTTTTGATAAAGGACTCTTTATTTTGGGCACATGTAAACTGTCCTCTGAAGTCATCCGTGTGGGTGGGCTCCAGAACACCTGTTGTCAGACAGCAGGTTGGGCTTCTGTGCTCGGAAGGCAGATGGAGCTGCTAGGTTCTGACTGGTGTGTGGGTGGTCAAGTTCAGGTGAACTTCACACATGCTGGCAGCTGTACTCTGCCGGGTTGGAGGTGATGATGGACAGGTGGGCCCTTTGCATGGTCATCTTCACACTGGCTCCTGGTTTTGCTGTTGAGGAGGGGAGAAAGAAATGAGCCAGAGAGCCCGGCCGGTTCAGTGGTTGAGCTCAGTGTTGACCTAGGAACCAGGAGGTCATGGTCCGATTCCCCATCCGGGCACATGTCTGATTGTGGGCTTGATCCCCAGTGTGGGGCGGGCAGGAGGCAGCTGACCAATGATTTTCTTTCCTCATTGGTGTTTCTTTTTATTTTTTTACATTTCCTTTATTTTTTTTGTTTTTCATTCTTAATGATTTCAGAGAGGAAGGGAAAAGAAGAGAGAGATAGAAACATCAATGATGAGAGAGAATCATTGGTTGGCTGCCTCCCACACACTCCACACTGGGGATCGGACTTGCAACCAGGCATGTGCCCTGACCAGGAATCGAACCGTGATCTCCTGGTTCATAGGTTGGCACTCAACCACTGAGCCACGCAGGCTGGGCCTCATTGGTGCCCATCTTGTGGGCTCGATCCACAGTAGAGGGTGTGCAGGAGTCAACCAATCAATGATTCTCTCTCATCATTGATGTTTCTATCTCTCTCTCTCTCTCTCTCCCCCTCCCTTCCTCTCTGAAATCAATAAAAAAATAAAAATAAAAAAGAAAGAAATGAACCAGTGGGACAAGATGATAAGTGGTGCTGGTGGCCTTGGGCCTGACTTCACAGCTAACACCCCCACACTCCCACCCTGTGCCGAGTCCATCATCAAAGAATGTTCATATCCCCTATGAAGTAGACGGTAGGTCACATTTTCATTTCCACTTTACAGAAGAAGTTGAGGATTATGGAGATTAAATAACTTGCCCCAGCCCACACAGCTCTTGAGTGGGGTTTTGTGGCCTGGGCTGTCTGTCCAGAACCCACCCTCACTGCCCTGGCTGCCTCCTCTCGCCAGGGCAGCCAGGACCCGCCTGCTGGGTTGGGAGTCAGCCCTGCCTGGAGAAGGAAGCCCCTTACCAGAGGTAGAGCCCGTCTCCATCCTCCCAAAGATGTCTCTCCTGACAGCCCTGCCCATTCCTGAGGAACCAGGAAGTGGCCGCCTCTGCATTCCCTGACACTGCCGGTCCCAGCACTGTGTTGCCCAGTGGAGTTGGAGTGGCTCAGCCACATGGGTGGGGGCTTTTTATTCTGCCATACTTCTCCTTGCCTTCCTCCTTCTTGTCTGCTCTCCTTCCCTCTTGCTCCGCAGAGGTCTTGGGATGAGGCTCTGCTGGGCCATACCTTCGGGCGGTGGGGGTGGCTTTCCTCGCCTTCCTGGGGGCAGGGGTGCTGGCCTGGCCTTGGCTGGGGCCCTTCTTGTCTGAGTCAAGATTGGGCTGCTCCTGTGTCCATAGACGTGCTCCCGGCCTCCACCCTTTGACACGGCCACGGCAGTGTTTCCCCGCTCATTGCAGGTCCTGCACTGGCTGTTCTGCACACACACTCTTTTTTTCGAACCCACAACAAAGTGGGATGTGTTAGCCCATTTACAGGTGAGGGAGTCAGAACCTGAGAGGTCAAAGAATGCGCTGAGGCCGAAACCGGTTTGGCTCAGTGGATAGAGCGTCGGCCTGCGGACTGAAAGGTCCCAGGTTCGATTCCGGTCAAGGGCATGTACCTGGGTTGCGGGCACATCCCCAGTGGGAGATGTGCAGGAGACAGCTGATCGATGTTTCTCTCTCATCGATGTTTCTGACTCTCTGTCTCTCTCCCTCCCTCTCTGTAAAAAATCAATAAAATATATTAAAAAAAAAAAAAGAATGCGCTGAGGTTAGCGAGTGGGAGACTGAGATTCACTCACACCCGGGTCTCTGGGGCTGAAGTGCCTGCACCTGCTGACACCCAGAGTAAGCAGAAAGTGGCAGCTGGCCCCCAAAATCCAAAAAACAAAACCCTCAAACGACAACAACAACAATAAAACCCTAATCAGCCTGGCTGCAGCCTCCTGGCGCTTGGCTGGGCGGCTCCCTGGTGGAGGAGAGAAGAGGCCAGATGGAAAGCATTCACCGGCTTGTGGGCACCTCTACTCAGGACGCTGGGGCCGGGCATTGCTCAGGAGCCCAGGCGGGAGAGCACTAATGCAAGGGCGGCTGGAAGCCAGTCCGAGCTGCCCCTGATCTGTCCTGCCCTGTGATTGCCTCCTTTCAAAGAGTTTCAGTCCCATTGTCACTTGGACCTGCACCACCACCACCACCACCACCACCACACTCCTCTAAGAGCTGTGCACACCAACTCTTCTAACAGTGTGCCTGGCACTGTTCTTAGCTTTTTACATCGAAGCACTGGGACAAGGGCTTTCTCTGCACTGACCATACCATCCTCACTATAGCCCCTGAGGTGGGCACTGGTATCCCCATTTTACAGAGAGAAAAGCTGGAGCTCAGAGCGGTTTAGTCATTGGCCCAAGCTGGAAAGTGGCAGAGCTAGGACTTGAATCCAAGGATTCCTTGTTAATAAGACCATGATCCTTGAGGTGAGGGGCCTCCACGTGGCCTTTAGTTCTGTCCCCACAGCTGGCCTAGCACCTGAGTGCTGGTGGGTTCCAGGGAAAGTTGTAATGATGGAATGAAGGGTGCTTGGAGTCTGCCCTTTGAAGGAAAGTTGTGTAAGTTGTGGGGACCTGCAAGGCCTCCTGTGGGTGTGTGAGATCCATGGCAGCCCTGAGGTCCAACCTTTGCTTCCTGCAGCCACTGACTGAATGGGGTGCCTCCACGTGTGGGGAGACTTTAAGGTAGGGGAGTAGGCAGGGCTGGGAGACGCAGTGCCCGAAGCCTCTCATCAGCTCATCGTTTCTCTGGGGAGGTAAGCATGGCATAGTGCCGTTAGGTGTTTGATTGCCAGGGAGGGATAAGAACAAACAATTTAGAATTTAATAGTTATCAGTTCATTGTGGGGCTTGTTTTTTATTTCTCTCTTTACCCACGATGCCTGGTATTTGGTAGGCACTTAAGGAGTGTTAGTGGCGTGAGTGAATGAATTAAAAAAACACACTTCTTATGGAAAAATTCAAACACAGGAGTAGAGAATAATGTAATGAATCTCTATTTGCCTATTACCCAGCTTCAACAATTAGCAGAGGAACCTGCCTGTCATATTTAGCCATCTGGGTTATTTCACAGTGAGATTAGAAAGCTAGTAGGAAAAGTGGAGATAAAATGATACTGTAGTACTAATAAAAACTCACCCTCGTGGTCCTGCTGTGCCAGGCGTGTAGTGGGTGCTCACCTGAAGATTGGAACTGACTGCACTCAGTACCTGGACAGGTGGCATTGCGCTCCTGCCCCAGGTGGGAGGGGAGTTTCTGAAGGATGAGGTCAGCAGACACATGAGATGCTGGGCTGAAGACACTACAGCCAGCAATAGGTCATTCATTCAAATCACTTTTTAAAAATGACATTTCAAATATAAGAGAAAGTACAGAGAGAGCGGAGTGGGTATGGGGGACTGGGTGAAAAAGGTGAAGATTAAGAAGTACAATTGGTAGTTACAAAATGGTCTTGGGAATATAAAGTACAACATAGGGAATATGGTCAATAATATTGTGATAACTATGTATGGTGCCATGTGGGTACTGGAAATATAGGGGGGAGCACTTTGTGAAGTCTGTGATTGTCTGACTATTGTGCTGTACACCTGAAACTAGTTCAAAATAATATTGAATGTAGCCCGGCTGGTGTTGCTCAGTGGTTGAGTGTTGACCTATGAACCAGGAGATAGTGGCTTGATTCCTAGTCAGGCCACATGTCAGGGTTGCAGGCTTGAGCCCCAGTAGGAGGTGTGCAGGAGGCAGCCATTTGGTAGTTTCTCCCTCTCCCTTCCTCTCTCTAAAAATCAATGAAAAAAATCTTTGAAAAACATAGGACAGTGCCCTACATGTGGTTGTGCATGCACTCAGGGGAGCACACACAGACAGATGTTTCTATCTCTTTCTCCCTCTCCCCTTCTCTCTGAAATCAATAAAAATATGTTAAAAAATAATATTAAATGTAGTCTGTATTTTTTAAAAAAGTACAGAGAATAGTAAAATAAATACCCGTGCGCTCACCACCCAGATTTAACAGATATTAAGCACTCGCTCTTTCTAGATCAGGGACAGATGCATGATGATCTCTGCCTCTCAAAAGGCCAGAGGATAAGAGATCTATGAATTGGCACTTCCCTCTCATGTTCAAAGATGTCATGTCCCTCAGTGAAGGGAGCCCAGGGCAGGCCCAGTCTACCTGGAGGAGACAGGTGAGATTTCCTGGAGGAGGTGATAATGTGAACTAAAATTTAAATCCGGAATACGTAAGAGTGAGTCAGGAAAAAAGGGGGTTGGAGGTGAAGGATGAGGGAGGTGGGCCAGACAAAGAGTATGACCAAAGGCATGAGACATTGAGTGTCAAGTTCTGGGAAGGGAGGAGTAGGAGATGGATGTGAAGGACGGGCAGGGAGCAGCTGGAGAGAAAGAGGCCTGGGGGTGGGTGAGCGTGAGTACAGGGTGAGTCAGAGGAGGGACAAGCTGGGGCCATTTTCTGGGCAGTAGTGGGCTTGTCTTAAGACCTGCTCAGCACTCGGCTGTCTGAACAGGTCACCTCGAGTTAAGAGGTTAGAGACCATATAATCCCTGTGGAGGGTAGGGAAGGAGAGAATGTCAGGAATGTTGAAGGACCCTGGCTGTTTGGAGAAGGCCAGGCTGTCCTCTGGAAGAAGGGCTGTGGACTTGCCGTGTTGGTAAGCCCACAGGGGACAGTGGGACTTAGTGGGAGTTGGGGGGAGATGGAGTCTAGCTCAGAATTTTTTCCAGTCAAACATTTCAGAGAAGGAATGGACTGTTAGGACATGAGTTTCCTGGTCTTTATTTTATTTCATGTGTGTGTGTGTGTGTGTGTTATATAATTTATTTCAGAGAGAAAGGAAGAGGGAGAGAGAGATAGAAACATCAATGATGAGAGAGAATCATTGATTGGCTGCCTCCTGCATGCCCCACACTGGGGATTGAGCCCGAAACCTGGGCATGTGCCCCTTTCAGGAATGGAATCACGACCTCCTGGTGCATAGGTTGACGCTCAACCACTGAGCCACACTGTCCAGGCTCTTTTTTTTATTTTTTGCTGTATTGGACCTTTTATAAATATCTCTATATATAAAAAGGCAGTGACAACTGAAACGACCGTTGGACTGGTCACCATGAGGTGCTAGCATAGATGCATAGACACAGGTCAAGTCTAGGAGTGAACTAAGAATGAGCAAGACAAATGCTTACCTTCACGGAGCTCACACTGTAACAAAGGTCAGGGATGAGAATTCAAAATTGCCACCAGCACAGCTCTGAGGTGCCGCTTCTCAGAGCAGCCAGAGATACACCTGGTAGTGGATGGGGGGCGTGACTGAAGGGCTGGCACAGATGTGAAGGCGGGGCCATTCTGGATTTCCCAGAGGAGCCAATGGCTGCCTAGGAGGTGGAGCTTTTGACGCTGACTGGCATAGAAACCGACCAATCAGAACTTAATCTGGGTGAACTGCGAAGGCAGAACCTAAGGTGGGGGGCTAAGGAGGGGTTTTAAGGGCAACAGCTGTTTGGTGTAATGTGTAAGAAAGCAGTTCTATTTTTAATGACTGGTTTGGCAGTATAGAGCATATGGCTGGCTATCAGTCCAGATATAGGGGTTATGTATTTTGTCTGCCGAGAGCATCTCCCTCCTGCTAAAAAAGGCCCCTTTCCCCCCATTTAAGCAATCCTATCTCATATAATCTATACTAATAAAAGAGTATTATGTTAATTAGACCCGGTTAACCGGCCATCTTCCGGACAAAGCCATGGTGGTGGGGGCCGAGGCAGAGACAGTTAGGGGCGATCTGGCCAGCAGGGGAGAGCATTTGATTTGACATGGGAAGGTTGAGAGGGTCACTCCTATGCCAATCAAGTCCTAGGCATGTGGAGGTTAGGGGTCATGGTTCCTGGCTCCTGCCACCCCCGCCCTTCTCCCCACCCCTGCCCCGCCCCTTCTCCAGTCATATGTCCTAGGGCCCAGTTCTGTTCTTGTGAGGGAGTGCTCAGAACATGCCCACTGACTGAAAGGGTTGGCAGGAATCTCTATAGCTGTGATTTCAGGGCCCCAGGAATCTTCCCCAAGACCTTAAGAAATGCAGACCATCACCTACTGCGGTCCAGTCCCTAAGGGTCCAGGTGGGGGCGTGTAGCCTGTCCCCTCCCTCCCAGTGCTGCAACCTGGAGGATGACATTGGGAAGGTCAGGGGACTGCATTTCCATCTTCTGCGTGCCTACCTGCTCCACCCACATGGGGCTCTGCTTCCTTTTGAGAAAACAACTTCAGAGGGGAAATGACCATTTTAACCCCTTTACCTAAATGCAAGTACTTACAGTTTCAGAAACCTATTTTTATTTTTATCCTCATGCTTGCTTTACTTCAGGAGTGGTAATCAGCCCAGCCAGTGTTGCTCAGCGTCAACTCATGACCTGAGAGGTCACCGGTTCGATTCCCAGTCAGGGCACATGCCAGGGTTGTGGGCTAGATCCCCAGTAGCGGGTGTGCAGGAGGCAGCCGATTGATGTTTCTCTATCATCCATGTTTCTATCTCCCTCTCTCTCCCTTCCTTTTTCTCTAAAAATCAATAGAAACACATTAAAAAAATAGTGGTAATCAAAGTGTATATACTACAATGGAGTTCTGCTTTTTTATTTCCACATATGGCATTTAATCGAAGGCGTTTTTTTCTGCTGTAGCCACACCACCTTTATGTTCCTTCCCTGGAGAAAGTGAGAGCCAAATACAGAGATTGTTTCGTGAATATGTATTTATTTGTACTTTCTTGCCTCTTTCCAAAAAGCATTTGAGGAGAACACATTAAAAGGCCCATGTGTAGCTGAGTTTTAAATTAAAGTTGGGAGATCTGGAGCTTTGTCAGGGTGGTGGTGAGGTAATTGAGCAAACAAGGTTAAAATGGGTGAATTTTTGTAGGTCAGCACTGACCCTGGTTCCGAGCTCCCTGGTAGCCAAAACCAAAGGGGGAACAGGGGTGTCATAGGTTTATTTCCTAGCAGAGGGAACTAAATCAGTTCATGGAAAGAACCCCTTTTTGTAAGCCCTGAACGCCAAGGGCTTTTCCATTTTAGGAGAGCAGCGCGGTGGGTGATGCTGTCAGTATTCGTTTCCTGGAACCCACGGAGACCTTTTTTTGTCTAACGGTTCTTCAATCAACCCCCAGTCGAGCCAGAGGCATGGTGTTAAATCACACTGTGTGGAGGCATTTCTGTGGGGAGCGGAACAGTGCCATCTTGTTCTACTGTTTCTGGAGGCTGAGCATGGGCGAGGCCCTGGCCTTGGATGCTCAGCAGCATTGCCTGGAGACTCACGGGCACCTGCCGGGCGGGAGCTGGGGAGCGGGCCGTGTGGACTCCTGGGCCGGTGCTCAGAGGCTCTCTGAGGCCTTGACTGAGGAGACACCTGTTTGCATTGGCTGCTGGGCACCGGAGGGCAGAGCCAAAGCTGCTGCTGCTATTTTGTTAGGAAAAGGAGAGTTTGC
>NW_006288624.1:3419447-3420446 GCF_000327345.1 Myotis davidii
CGCGGAGGCCGCTGCCTTCTAGAAGCTCGTTAGGGCTGCTCTGTGTCTCAGCGCGGCGATCCTGGCCTCAGGCCTCTGCCACAGAGCAGGATGAAGCCCTCCGGGAAGGAAACAGTGTGCCAGCCGGGGTTTGGCCTGGGGATGGCGCCTTCACCGCTGCCTCACTCCTCAGCCAGGGGACATACACGCTCCCCGGAATTCTCCCATCGTTGGGCATTTTCATGGTGTCCAGTTTGGGGCTACCATAGATAACTCCTCCATAAATACTCTTTTGGCGTGGACATTTTCCTGCATTTTAGGCTAATATCTGGGAGCTGAGTGAATTGGTCAAAGGCGAATGATCATTGTATGAGTCCTTTCACTTCTCAGTCAGTTCTCTTTATAAAACGAAATAGCTTAATGTACCACCAGCAATATACAACCTCTTTTTCCCTTACTAATTATAAAGAAAAGTAATATTTATTGTGGGAAAGATAGCCACGGACATAGAAGAGAAGACAGATGACCTGCAGCCGTAATACCTGGGAGCGTGGAGGTGCTGGGTGGGTGTGTTGTTGTGGTGAACCTATTGCTTCTCTTCAGGCCGGGGTTTGAGCTCACGGACCCCTGTTAGTGCCTGTCCCTAGGTGCCCCCTACCTGGCACAGGGACACCTGATTTTTCTCTGACCCAAAATATCTTCCCAGCCCCTCACCTTGACTGTGGTGACTTGACTGTGGGCTTAGAGTTCTGAAGGCCTCACTCACATTCTAATCTAGTGCTAGATATGTAGGAGGTGGTTCCGACACGTCGGGATTTAAGTATTTGGTAAGAAAGTGTGAAACAGTGTCACCCACTGGCAGCTTAGCCGATTCCTCAGTAGCTACCACAGGCCAGGCCAGACCTAAGGGGCAGGGGCTCTGGCCGTCGGTTGGAGAAGTGGTCAGATGTGGGACGTGTCTGAGCAGATTTTGCCCCGACGTGGCTCCTGACCACATTCTCCAAGTTCCTGCCTGTCTGT
>NW_006288624.1:3420466-3424055 GCF_000327345.1 Myotis davidii
GTAAGAGCCAGTGTTTGGTAAAATGGAAGGGAAGTGGGAGAAGTCGTAAACGAGAACCTAAACCTGCCGTCTGTGCACCCCGCTCTCACTTCCCCACGTCACTTCTCTCGACCAAACATCCCATGGTCCAGGTGACCTCTCCTCTACCCCCACCTTCAGGAGGAAGCCCCAGGGTGTGAGAGACCGCTTCCTGTGCTGGCTCGGCCCTTGCGGAACGTTTTAAAAAGATATGTCTTTATTAATTTCAGAAAGAGGAATGGAGAGGAGAGAGAAACATCAATGATGAGAATCATTGGTCAGCTGCCTCCTGCACGCCCCCTCCTGGGGATGGAGCCCCCAACCAGGCATGTGCCCTGACTGGGAATGAGACCTGTGACCTCCTGGTTGGTAGGTCAATGCTTAGCCACTAAGCCACACTGGCCGGGCCTTGCTGAACTCTTGACGGTGCTGCTGGTTCTGGGCTGAGGGTTGCTGGCACCCCCAACCCACAGTGTTACTTCTGTCCCTGTCCCTGGGCAGCTCCACTATCACCTGAGCAGTTAAGTACCTGATTGAATTTCACAGATGCTGGGGTAGGAAGAAATTGGGCTGTTCCTGGAATGACATGACCTCAAATAGGGACTGAGGTGTCAGTCCCCAGGAGCTCTCAGAGCCAACTAAAGATTTCTTAGGTGCTTCAAATGCCAAAATGGGTGAATGCATCGGGAGTGCTTGGTGCTATGCACACAGTGTGCTGTGCACACCTGGAAGTTTGTGTCATTTTTAACGTGTAGGCAGGAGGTGATGCAGAAAAGGTTCCTCCTGCAACTCTGGCCCTTCCATGGAGTTGGTGGGATTTGGGCAGGACCATAGGCTGGTGTTTCTTGGGGGAGGAAGAGATGATACATGATGGCATCTTAGCATTAGCCACGCCCCTGCCCACGTGTGGAACTCAGGTTCTCTTGGAGGGGGTGGGAGGGTTTTGCTGTCCTTAGTGACGAGTGTCTTAGGGTCAGCCCATCGGACACGGTAGGGAAGCTTCCCAATGTCCAGGGGCTGTGGATGGTCAGGACTTTGAAGCCATTGAATTCACCAGAGAGAACCTTGATGTTGGGACATTTCCTTGGGCTCATGAAGGCGGAAGCCACCGGAATGTCTCGCTGCTGTTCTGGTTGTTTGTTAAATTGCTGCCTCTTGGCTCCAGCCTGTGGCCATGTGGACAGGCTGGGATTGATTTGTTCTGTCTGGTTTGTGAGACAGTCGACCCTCTTTGCCTCTCCCCACCCGGAAAACCACAGTGAACTATAAAGGCTGGTCCAGTTAAGAGTCGTGGTAATTGGGAGGGAGAAAGGGACTCCCAGGAAACAATGACTTGTGCTTTGCTCTCTGAAGGAGAGGTTCCTTTGCTATAGGAGTGGATGCAGGTGGCAGTTAAGGGCCTTACCTGCTCCAGGTGACCACAGCTGTCCTGTAGGTATTGTGGTTCCCATGGGCATGTCCACCCTCTACCACCCAAGTGGAGAATTTCACTCCAAGGCCAAATTCCCTGAAAGTTGGTCTACAGTCCACCTAGGGTTCATGTACAAACTGTGGCCTCCTGGGCCTTGCCCAGACCTGCCGAACCGAATGCTCTGAGTTCAGAACCCAGGAGCCTGCATTTCTAGCAAGCTGCTACTTAATGTTTTTGTTTATCTGTTAATCCTCACTCAAGGCTATTTTTTTTCCATTCATTTTTTTTTTTTTAAGAGAGAGAGGGGAGGAGAGAGAGAGAGAGAGAGAGAGAGAGAGAGAGAGAGAGAGAGAGTTGTGAGAGAGACATGTGATCCTGACTGGGGCTGGGGATTGAACCTGAAACCCAGGTATGGGCCCTTGACTGGGAATTGACCCCTCGACCGTTCAGTCCATGGGGCAGTGCTCTTACCCCTGAGCACACCAGCCAGGGCTGGTGGCTGCTTTACAGCAGCCCTGCAGTGATAGTGGTGGAGGTCACACTGACTCATGCTGGGCTGTCCATATCAGACAGGCGGCCCACCCTGCCCACCAGTCCCTCAGCCTGCTCAGTGGGCCCTCCCTGCCACCGAGCACAAACATCTGTGTCCTTCAGTGACCTCTCAGCGCTGTTTGGTTTCCTGTGGAGAGAGGGCTTTTCAGCGTTCTGTATCCTGCCTCACCCTGCTCCCTCCCTGTCCCACCTTAGTGACCTCTGATCTGCTCATCTCAGTTGAGCCAACTTCTAACTGTGGGCTGTTGTCTGGCTTCTAGTGTTCATTCAGACTGCGTGGCTACAAGGGTTTGGGCTGGCTCTAGACTGCAAACGCCTCCTCATTGTACATAGGGGATCGGTTCAGCCTGGGGGTCTGCCAGCAGCTGTGTGTTTTGCTGGTACAGACTCAAACTGCCCCCTGGAGACAGGGCCCAGGCAGTGAGCAGGCCGGTAGGATTCTGTTTAGGATTCTGTTTAACCGGCATTTTCCTAATGATCCACCCGTAGGGGACATCTTGGGGGCTCTCTGTCAAGAAGCCCTCTGGCTGCTTCTCTGCCTAGTGGTCATTTCTCAGGGGGAGGGAGGTGATGGGGGACATGGGGATGTAGCACTGTAGGGACCACAGTAAAGAGGGGATCAGGGGCCTCAGAAATGGGGGGGGATTGAGTTTGGTAGGGAAGGCATCACTGACATCAGAGTGGACCAAGCTCGCAGGATTGGTATAGAGGTGGTGGGACTTGGGGCTGAGATTTAAGAGACAGGGTTCCCTGTGCTTAACCTGGAGGCCCAGAGAAGATGAAACCTTCTAGTCAGTGCAGCTTTACTGAGAGGCCATTTTAAAAGGAGCAAAGAATTCCTAGCAGGGTAGGTTTCCAGTGGAGCATGTGAATGCACTGGGTTCGGACGCATTGAGGTTTGGTACAGTCTGTGGGTGAGCATCATGGCTCGTTTGTGTAGCGGAAACTTTGAAAATGTCCATACCCTTTGGCCTGGTAATTCCACCCCAGACTGTGTCCTAAGGAAATTATCCAACTGAAACCAAGAAATGCTTAAGAATATTCTTTATTTTGCCCAGCCGGTGTGGCTCAGTGGTTGAGTATCAACCTATGAACCAGGGCACATGCCCGGGTTGTGGGTTGAATCCCCATAGGGGGGAGATAGGAGGCAGCTGATCAATAATTCTCTCTCCTCATCGATGTTTCAGTCTCCTTCTCCCTTCCTCTCTCTGAAATCAATAAAAACATATGTAAATATTCTCTTTTTTATTGGAGTAGACTGAAGAAATGTTATAGCAAGTCAGGGAATTTCTCTCTGAAGCACCATCCCTCTCCCAACATTTGTCTGCTGTCTCCTGTCCCTTTGCTTGAGTAATGGCAGCTCTGTGAGCTTGAACTATCTGTTCTGAGCACCTCAGTGTGTGGTGTGTTCTGTGGTGAGGCACGGAGGGCTAAGGCGTGGTCCTGAGCTTAAGGACGGGGCGATGACAAGATGTGCCTCTGCTGGGCCAGCTGATTCGTGCTGGGTGCTGAGGCGTGACCCTGGCCCGGGTGGGGGGCATGGGGAGGTGATGGGGGACATGGGGAGGGAGGTGATGGGGGACATGGGAGGGAGGTGATGGGGGACAT
>NW_006288624.1:3424510-3428300 GCF_000327345.1 Myotis davidii
ATGGGGGGGCGGTGGGTGGATGGTCTGGGCCTTCAGCAGGGTTGGAGGAGCCCGTAGGTCCAGGGGAGCTTTCAGGACAGGAGAGCAGCCAGCCTGGCAGCTGGGAAGCCTGCAAAGCCGAGCAGAGTCCGTTTCCCTTAAGATGGGCTCGTCCGCTTCACCACAGCTTTGAGTGAGGTCAGGTCAATGAGATGCCTGCTACTTACCCCATTTTCTGAGAATGGGAGTTCAAGTCCAGGAAATGAACTCTTCCAGGAAAATCTGCAGGGTCCCTCAGGGAGAGAGAGGCCTGGTGCATAGTCCCCTGTGGGTCGCCGCCCTCTGTCTGCAAGCCCTCCCTGCGCCTCCTAGGGGCAGATCCCAGGAGGGGGACCATCCCCAGAAGGCTGCACTTTGGTCCCTTATGGCTGGAGGTGGAGGGTCGGCGCCCCTTCTCCAGTGACCTCTCCCTGTGAGTCTGTTCCTGGCCGGCATGGGCGCCAGGCGCTCCTGGGGGGCCGCTCCATCCACACATGGCACTTGGCGGCTTTGACATTTTGTTTAAGCGGGGATGTGATTGAGAGCGTGTGAGGGCGAGGACCAGAGGTGCTGGCTCTTTAAGGCTTGGCCTTCAAGTGAGTTCTGGCAGAGGAGACACCCAAGGTTTAATTTTAGGGCCAGGAGGGGGTGGGGGAAAGTCTCTGCAGCATCTGGTTCATGTTAAGCCCTTCCCTTCAGAAAAAGGCTATGTTTATGGTTCATATTCGGCAGACGTGGGGCAGGAGGGACGCAGCTTTCCCCTCCCAGGCAGCGATGCATGGGAATGCCCCAAGCTTCCCTCTGCTCCTCCAGACCCACCCCAAAGGGACATCCATTGTATCCCTGAAGTTAAAGCAGACGTTTGCCTTCAGACGGCCGCAGGCCGCTGGGCCTGCTGGGCCGAGCTCCATTCTGGTCCCGCAGGACCCCAAGTCGGCCGGTCAGCCCGGCTCTCCTGGCATCCTCGTCCTCGGGGTCCTGGATGGCAGGCCTCCCTGCCCTGATCCCCTGTGTCCCATGGATGCCCAGGGGTCAGAGCCGGAAGGCCCTGCGGAGACCAGCCCCAGTCCTCTCTACGTATCAGGAACCTGAGGCCCAGAGGTGGACTTGGAGTTCAGACCACACTTCCTTGACTCAGTTGGGTTTGGTGCCTCTTTGGGGGCCCCCTATGGCTTCCCTTTCTGCCTGAGGTTTGTTTTACTCTTCCAGACGCTGCTCCCTCACAGGCTGGCCCTGGGGAGGGGAGAAGGTGGCAGGTCTTGTTCCTGAGGCCATGAGTGAGAGCTTGGTCTGGGCTGACTCAGCGCTGCTTCCCAGCACTAGCACGGCCCCTGGCAGAGAGTGAGGGCTTGGAGAAGGTTGAGTGGATGAATGACTGGGTGGCTCAGCCTGAGGGTGGGTGCTGGTGTTCCAGTGAGAAGCTTGGCGGTTCCCTCTGAGTCTCCATCCCGAAGTTCTTGATCCAGGGCCATGTCCCGTCTTCTCCAGCCCTTCCTCAGCTCTGGCACGTCACCAGCTCTTACAGACGCCTAGGGTTGCAGAGCTGGAAGGAGCCTTGGGTAGGAAATGTCCTATCCCCTTCCGGTTACAGATGAGGAAACGGAGGCAAGGCCACACAGCTAGTTAGACCAGAGCCCCAGTCTGCATCCCTCCTGGTCTGTTCCTGATGGGAATAGAGGGTAGAAAGAGCACAGGCCCAGCTTGTCCTCTGTGCTTCCCTTATCTGCCTTCATCAGCGGGCGAGCTGTTTCCCTTTCCATTCCGGCTTCCTCGGCCCCTGCAGTGGAGGGCAGGGCGGTGGGTGCGCCAACAGAGCCGTCTGGGGGGAAAGGCTGCGCCCATAGGGATTGGGCCAAGTCATTCCCTTGTGCTTTCCTAGAAAGGGAACTAGGGCAGGCTGGTCATTTCCTCCGGGGAAACCAAAGCCAGAGTCACCTTGGAGTCAGAGGCTGGGGAGGGGACTCCCAGCCACCCATTGCCTCTGCCCTGAGGGGCACTTCTCTCCTGCCAGTTTTACTAAGGGGAGGGCCAGGGGCCCCATGTAGCCAGCAGGCCTCCCCCACCCCACGCCTGCCTTTATTGCTGTGTGTGTGTGTGTGTGAGTGTGTGTGTGTGTTGGCGGGGGGTGGGGTCGGGGGGCAGGCGGGGCGCACGGGGGTTGTTGCTTGTCCTTTGGGGCAGGCTGGGGGCAAGGAGAGGAGTTAGATGACAGCATTGCCCACTCTATACGGGGCAGGGGGGTTCTTAAACACCCTCGTGAGTCATGATTTGAAACATTTTCAGTTTATACATCTTCAGTCTTTTGGTTTTATTATGAAAGTATGACATGCCCATAGTATGAAAAAAATTTCCATTGGTAACACAGTTGTTTTTCTGTGCCACACATAACATTTTATGTGTTTGATCTGTCTATCTATTTTTTTTTAAAAGTACATTTTTGTTGATTTCAGAGATGAAGGGTGAGGGAGATAGAAAGGTCAGTGATGAGAGATAATCATTGATTGGCTGCCTCCTGCATGCTCCCACTAGGGTGGGAGCCCACAACCCAGGTATGTGCCCTGACCGGGAATTGAACTGTGACCTCCTGGTTCATGCTCAACCACTGAGCCACTCCGGCCAGGCTATCTATATATTTTTATGGTAAACTATACATAGCATAAAAATTACCATTTTCACCATTTTTAAGTGTATAGTTCAGTGGCATTAAGTACACTTACCTTGTTGTGCAACCGTCACCATCGTCTCCAGAACTCTCTTCATCTTGCAAACTGAAACTCTGTACCCATTAAACAGCTCCCCATTCCCTTCTCCTCCAGCCCCCTACTACCATCTTTCTACTTTCTTCTCTGTGCATTTGATTGCTTTAGGTACCTCATTAAAGTGGGATCAGGACACTATCTGTCCTTTGGTGACTGGCTTATTTCACTTAGCATCATGTTCAGGATTCATCCATGTTGTAGCGTGTGAGAATTTCCTTCCTTTTGAAGGCTGAGTAATGTTTATTGTATGTGTAGAACACGTTTTGTTTATCCATTCATCCGTTGATGGACATTTGGATTGTTTCCACTTTTTGGCTGTTGCGTGCATACTGCTGCTGTGAATACGGGCGTGCAAATATCCGTTGCAGTCCTGGCTTTCAGTTCTTTTCTGTATATACCCAGAAGCGGAACTGCTGCATTTGACGTACTTACTAAGTGTGCTGCTCAGGCACTCCGAGTCCCCGAGGCAGGGGGGATAGGTCAGCAGAGGGCCCTGCACACCAGCCCTCCTGCCTCCTGCCCCAGGGCTGGGTTCCTGGCTGGCTGGGCCTGTCACAGTAGCTGCCTGTGGAGGTGGGTGGGCTGGCCAGCTGGGCTGCCGCAGGCGTGCTGTGTCCAGTGCTGGCTGCTCACAGCTCTGGGAAGTCTGGAGCGCTGAGCTAATGAGGAGCTCTGGCATCTTTTGGTGAAGGGTCTTTGGGGGCCAGGGCCCCACCCTTCTTTTGCTGCAGACCCTGGGAAGGAGGCTACGGCCTCCTGGACACGCTGGGGAGGAGCGGGGACCCCACAGCCGGCCCCACTCACCCCACTGGCTGTGTTTCTCCCAGGTCGTTCTGCCCCAGGCTGATTCTCTCCCAGAGGCTCCCCTGCTTGTTTGTTTGACGCTTCCAGACTCTGCTCCCTCACAGGCCGGATTAGTGTGCAGTGAGTTCCAGACACTAATGCACAACCAGCTTCCCTTGGAGAAGAGTTCTGTTTCTTACTAACAGAGCAGGATCTCCTCTCTGATTCCT
>NW_006288624.1:3429567-3429801 GCF_000327345.1 Myotis davidii
GTGTGTGGGGGCGGGGGGGTGGTGGGGGTGGCTGGGGGCCTGCCATCTTGCTAGCTGTGTCTTTGAACAGGCCCCTATTCTGAGCCTGTTTCCTCATCTGTAAAGAGAAGCCAGTCCGTCTTGCAGGGTCGTGGCCAGGACTAAAGGAGAGGATGGGTTTAAATCACTCAGGCTGACACTCTGCCCCCGATGGGCTCCCTGAGCGGGGGCAGGTGTTGTCCTGTTGTGTGTGCA
>NW_006288624.1:3430155-3431085 GCF_000327345.1 Myotis davidii
AGCTGAAGTTGACCACAGTCTCAAGTCCAACCCCCCCATATGGGCACACCCCAGAGCCGCGTGTGGAACAAACTGGTTTCTGCCTGCTCCCTGGCGTGGGCCTCTACCATAACTCCTGCAGGGACCTGCGAAGTGCTCCCTCTGGGTGCTCAGTCTGCCTCCCCGGCGAGGCGTGCGTGGTTCCTTGAGAGTGGGGTGTGTCTTGTTCTGGCCAGGGCTGGTCTGTACCCTGTACTTGTTGTGAAGACTAAGTGTGATCATAAGAGCAGTGTGCTCAGTAAATGTGTCACTGCCTGTCAGCCCAAGTGGGACAGGAGTCACCAGCTGCCGGGCCTGAGCGGGGACCCCGTGCGGGAGGGCGGGGTTTGGGATGGCACGGTGTTTTCTCTCTGCTTCTCAGTTGTCTGGTCCCAGGCCAGCTCCCCCTGGAGGGGCTGTGGGACCGGAGGAAAGGGCTGGCTGATGCTGTCTGGCTGGGTGGCGGCAGCTTCCTCTGCAGGAGGAAATTGCTTCCTTTCCAGGCAGTGGGAGTTGCTGGACTCTGCTGTGGGGCCAGCTGCTGCTGGCTAAGCCGGGATATTATGTGCTGGGGAGAAGAAAGGGTCGGGGGTTCCTGGGTCTTGGTTCTAGATGCAACTTGTTGTCAGATCTCGGCACCCTTCCCTGCCAGGCCCTCTTGGAGCCGCTCCTCACTCCAGCACCAGACATTTTGGCTCAGAACTCTCCCCTGCCCTGGGCTGCTATGTGACTGTGTCTTAGGTGGGTCCTAGCTGCCTTTCTGGATCGCAGGCTCCAGGATCCCCGTGTCCCTCATATTTGGGCCAGAAATCAGTGTCCTCCATCTCCATGCAGTTGGAGTGTCCCTTTCTCCTGCAAGATAGGATGATCAGGACCACCCATGCATAGGCCATGTGCAGGCTGGGTGGGGGG
>NW_006288624.1:3431471-3440884 GCF_000327345.1 Myotis davidii
GCGAGGCGATAAAGACTTCCTGCTCCTGGAGACCAGTTTCCTGATCTTGCCTGATGATAGGATCCATCTGGAGTGCTAGTTACTTATTAAAATGCCCGTTCCCAGGCCCCTCCCCAACACTGAGCCAGGAGGGCTGTTGTTGGGGTGGGGTCTGTATTTGCAGCGTGTTTTTACATAGGCCAGTGTGGGGAATGTTTCTTCCCTCAGGTTGTGTTCCCAGTGGCTGAATCATTTGATCTTCACAGGAGCCCATTGAGGCAGGTGTGGGGCAGGTGGGAGCCTGCAGAGGTGAGACTAGGATGCTTTAAGGAACGGACCTGAGGCCCTTAGCTCCGTGGTGGTAGAACCAGGATTGGAACTCAGGTCTCCCAGGGCTGTGTATCTACAAACATTCTAACCAGAGAATGGGAAAGGTGGGGATGCGGAGAGCCTCAGGCAGGAGGTGAGTGCGAGGCTGCAGTGGTGGCGGTGGGGAGGCAGTGGACTTGCTCCGTGGGGGTGTTGCAAGGCCAAGCCTGTCCGCCCTACTGCCCAGGAGGCTCATCTTCACCCTGGGAGCTTCAGGAGCTTCCACTGCCAGCCTCAGCCCTGGAAGGTGGTCTGACTGGGTCCCCGGGAGGGTCAGCAGAGAGGAGGGAGAAAGGAGGCCCAGGCTGACCAAGCCTGGGTTAGGAGCATGGGCTCTGCAACCCGACTTCTGGCTCCTCCATCTACTGTTTGATGTGACCTGGAGCGACATTGTGGGCTGCTCCGTGTCTCAGTTTTCTCGTCTGTAGAATGGGATTAATAATAATAATAGGTCCCTGGTAGAGTGGTTGGGAGAATTAATCGAACTCTGAATGAAGTCCTTCTGCTCCACCTTCAGATTGAACTGTCAGGCTGAGGACTGTGGGCCCTCTTTGGTAACCGTGGTAAGCTGCTGTGGATGTCTGGGCAGGCAGGGTGGAGATCTGTGTTCCAATGGATGGCACCTTTACCCGTTTGTTAATCTGTGGGCTCAGGTCTGAAATCTGGGTGTGGCCTCTGATCCCTCCCTCACTCCCTGAGTATCTCTGTATCCACCAGCTTACTTCTCTGTCCCCGCCACCACCGCCGCCTTGCTCTCAGCCACCTTGTTCTCCTGCCTGGACCTTTGCGTGGTCTCCCAGCTGGTCTCTGCTGCCATTCTTGTCCACCTCTGATCTGCTCTTCACACTGCAGTTAGCTGTCTCCTTCAGGTGCAGATGTCACTATGTGTAAACCAACATTTGATTCCTGCACCTCCCAGCCCTCAGCTGAAATCAAACAAAATTTCTTTGGTGTCTTTCATTATTCTCGGGAGAAACCATCCTAACATCTTGCAGGAGCCCTGTGCCCCTGAGGCCTGCTGACCTCCTATCTCTGCACCCTCTCTCCTGCTCCAGCCCCAGTGGCGGTTTTCCAGTAGTTGGAGCCTTATTCCCTTCGCCTTGGGGTCTGTGATGTTTTGTTTCCTGACCATCCAGACCCCACACATGTGCATAGGGTGATAGCGCATCTCGATTTGCACCTGTTGTCCTGATGCAATTATTTATTTATTTGTTTTTAAAATGTTTTTTATTCATTTTTTACGGAGAGGAAGGGAGAGGGATAGAGAGTTAGAAACATCGATGAGAGAGAAACATTGATTCAGCTGCCTTCTGCACATTCCATACTGGGATTGTGCCTGCAACCAAGGTACATGCCCCTGACCAGAATCGAACCTGGGACCCCTCAGTCCGCAGACCGACCCTCCATCCACTGAGCCAAACCGGTTAGGGCTTGATGTAATTATTAATAGCATCTGTTATTTTCAAGTGTCCTGGTTTAGATGATAAATTAGATGGTCACCCTTCACATTTACAAACTTTTCATCTAATTAAAATTTCTCAGCTTAAAAAATTCCCTGACTTCCTCAGGGTAGTGGCCACACACACAGACACACAACACCACCTCTACCACCACCATCACCACCTGGACCTCATTACCTGCTTTTAGTCTCATGCCTTCTGGAACTTTTCCTGTCTGCATTTAGCTCAATTTTCAAATAGACACTCAGGTATATGAGTCTTTAATGTTTGTCGTCCTTGTTAGACTGAAGGCTCCCGGGTTTAGGGACTGTGTGTTCACTTGCCCAACCTGTGACCCGGGTTCCTGACACAGTCAGTGCTCGGTAAGTATTGGATGGGTAAGTGAACGGATGAAGGAATGTGGCCAGGTCTCTGGCAGGTCGGCACATCTACAGTGCTGCTGCGAGGGAAGCTGCTGACATCAGCCTGTCCAGGCCCAAACAAGCCAGTTGCCCACATTCTGGCATAGCACCCCCCAACCTGGCTGCCCCTTTAATTATTCATGGACTTTCTCAATGGGCTTTGTGTTTAGAAGCCAAAAGAGACAAGACTTCAAACTCTCCATCCACTAAGGAGGCTGAGAACAGAAGATAAACCTGCCCGGCCATTCTGCCTCCCTAGGGAGCCGCAAGGTCCAGCACCTTCTCTTGTGGCTGGATGTGAGCGCTGGGCGTGGTCTCAGCCCAGTGTCCTGGGCTGCCCTTTAGCTATCTGCCCAGGCCCAGGGACTGCCTGGGGACACTGCACCGGTCCCCCTGTGGCTCTGTGGGATGGTGGGCAGAGCGGAATGGTTGGGGCAGGTGCTGCTGGCTGATTGCTCATTATTCCCTGGGCTGCCCAAAGGTTGAAAGTTTACCTGGAAGAACCTCAGCCCCCAGGATAGTGGGAAGGGTTCAGGCTCTGGTGTTGTATAGACCTGAGTTCAATTCTCAGTTTTGCCTCTTAGAACTGTGTGACTGGGAAGGTTGCTTAACGCCTCTGACCGTCCGTTTCTTCCTCTGACATAGATTGTTGAGTGGATTTGCTTTGCGAGATGGCCCATGCCTCACGGAGTGTAATAGCCAACACCCTGGAGCAATTCCAGTATATATATATATATATATATTTTTTTAAGATTTTTAAAAATTGAAACTTTTTTTTTTAGAGAGAGAGGGAGGGAGAGAAACACTGATTGGCTGTTCCCTGCACCTCTCTTACCCAGATCAAGCCCACAACCTGGGCATGTGCCTTGACTGGGAATCAAACAGGCAACCTTTTGTTGCACCGGACAATGCCCAACCAACTGAGCCACACCTTATTCTCACTCTCCTTCCCTCCCCTCAGGCTCCCAGAGGTCCACTTTGCCTGCATTCTGCTGTACTTTGCTCTGGAACAAGGCCTGGGGGAGGCCGAGGTGCCCTCCCTGACAGCACAGTTTCTGAGGTTAAGCACAGTGCAGGGGGCGGGGGGAGCGGGGGACAGGCTAGAGTCGATCTCTGAGCTTCAAGGAGGGCGAGAGCGCACTCACCCCCAGACAGGAGCCCGTGTCCTGCCCTGTCCCTGCGGAGTCGGAAGGTCCTGGCCACATCTGCCTGTAATGCATTTCTTCCCACCATTTCAGAAATGTAGACGTTTCTAGACACTGTTCCTCAGTCTCCCGCTCCCTGCGGCGGATCGCCCTGCTGCCTTGTCCCTCGAGCTGGCTGGCCATGCTGAGGTGTTGGCCGGCTGCCTGGCCAGCAGGCCTCTGTGCTGGGCTGCTGGCGCCCAGACTGCTGATGGGTCTAGTGGACAGTCTGGGAGGGTAGGGGTGACAGTAGTGGCAGTCGGCTTGGCCCTGTGTGGGGTTTTCCATGGCTCGCAGGTTCTCTGTGGCTCCTGAATAAAGGTGTTTGGGGTTTTCTGTGCTGCTCTATAATGTGCTGATCTATGCTTGTGTTTTGGGCGAAGACGCTTTATTTTCCTGGACCTCAGGTGAAAAAAAAATTGACTTAATTAGGCCCCTTAGTTCATGGCTCTCTGTCTTCACAGGTATTTTATTTCCTCACCCTACCCCCCGACCCCTGCCATAAGTCAAGTAGTGTGCTATTTAATTCTTACCCCAAACCCAGGAGAGGAGCATATGATTCCCATTTTACAGATGAGACCATCGAGGCTTCAGGCTGTGAAGTTGAGGGCCATATACCTCAACTACACCGAGGAGTCCAGTTAGTGCTCAAGCCAGACCACAGATCCCTGTGTTTATGAATGCCAGCTGGGTCAAATCTTTGTCATCCGGGGGAGTTCTCTGTAGAATTTAGTGGCCCTTAGCTCTCAGCATCTGTGCCAGAAACACTAAATGACCTCACATTTGGGTGGCTTTTGCTTCTTCGGGGAAGGAATGTGTGGGCCATTCCTGTGAGCTGCAGCCCTCAAGACCTGCAGAGGTTGGAGTCAGACTCCAGACGTGGGGGAGGTGTCATAGGCAGGAACGGACTTGGGGACAGTGGCAGGGAGGGAGCAGGCTGTCCTCATCTGGCCTTCAGAGTAGGGTGCCCCCTACTGCAGGGTGGTGTGAAGTGTGCCAGGGGGGAGTCAACTGGACTCTGAGGGTTAAACAGATGCCTTGGGGCTTGACCTGCTATTCAGAGTAATCACTTGTTGGGGAGCCAGCATCAGGCTGGGAGCACCTAACGCTCAGGTTCGGGCCTGGTTCAAGGGCTGCCTGTGGCCAAAGACGAGACCAGGCTCGTCCCCCTGGGAGTCCTCATCTCCGCTTGTTTTCGGCCCACTGGTCAGTAACTGAGTGGCTCAGTTACCTCGGCACCTGGGGCGGGCCAGGCTCCAGGCCTGCCTTTGAGACTGGCTTCTTGCCAGTGGGGGAAAAACAACCCTGGACCACAGGCCTAGTGGGGACCTGGGACATTTCAGTTTTAAAAAATAACTATTGAGATATAATTCACATAGCACACAATTCACCCATGTGGAGTATACAAGCGAATGGTTTTCAGCATATTCACAGCTGTGTGCACCTGTCACGGCCGTCGTTTTTTTATCGTTTTCATCACCTCGAACAGAGCCCTCTACCCCTTAGCTGTCACCCCCTGAATTAGCCCAGCCCTAAGCTACCACTGCTCGGCTTTCTGTTTTTGTAGATACACTTGATTTTTTTAACATCGAGTGAACACTGAATCTGTGTCTGGCACTGGCCTGAGCCCTTCGAGCTAGCTCACACAGCCCTCCTCACAGCAGCTGCACGGAATAAATTAGATGCTCGTTTTGGTCTTAGCATTGCTGATGTGGAAACCGAGGCTCAGCGAGTCTGTGGTGGCTGGACCATGGCTGGAGGCTCTCTGGTGCCTGGGAGAGGCCAGGCTGTGGATGTGGCAGACGGTGGGGGCAGCTGACTCTCCCTGGCCAGGAGCTAAGTGGACAGCCCTCATTTCTTCACTCGCTCACAGGCCCCTTGACTTTTAAAAACAGCTCTGAGTTCTGTGAGGAACCCACCAGTTTTGCCTGCATTGGCAGGAAGACGCTGAGCTGTCCAGGCACCTGCCGTCTGAGGGCCTTGGTGGGAAAGGGGTGCCTGGGCCTCATGGCGGGGAGCCCTCTCCAACTGGGTTTGTTCATCAGGTCAAATCCCCTCCCAGGCTGGGCCAGGGGCCCCTGCTCCTTGGCCTTGGCCACCCTCCAGGTGTTCGGTGCTGTGTCTCCCGAAATGGGCGGCAGGTGGACTGAAACCAGGAAATGCACAGGCCCCTGCTTGCCTCCAGCACCCTGGCTGGGAGGCGGATCTCAGGGTTTTCTCATCTGATGTACGTAGGGGAAAAAAATAATGACCTCTTTCTTTCCAACCTGTAGAGCTCTGTAAATGATTAACTTTGATTCAATAGAGAGGGAATGGGAAGTGAAGTCAGGATGGTGGCGGGCATGTACTGGGCTCCCGCTCTGTCCTGGGTATCTCGTGGGTATCTTGCTGCCTGGTTTGCATCCATGACACCCTCATCTTGTTAACCACCCTGCAGAGGAGTGGTATTGGGTATCCCAACTTGTCAGGTAAAGCCACTGAGCCCTAGCCAGGTTAGTTAAGGCCACTCAGCTAGTGAGTGACAGAGGCTGACTGGATTCAAGTTCTGTTTTTTCAGTTCTCACCTGAGGATGTTTGGTTTTTGAAAATTGATTTTCAGAGAGAGAGATAGAAACATCAGTTGATTGCCTCCTGCATGTGCCCTGACTGGGAATCGAACCTGCAACCTTTTGGTGCAGGGGTTGATGCTCCAACCAACTGAGCCACCTGCCAGGGCTGGATTAATGTTTTTTAAGTGTCTGCTGTGGATATAGCACCATACTGTCTACCTGCATAAGATCTAATTTGGTCCTTTTTCATGCTGTGCCGTCGTAGGTGGTGTTATCCCCATTTCACAGATGGGCATCCTGAGGCTGAGATTCAGAATGCCGTCCGAAGAGACAGCTAATGAGAGGTGGAGGCTGGGACTGAAACTCTAGCTCGAGTGTCTGGTTCCATGGTCCAGCTCCTTGGGGCGCACCCGGCCACCTGCATTCTGAGTTTCTGGGACCCCAGCCTTCACATGACTTGGGCGGGGGGGGCGGCAAGCTGTGAGATGCTTTTTTGAGCAGAGGAAACGGCCTGGCGGTTCTCTACTTCTTCAGCAACCACTCCCAGGTGGGTGGAAGTAAATAGATCTGGGTGGAGATGTCTTGAGGACTCTGCTTTTCATCTGTGAGTGAACCAGCTGACAGCTCGCTTTGAAAGGCTGGCAGCCAGCCCTCGATAAGTTAACCAGATACTCCTGTTTACGTTACCAGAACACCGGGCATCTGAGATCACTGCTGGCAGGTCTTGCTCAGCCGCACCACCCAGCCCCACACCCTGGCCACTCGGTGGGGGTCACAGGGACTGCAGGGTGGCCCGAGGGAGAAAGCACTCCGTGGCTGCTCCTCAGGACCACCCCCCCGCCGCCCGCCCCCTGCCAGCAGATGCTTCAGGGAGCTCAGCCCTTTGCACACGTGCTGGCCCTGCCCTCTCTAGGGCCCCTGGCCTGGTGCTCGAAGTCCTAGCCAACAGCGGCAGGGGAGGGGCAGGCCCTGATGGCAGCCAGGTGGGGACCCCCATCCCCCAGCCCTGCCCCCAGGGGTCTGGCAGGAGCTGAGTTTTGACTCGATGAGCCTAGACCAGGCTCCTGATGCTTTTCTCCAGGGAAAGGAAGGCCCTGCCATGGGAAGCCATCTTTATGGGAAGCCTTGTACCACCTTCAAGAAGCTTAGAAGCTGGTTTTTGTTTTGTTCTGAGGCCACTTGGCCAGGGGGTGCTGCCCCTCCTCTTCTCCCACAGTTCATAGCTTGCTGGCTAACTATTGGGGTGTGTGTGTGTGCACAGTTGCTGGCTTATCCCCTTGTCCTGGTCCCTCATTCTGACTTTCTAGTATTTTACTCTGATAAGGCACTTGAACGTTTTTCAGAACCTTTCTCTACATAATACCTTACCTGATTCTCTTCCTAATTCTTTTAAATAGATGGGGTAATTTTTCCCTTTTTATCTTTCTCTTCTTCTTTTTTATTTTGTTGTTGTTGGTTTTTGTTGTTCTTTTTTTGGGAAACATACTTTTCCCCCCTTGAGCACTGACCTCTTGCCCCCAGAATAAGTTCTCAGAGAAATGGGAAGTCCCCTGTATCCCATCCCAGAGTCTGACTAGTCTGACTTAACTGAAAAATGTGCACATTTCCGGACAGACTTTTTGTACATTTGCATAGCATTTCTGTTTTTTTAAATAAGTAATGACTGCGCATGCTATAAAATTCAAAAGAAACAAAAGGGTGTTCTGTGAAAAGCCAGTCCCTCCCTCCCTCTGAGCTCCCCTCCCTGGAGGCAGCCACGGTCCCAGGTCCTCGTGTGTCCTTCCAGGGTTACTGTGGCATAAAGCTTGTAGGGACCATCCAGTGAACTAATAACAGGTGACTGGTTGTGACGGACAGGAGCTGGCAGTCCTGGGGCTGAGATACCGATCCCTCTTTGAGTTCATGGAGATGAGACTGTCCCTGGGGAGTTTATTGGCCTCTTTTGACCAGGAGACGATCCCCCCAACCGGGGAAGTTGCTGGATTCCAGCCTGCAAGGGGCTCGTTTGGGGTTACATAGCTGGAAGGGGCGGAGGTGACCTCCCCGAGGTCACACGCATGCCTGGCCGCGCCAGGGCAGGGCCCAGATTTCCTGACCCCCGTCTTCTGCACAATAACTCCCCTGGAGCGAACCATGGCTGGTGTCCAGTGTGAGGTCCCCGGGGAGCAGGAGGATGTGCCAGGAGGGGTGTGGTCAGCACGTGAGCCTGGGGCCTGGTGGCCCACCCCTGCCCCATTCTCATTTGGCTGCAGGTGGGTTATCTTGTTTACTCTGCTGTAAATTCAATACAATAGAGAAAGCACCTTTGTCCGTGGAGGCTTCTCTGGCAGGGTCAGTCCCGAGAGCGCACAGCCGGGGTTGTGCAAGGAGGTGAGGCAACACCAAATAGGAGAGCGCTCGCCGGGGACAAGGGTTGGGAGGAGTCCTAACTAACCCCATTCGCAGACGCCTGGGCCTGGGCCGGGGAGGCAGCAAAAGCCATCTGATTGCATGGCGGGGGCACAGGCACTGTTTGCATCTGGATGCGCTTTGCTTAGTCATAGTCTCATGTTTATGGGATCGCTCACATAGTTTGAAACCCGCAGTGCGCACAATTTTGTGTCCTGCTCTTTTGTTAATTATATATACTTTTGGCCATGTAAATGTTCCATTAGGTGGATGAGCTGTATTTACTTAACTAATACTTTATTAATGTAATATGGGGCTATTTCTGATTTTTGCTTCTCAAGCAATGCTGGCAAGAACGCTTTCATGCTCATGGCCTTTTCCGTAGTTCGCGTATTTACCCAGGATGGTGTCCCAGCTTTTGGCTGAGGGTTTGTGCCCATTTCAGTTCCCTGGAGGCGTTGCTTTCCACAGGGGTTTGTACCTCATCAGCCTGTCCGCTGTGAGATGTTGCGGGCTTTGTCATGGTTCCCGCCCCACAACGGGAATTAGGAACTTATTGCTGCAAATGCAGTAAGGGGAAATTGGTGCCTTTGTTTTAATTCACAAAGCACGGCATTGCGCATGCACCGGTGTGTGCACAGTCCTTGATCAAGCCCCAGTGAGGGGAGCCCACCACCCCTCCCAGGAAGTCCCGCAGCCTTGCCACCACGTACCCAGATGGCTGATGTAGCCGTGGTCTGTTAGGAGTGGTAACCGTGCCGGGCACAGCTGTCTGCCAGTGCTTGTTTTCACACACTTACGTTCCCGTGCGCGTAACATATTTTGTTAGGAGACTTAGAAAGATTTCACGTTTCCAGCTGTAGAACCAGAGACCCTATGAGTCTTAATACAGACTTAACCTGCCGACATCTGTTTGGAGGCTTGTGAGATGTCCTGTTTTTATTTCATTTATTTGTTTATTTATAATTTTAAGTTGATTTTTGGAAGGGGGGGAGAGAGAGAGAGAAAGAGAGAGAGAGAGAGAGAGAGAGAGAGAGAGAGAGAGGGGGAGAGGGAGAGAGAGAGAGAGAGAAAGAGAGAGAA
>NW_006288624.1:3440894-3449437 GCF_000327345.1 Myotis davidii
GAATAGACCATCGATTGGCTGCCTCCTGCACATCCCTTACCAGGGATCAAACCCACCACCCAGGCATGTGCCCTGACTGGGAATGGAACCAGCAGCCTTTCGGTGTACAGCACGACGCCCAGCTGAGCCACGCCAGCCAGGTCGAGAGGTCTTACTTTTAAATGGTGCCAGCATTTAGAAACTGGGGGTTCACGGGGAAGTCCAGAACCCTGGCTCCTCTTCATTGGCATCTGGCAGCCAAGGGCCCGTGCTCCCACATGGAGTCCAGGAGAGGCTGCCCCGTCCCCTCACCACCCTGCCCTGGAACCGAGGTCTCGTTGCTGTTGATCAGCTTGCACACTTAGAAGCATTGTATCCTGAGGGGAAAACAAAGGCTAGTCCGAGAGGGCCACTGTTTCCACAGCCATGCGTGAGCATACATGGAGGTGAGGACTGACCAGTCCTCCTTTCTGTCTTACATTTGCCTCCTTTGCTTATTTATTAAGCCTCTTTGTGCCTTAATTTCCTCATTTATAAAGGGGGAGAATAATAGCCCCTGCCCCAGAGTGTGAAGATTAAATGAGTCAAAGCGGGTAGGGCCCTCAGAAGAGGGTCTCACACAGAGTAAGTGCTCAACAGATGTTAGCTGCCATTGTTACATTATTACTCTTATTTATGGCATATGTGTTTGTCTCCTAGAGTCTAGGTTCTCAATGGGGGTGATTTTTGATTGGGTGGGATCACAACTTGAGATGGGGGGGATTTTACAGCATCTAGTGAGTAGGGCCCAGGGATTCTGCTAAACATCTATGATGCATAGAACAGCCCCCTCCCCCCAACAAGTAGCCAACCCAAACTATTAATAGTGCTGTTCATGTGTTTAATTGTGTGTTCTTGGTCTGAATGAACTTTTCAAACAAATCTCAAAACCAGTTTTTCAAGGGCTGCCTTGGGCTCTTGAATTGTCAGAATTATACGGGACTTTACTTACTAGCTCAGCCCCCAGGGGCTTGAATCCGTCCCCAGCACCCTCACCAAGTACATGCCTTTGGCCGGTAATACACTATACATCTAGTTTTGTTCGGTTCTTTATTATTTTAAACTCTAGACTTCCTTGCGCCTTCCTGTCCTTCATCCTAGGAAGTGTAGCTATCATTTATTGAGCCTTCTGTGTGGGCGATTGTACATAGCACTTACCATGTCTTGTTGCATTGGTCTTCACCACTCTCTGAGGGAGGGTCTAGTCTAGTACTATACCCATTTTACAGATGTGGAGATTGAGGGTTGGAGAAGTGAAGTCACTTGCCCAAGGTCACTCAGGGGCAGAGCTGGGCCTGGCTCTAGGTCAGCTTTGTTCTAGAATCTACATTCCTCAGCATTGGTGTGAGTTGCCTGCCTTGTTCTGCCTGTGTATGTGCCCAACATATTTATTTGCTGTCCATGGGAGGTGAGCCCCTGAGTCCTTTTTCTCTTCCTGGTGAACGAGCCCAGTTCCCAGAGTTCCCTCAGACATGCTTCTGTTCGGCTCTCCACTCAGAATGGTCTTCCACCTCCGCACACCCACTTGCCTGCCTCTGGGCGCTGCTCCCTGGCCGCTCTCTGCCAGAGCGGCTGCCCATCCCACGCCAACTCTACTGATGTTCCATCAACTCAAACTCTCTGTGCCGGTGCTGGCCAGGGTCGCCTGGATTCCATCCGGTTCGTGTTCTCGCCTTAGGGACCTGTGTTCAGTGGCATCCCACAAGATGCAGCCCACCCCTCTGGCCATCTGCAATCTCGGTCTCGGTTCTGCTATTCCCTTCCGGCGTCCCATCCGAACCTGCACCTGAAATCCACATCCTCCTGGTGGAACAGAAAGCGTCTGACACTGGGAGTCAGGAGGCCAAGTTGTGAACACACCCAGCTGTGTGGCCTGGGGAAAGCCACTCACCCTCTCTGGTCCATGTGTCCCCCGTTGTAACGCGAGAAGAGTTTGACCTGGGTGATGTCTAACATCTCTTCCCACGCTAACATTCTTCGATGCCATGTGTTGAACAGCATGACCTTGTCATAATTAGAACTAATTCCTGTGGTAGCACTAATATGAGGTAATTATTATTGAGCTGGGACTCTGTTCCAGGCCCTCTTTTCAGTGGGTTGGCTCATTAAATCCTCTACCCCACCCCCTGATAGTATCACCCCCATTCCACAAAGGAGCCCTTTGAGGCAGAGCCATGTTGAGTCACTGACGAGGTTACCATCTGGCTGGGGGGAGGAGGAGGCGAAATTTGCATTGTCATCTTCAGAGTGATCACTTGGGCCCTTGCTCTGTGGAGTGATCCTGAGGAAGTCCTGTGAACTACAGTGCTGGGCGGTTATACTCTTTGTCCACTACTATCTCCTTGTGCCAGATTAGAGATGGGTAGATGTTGCAAGATGGGCAGAGGTCTGTTCTCCGCCAGCAGCCCCCCCCCGGCTGCCCGCCCCCCACCCAGGTCCCGCAGAGGCTGTGCAGTGGGGCTGGTGGCTGGTGAAGTGAGGAGGGAACTAGCCCTCGCTGCAGCCCTGTGAGCACTCCCAGCGGTGCCTGGGCCCTTTTCCCGAGAGCCCTCAGCATCCCGGAGCCCATTTCTACAATAGTGAGCCCACTGCAGGCCCCATCTCCTTAGTCAGGCTGCGAGCCAGGGGCCCAGCAATGGGGCTCTTAGAGCAAAGGGAAGGTCAGATCGGACAGGCCCTGGTTGGGACTGAGGCATAAAATGCCCCCTGGCCCTTGGTTTGAATGAGGCTGGACCATAGCCGCTGCGGTAGTGTTGCCCACCACGTTGGGGTGTCTGGACTAGAGGCCATGGGACCCTCTGTCTCCGTCTTGAGCCACAGGCATCACTGGTGACTATTGGCTTTTCCTCCTGGCTGGACCCCTGGGGCAGCACTCAGGGGCAGGTGCCCTTCCCTGTCCTAAGGTGGGAGCTCCGGTTTTATGTGCGCTGCGCATGGAAGTCTGCAGTGCGGGCACTGCCCTCTCCCCTCTGGTGCCCCATCATCCTCCGCTTGTGCCCCACAAGACCACTGTCAAAGTCCGAGGCTTCCGGCACCCCCACCACGGTTTTAGCCCTCTCCCATGACACATCAGCATCAGTTCGAAAATAAGACTTTTCTCAGACACACCAGGCATCACCTTGAGAACACTGTGCAGTGATTGCAGGGACGGAACCCAGACAGAGTGTGGTGGCTGGAGGCCGGGAGGAGGTGTGGGCTGGGCGGACGGGGTAGGTCCTCCGAGACGCCTCCACAGAAAGGCTTGTCCTTCTCACCATTTCCTGAGCAGTTTCTAGGTGTCAGGTGCTTCGTACATGTTTCTAGTTAATCCTCCTGCTTCTACAAAGTGCAGTTACTACCCCCCACTTACTGTAGGGAACTGAGGTTCAGGGGGGTTCCTCTGAAGGTCGCGCAGCTGGTACATAGTGGGTCTGGGCATTGGACCCAGATCTGGTGCACCCACAGGAGCACGTTCCTTTTTAAATTAATTTTTATTGAGTGATTTGAGAGAGAAACATTGATTTGTTGTTCCGTTTATTATGCGTTCATCGATTGTTTCCTGTGTGTGCCCTGACCTGTGATTAAACTCGTAACCTTGGTGCCTCGGCACGATGCTCTAACCACCTGACTACCCAGCCGGGGCTGGGAAGTGCCTGTTCTTCATCACTGGATTGCCCCCACCATCTTCTTCTTAGGCCTGAGCTTCAACCACAGGAGCTGCTTCCTAGGGGAACTTTCTTACTTGGATGGTGCTCAGCGGCCCCATCAGGGCCCACCCCTGAGGGAGCCAGGGGCGGGGCCTTGGAGGTTTTAGCCGAGAGCAGTCGCGAGCCCTCGGAACCAGACTTTGCACGGGAGACCTGAGCAAACACAGGTGCGGTCTGTCTCCAGGCGCAGAGTCCGGCTTCTCCAGGAAGTGAGGCAGGCTGCTTTCAACAGTACTTTTCCTCTTGCAAAGCAGTGTCTTCTTACAAAAGCGGCCTCTTCCCCTTTCCTCACACCCCAGCCCCCGCTGCATGACTGAGTGAAGATCAGTGAGGTCCCCCAGCCCCCACCTGTGGGGACGCAGGCGATTCCCAGCAGGACTGCGGCCTGAGACCAGCCCTTTGAGTGCCAGGCAGAGGCGGGGCCTGGAAGGGAGATGAGAGCAAGGTGCTCTGGCGATAGGGATGGTGGTGGTAAATAAAGGCGCCCCACCCCGTGAATGGACAATGTGATGACACCTGGCAGAAGTGCGTATATGGACAGATGGCAAGCAGGAGAGAATATAGAACTACAAAATAAATTATTTTAAAGATTTAAAAACTCACATTTTTTACAACAAAGTTATAATAGAATGAAAATAAAAGCTACTGTACCCTGCCTTCTCTGCCAGCTTTGTGAGGCCAGCGCCAGAGGAAGGCACCCAGTAGATACTCTTCCTTGTCTTGCTGCATCCCCTTTCCTCTGAGCTGTGTTCTCAGGGTCCCTGAGAGCCTGTCTGGCCCATCGCGCCCTGCTGATACCACTCAGCATCACTCACAGGTGTGGCTGGATCTTCCAGGACCTTCCTTTTTGCAGGGGTTCCCTACTTGTTCCTTCGTTCAGTTGCTTGATTTTTACATCCACTAGAATGTTCGCTGCACAAGGCAGGGTTTTATGCTGTTTCTTCACTGCTTTGTCCCTGACTTTGTGCTGTGGGACTCTAGGGAGAGCATTGAGTCCATGCCAGCCTGGAGGTATGGAACTGATAAGTGACCAGGCAAGGACCGTGCAGCAGGACATGGGCAATGATGGAGTGGGTGCAGGATGCTCTGGGCTTCCTGGAGGTGGTGGTATGTTAGCCTGATCTTGAAAGATGAGTTAGCTAGACATGACATAGAGGATATTCCAGGCCGAGGAATCGGTATATGTCCCCTGTCCACCCCCAGTCTGTGTGCCAGTCTTTCCAAAGACTGCCCCCTCCTCCCTACCTTTGTGGCCTGGCATCTCTCCTCCTTGCTCACAGACTCTTCAGCTCTTGCTTATAAAGCTGGCAGCCATTTCTTTTCCCCCAGTAACCACTGGTGTGGCATTCCTCCCTGCTCCTGCCCATTCATTGCCACTTCACTTTGGAGTTCCCCTGGGACAAGAGGAAGTGGTGGTGGGGGTCATGGGTCTGGTGACCTTTCTTAGGCGGGAAGGGTATTTCTAGTGTGGCTGCTGCTGTTTCAAAGAAGAAAGCACTGCTCACCATTGAGACTTTGAGGACAGGTGGGAGGAGAGCTGCCTGGGGTGCTGTGGGGACTGAACATTGGCCCTGAGCCGCCATGTAGCTGTGAGTGCCGTTTGGTGCAGAGAAGCCTGGAGCTGCGGAGGAATGGGTTGGGTCTGAGGCAGGAGGTGCTTATCTTTGTTTCCCACGGAATGTGATAGCCCGGGAGAGATACGTGCCCAAGTTGTGGAAGGGACATTACAAAATGAAAACGCACACTTCTCTCTCTTGTTATCTTTTTTCTTGTTTGAGTCACCAGGGGGTGCTGTTGGCACAGGACAGCCTGGTAGTGGCCTGCCTAATCATCTGCTTAAATATAGAAAAAGTTTCAGTAAAGATTTTATATATATATGAAGCGTCAATGTTGCTGCTTTCTCCCCACAGACTAGAACATTCAACACCAAAGGTCTTTCATTTAGGCTCCTTATATTCCCTTTCTGGAATTCTTCATATTTTTGAAGCTTAAGGTGCTTCCATCCCCCATCCCAAAGACACAGGCATACACATTGGGGTATTTACCTGCCTCTCACCTTGTCTGATACTGTGATTCTGAACTTTGTGCCTAACAAAACTGATTAATCCTTTTACTTAGGTAGCTGCTGAGTATACTAGGATTTAGTAAACTGATTTACCCTATGGCATTTCCCCTGCCCTGCCCTCACCCCCTCATTGTATTAATAAGGCTTTATATGTTACCTCTGGGGTACTTCGCCTTAAAACTATGAAGATGGCACTGACTGGTTTTGCTCAGTGGGTAGAGTGTTGGCCTACAGACTGAAGGGTCACAGGTTCGATTACCAGTCAAGGGCCTGTACCTTGGTTGCAGGTTTGATCCCTGTCCCCGATTGGGGTGCATGCGGGAAGCAGCCAATTGATGTTTCTCTCTCTCTCCTCACCCCCGCCTCCTCCCACCCTTTCACGCTGTCGGAAAATCAATGGAAAAAATTAAAAACAGCAATAAAAAACTATGGAGATTGAAACTAAGCCTTATAATTAAGAAGTAAATTAGTGTTACTAATAAATGTGGGGGGAGATGATGTTTTGGACGAAGGCCCAGAGGGGAGGCATGAAAGGAGGGAGCGGCTTCGTCCATCCCACTGGTTCCCACCCATGCCTTACATAGAACAACCGAAGAGATGGTGTGAGGCAGGGGGGCCCTGGGACCCCGTGAGGCCCCTGTGAGGGCCCCCGCCACCATGTGACTTATGCTCGTCTTCTTTCCTTTGCCTAGACATTCACGGCGTGGTGCAACTCCCACCTCCGCAAGGCCGGGACGCAGATTGAGAACATAGAGGAGGACTTCCGGGATGGCCTGAAGCTCATGCTGCTGCTGGAGGTCATCTCAGGTGAGGCGGCCACTGGCCTTGGGGGTTTCAGCTGGGCAGGGCCATCCTGGCCCAGGATCAGGTGCTGCCCGCTGGGCCTGCCACTGGGGGAATGCTTCCCTGGCACCCGGCTGCTGCTCTGCCTTGGTCATGGCTAGCTTGGGGCTTTTGAAAGAAGTTGGGGTGACATGTGAGTCAGACCAGGGGACCACTGCCAATCATCTGTGTGTCCTTGGACAAGTCACTGCCTTTTTGCCTCAGCATCCTTATTTGCAAAAAGAGGGGGTTTGAGAGATGGCCTCTGAGGTCCCTTCTCCGAAACGCTAGGATTCTGTGGTCAAGAATGCAACCACAGCTACACCTAAACCGTGGCTCCAATACAACCTCTCAGCCTAAAGCCACACCATCCCAGTCCCTCTCTGGACCCCAGCTTGGAATGTAGATGTCCAGGTGTCTGGAGGGACAGCTCCCTTGAATGCACTCCTCTGTTTTCTGGTGAATACCTTCCTCTCCCTCCTGTTAAGGTTGGTGGTCCTCAGTATTCCAGCTGTGGTTCACCCTGGGCAACCTCAGCTGCGCTCTTCACTTGACCTTCCATGTGGTGCCAGTGAGTCCCAGACCTAGTCTCAGTCTAGCCTCCTCCCTCCAGGCCCTTCTTAAATGCTGAACTGCCCTGGGCATCTCCACCCAGACGTCCCCCGGGGTACACTCAGTGTGTCCAAAACTGTGCTGACCACTCCTGGCCCAGCAGACCTGTTCCCTCCTGCAGTCTCTGTCCTGTTCCCCTAAACCTAATCTAGGAATCAGACAGCTCTGCCTCTGCTCTTCTTTCCAACTCGGAATTCACGCTCCATACATTTTATCTCCCCCTGTTGTCGGCCACCGGCCACCGTGGTGTCATTGTGGACCCCACCTAGTTGATGCCACAGAGGCCCTGGGAAACCTCCTCTGCTCCTCCCAACCCCAGCATCGACCGACCCCAGCATCGTCACACTCAGCCATAGGGTCTGTGCAGCAGCCATATATGGTCAGGCTGTTCCCCGCTGGAAACCCTTTGGCGCCTCCCCAGGGCTTTGCGCCTGCAGCCCACATTCCTCAGCACAGCTTGCAGGATCCTTCGTGAGCTGGCACCTGCTTTGTCTCAGCTAGCTTTTCCCAAAAAGGCCTCGGTCCTCCGGCCCCCGGCCACCCTGGAGACATTCAGTCCTCCCGCATTCCGTGCTCACTGCCTTTTTTTTTTTTTTAACCCCAATACTTTTTTTCTATTTCCCTTGCCGATGAAATTCGTGGCGAGGGGGTGGAGGGGGGGGAGAAGGGGGAGGTAGTAAAATATATATATAACATAAAAATTTACCATTTTGACCATTAAAAAAATCTTAATGATTTTAGAGAGAAGGGGAGAGAGAAACATCGATTTATTGTTCCACTCATTCATGCATTCATTGGTTGATCCTTAGATGTGCCCTGACCAGGGATTGAACCGCAACCTTGTGTATCAGGGCGATGCTCTAACCAACTGAACTCCCTGGCCAGGGCCTGACCATTTTTAAGGGTACAGTTTAGTGGCATTTAGTACATTCACATTGTTGTGCACCCATCACAACTATCCGTCTCCAGAACTGAAGGTCCATATTCCTTAAATGCTAACTCCCCGGTCCTCCGCCCCCCAGCCCCTCACTGCCACCATTGTACTTTCTGTCTCTGATGTGACTACTCTGGGAGCCTCACGTTAGTGGGATCTACAGTGTTTGTCTTTTTGTGACTGGCTTATTTCTCCCCAGCCCCTCACTGCCACCGTTCTACTTTCTGTCTCTGATGTGCCTACTTTGGGAGCCTCACATTAGTGGCATCATACAGTGTTTGTCCTTTTGTGACTGGCTTATTTCCTTTAGCATCCTGTCTTCCAGTTTATCCACGGTATAGCATGGGTCAGAATTTCCTTCCCCCTTCTTTTAGGCTGAGTAATATTCCATTACTCAGAATTCAAG
>NW_006288624.1:3449513-3455866 GCF_000327345.1 Myotis davidii
AGGGGCTTCCTCTCTACTGCCCTCCTCTCCCAACATTTATTAGTTTGAATATTTTCTTAGTTTAAGAAAACCAACCAACCAACCAACCTAGCATTGTTGTTGTTTTTTTTTTTTCATTCTCTAAAACTCAGCTCAGGGGTTTTCTCCAGGAATTCTTCCCTGCCCACCCCCCACCCCCAGTTTGAGTGGCTGCCCTCCTCCAGGCTCCAGCAGCACCCCATTAATTTCTCTATTGTGTCATTTGCCGTTTGGTTTAGTCACCGAGGCTCACTTGTTCTCCCCCCAATCCACCCTGAGCTCCTTGTGGCCTCATCCCTGTGTCCCAAGTGCTTAGAACGGTGCTTGGCCTGGAGGTGACCCTCGGCAGGTGTCAGAGTGACCGGATGCCCCGCGGCGGGCTTTTCTGTGTAACCGTAAGGGCGCCCCGCTGAATGGCGGCCTGCGCCCAAGGAGGACTTGTGCATGGCTGTCAAGCAGGTTCATCTCTTTCCAGAGGCTCGGGGAGACCGAGTCACCCAGAGTCTCTGGAGATGGGTGGGATGACAAGAGAAGGAAGGGGGTGCTGCCTGCAGAGGTCCTCGAAGTGTGGTCCCTGGACCACCCACACCAGGATCCGAGGCCCCACCCAGACCTCCTGAACCAGAAACTGGGAGGCGGGGAGCGGCTGGACATCTGTGGTTAGCTGGCGTCCAGGTGGTTTTGTGCTGACTGAAGTTTGAAAACCGCTGGCCTTGCTCAGGCTCAGCAGGCTGAGGGCTGGGCGGGGGCGTGGCTGGAGCAGCTGGCGGTGGTGGGAGGGAGTGGGGTGAGTGGCGGTGGTGGCAGCCGTGGCACGTGGCACTGTCTCCATCCAGCCCATGGGAGGGAGCCCCTGTGGTTTCTCATCTGCTCAGGAGGATGGTGGGTGCCCTGCTGGAGCGGCAGGGCAGCGGCCACAGCCTTGGGAGGGCCACACGTGGGAAGCCTTGACTTAATAACAATCCAGCTGTGCCTCCCTGGGAGCTGCCAGGCCAAATGACCTCTGCGGCAGGAAAGCTGGGAGCCCCCTGCAGACCTGCTATGCTGACAGGGTGGGCCCGGCCCAGCGTGACGGCTGCCCAGCCCCTGAGCCTGCTCAGCCAGGCTACTGACATGCCTTGGGGTGCGGTGCCGGGCTGGCGACCATGGCAGATGCAAGGGCCCTGAGTTGCAGGCTCTCGGATGGTGGTTCTCAGCCTTTGGGGGGTTGTGACCATTTTAGACACTGGAAGCTGTGTCCCTGCCCCAGGTTTGGGCACGTGTGTTGCACATAAAAATTTTTCAAGTAGTTTCAGGAGGTTTCTGGAGGCCACGGTTCTGGGATGATGGCTCTGAATGGGGTGTTTGGAGAACCAGCTTCCCCCCGCCCCCCATGTCCACGCAGCTCCTGGCCCTGAAACCTGAGCAGCAGAAGCTCCCACGTGGAAGGTGGAGATGAGGGTGGGGGTTGAACTGGAGCTGAGCCACGGGATGCCCACGAGAGGCAGTACCAGGACAAGAGCCCTGTTTGTCCAATGAGAGCGGGGTGCTGTGGGCGGCTCCACGTGAACCCCCCCCCCCCCCCGGAACCTTTTCACAATACTCTGGGGTGACCCGCACCCCTCTCCCAGGCCCAGGCTAGACTGCATGGAGTTTGGGGCCTTCACATGTGCTGTTCCTTTTGCCTTGATCACTGTTCCCTGCTGTCTAGGCCTGGCTGTCCTCCCTCTCAGAGGCCCTCTCCTGCACTCCGAGACTCCTCTTCCTCCTGCCCGCCCTCCTCTTCTGCAGCCTCTTTTCAGGCAGTTATTTTAAGCTTTTCTGTGTTTGGGTGTTTGTATGTATTCATTTGTGTGTTTCTCTACTGAACATCTGTCTCTCTTCCTGGGCCATAAGGGCATGAGGGCAGGAAATGGTTTTGTTCACCCCGTATTCCTGGTGCCCAGCCAAGTCCCTGACACGCATTAAGGCAGTGGTTCTCAACCTTCTGGCCCTTTAAATACAGTTCCTCATGTTGTGACCCAACCATAAAATTATTTTCATTGCTACTTCATAACTGTAATGTTGCTACTGTTATGAATCGTAATGTAAATATCTGATATGCAGAATGGTCTTAGGCGACCCCTGTGAAAGGGTTGTTCGACCACCAAAGGGGTCACGACCCACAGGTTGAGAACCGTTGCATTAGGGGCTTCATGCAGGATTGTTGAGTGGACGCAAGCAGGTAGGTCCGCGGTCGGCGCGCCCTCTCATTCCTGCCTGGTGAGAAGTGAGTGTCGGGCGGAGATGTGCCCTGCATGCGGATGCTGAGTGAGAGTGCAGCCCCGGCAGGTGGGTTATCTCACCTTCCCTTTCCCGCTCTCGGTCTGCATTCAGGTGAGCGCCTGGCCAAGCCTGAGCGAGGCAAGATGCGGGTGCACAAGATCTCCAACGTCAACAAGGCCCTGGACTTCATAGCCAGCAAAGGGGTCAAGCTGGTGTCCATCGGAGCGGAAGGTGAGTACGGCCGGCCCTCGGGCTGCCCCTCAGAGCCTGAGCTATGCTCTCCTGCTCCCCTGGGCCTTTCCCACCCTGACACCTGCGCCCACACATCCTGGGGACATTTAGAAGTGGGGCTCCCAACACCTCCATCTGGTTGATCTCATGGATTCTTCCTGTAACAACAGTACCTTCCATCTAAGCTCAGCCTCCTCCCCCTGTCCATCCGCTCCGCCCCTGGCAAACAAAAGTCTACTCCCTGGTCCACACCTCGACACCCCCTCAGCCAGTCCCAGCGCTGGGGAACCCTGTGTGTGCAGGGCCGCCTCCCTCGTCTGCAGGCCTGGCTGCACTTCGCTGCCCAAGCTGGAGAATTCTGTGGACTGGGGAGAGGGTGCAGAGACCGGTGGGTGGAGGGTGGAGGCTGCCCTGAGGCTCCACGGCCCGGAAGGCTGCTGCCCACAAGCCTTTAGGAACATTCTTAATAGCATTTTCCCGCAGAGTAGCTTCTTGGCTCTTTTTCCTTCACTTAAAAGAACTTTTAAGGCTCACTTGAAACCATGATTATCACCTTCTTAATGGTTAGAGGGAGGTAGCACTGCTCCTGTGTGCAGCGTGGTGGCTCTGAAGGATTGGGGTAGGGTCGGGCGAGTAGATGAGAATAACCAAGCCCCGTCAGGGCTGTGACGGGTGGATTCAGCAAGTATGTATTGGGCACCTGCTGTGTGTGCCAGAGATCGAAAGATGAATAAGATGCAGACAGCATTCATTCATTCATTCACTCACTCACTTGTTCGTTCACGGTATGGCCATGGCTGTGATTACTGAGTACTTCCCCTGTGGCAGGTACTGTGCACCAGTGCTCTCATTTAATCCTCACACCAGCCCCATGCGGTGGCTCTAATTACTGCTTCCATTTCACGAAAAGAAAACAGGTGCCTCAATAGATTAAGTAACTTGCTCAAGGTCCCACCGTGAGTGGCAAAGCCAGCGCTCAAACCCGGGTCTGCAGGACCCCGGAGAGGGGCCTTTCCTTGAGGAGGGGGGCCTTGCTTCAGTCAGTCCACAGGAGCAGGTCTCTTCCCGGATTGATGACCTTCAAGTCCCCCTCCTCCTTTTTCTAGAAATCAAAGGATTTCTGTGTTGCTACATCAAACTGAGAGCCTTTGGCACAAGGGTCTGCAAATCACAGTCCAGGAGGTCGAAACTGGCCGACACGGGTTTTTGTAAATATTGGAACTCGGCCACACTGTTAGTTTACATACTGTCCTCGCCGCTTTCCTGCTATGAGGGACCGTTGAGTAGCTGTGACAGAGACTGTTTGGCCTACAGAGCGAAAATATTCCCAAACTTTTCACAGAAAACTTTGCTGCCTCCTGCCTTGTCGGGGAGTTGGGCTAGCTTGAGGGAGTCACCGGTGCCCCAGCACCCCTCAGCTGGGAGACGGAGACCAGCCTTCTACGCCCTTGTGGCCCCTGCTCCTAGCAGTGTGATGCACATAGTAGGTGCTTAGTTAATGTTTGAAGGACTTGCACATAGCAGGGTAATTTGTGAGTGGGAAAATGTTCCCTGCCTTTTAATAAGAAAAAGAAAAGTTTGTGCTATTAGGGAGGGAATAAAGTGTTGGCAGGAGAAGTTTTCACCCGGCAGAGATGAGAAGCCAAAGACATTGCTACTCGGGTGATCAGGTGTAGGGTCAGATGCCCTCTGGGGCGGGGAAGTAGAGGATGTGTGAGGTGGGCCAGGGGAGGGCAGTAGGGGTGGGTGGGGACTGTGGAGCATACATGCATACTTATATCAGACGGAGAAAAACGGGGGCAGCTGCCACATAGATGCAGCCAATTGCTGCCGGGTGGGAATCCAGGTCCAGCACTGCTAGATCTTCCCTTTTTTTTCTATTTTCAAAAGAAGCCGGAAACCCAAGTTTTTAGAAAGGGAAATTTAACTATTGATGTAAAAAACATGTTTAAGACCTTGTGCACCAAAGGGAAGGAGAAGGAGAAGAGCATGTGCCGAGTCCAGATCTGTGCCTGGCTGTCGGTTCACATGGTTGTCCTGCCGTGAGCAGACCTGTGGAGTGAGCACCACCAGCCACGTTTCACTGTCAGGGATGCGGGGCTCGGGAAGGTTGTGGAGTGGAAGCGTGCAGTGCCGTTGATCGAGGGCTCTGGGCCAGGCTGCCTCCATGTGGCAGAGCCGGGACTGCACCCCGGGGTTCTGGTTCCAGAGCTGAGGTCTAAACCTCTTTCCATCACCCCCAGGCACGGCGTCTCCCCGCAGGGGCGCAGGACAGGATGTGGCGGGTCGGGGTGGCTGCGCTCGCCTCAGCAGAGGGGTGGGGACCAAAGAACTAAACCCGAACCGCCACCTCTGATCTTTGGGAGTCACGTAGCCTTGTTGGCCGTGGTTTCCAGCTCCTTCCCCACAAGCCTGGCCTCTCCAGAGATGTCTGAAGGCTCCCTTAAGGTGGGATAGCCTTGTCTTCTCGCTGCCCCGGGCAGCCTGCACCCCAGGCTGAGGCTCCCCGCTTTGAAAGCGGCTCTCTCCTTTCATGCTGAGCTCCAGGATCGTGCGTGTGGGATGGCCGCTCTGCTGAGCCAGGAAACGAGATGAGCTCCAAATGGGTTTTGTGTATTTTAACGAAATGGATTTCACTGTGTAGAGGATACAATAAAAGGCAGTGGAGCGGGTCCCCTGCAGTGAGCTCTCCTGGGGCTTGGGGTGGGCGAGACATTGCCGTCTGGCCTGACTGAGGAGCATCCTGTGCTGTGGGGACTGGGGGGTAGGGGGTCAGGGGAGACCCTGGACCTTTGAAGGGTTGTCACTTGGTGCTGGACTAGACTCTGATCGGCCCTGAAATGCAGGACCAGCCGGGAACAGGACCTCTGGGCAGGCTGGTTGTGGATTCCATGCGGAGCCTCCGGGAATGGGCAGGGCTCTGGGGCCTCCCTGTCCCCGAGATGGTCAGATGGAGGCTGGAGGCAGCCTCGGGGAGGGGTTTGTGTAGACACTTCAGGTTGCATGTATGACCCTCGATTCTGAAATTTCTAGGGTCATGGGGCTGGGGCTTCACCTGGGTGAGTGGGTGGGATTTAACCAGGCGAGGGGACCTAGGCAGGATTTTTTTTAACCTTTTGGGCAGGGAAAGTGTGACGGTTGTGGGTGCCAAGAGCTTGGGCTGGCGGTGATGCTTCAGCGTCCGTCCTGAGGGTGGAGGGGGTGGTGCAGTAGGTGCAGCATTGGTCTGGAGGTGGTAACCCTGGGGGCTGGTTTTCCCTCCTGTGGGATTCCTCAGTGTCCTTCATTCTGCTGCCTGAACACTGTACAGATGGTGGTACCCTGGGGGGCCGATGGGGGGAAGGGAGAGCAGGTTTCGAGTAAGTCCTAGATGTGAGCAGCTGCATAGCTACTGTAGACCAGGAAAGACAGAAACGAGCGTCCACTTTTCTCCACACTCATGGCAGCGTTGTTAACAGGGCCCAGTTGTGGCCTTGGGACCTCCTTTTAGACCCAGCGTCCCCTGCAGCCTCCCGACGTAAAGCTTCCTGCGAGATGGGGTGTCCCTGCTCCGAACACAGAGGTGCCTGGGAGAGGACCCGCCTTTCTGGGGAGGGTCGCACACTGAGGTGGATGGGAGTCAGTTGGGCGCTGGGCTGGGTGGGGCCAGGTGTTCAGGGATCACACCCCTCTCTTCGCCTGTACTTGGCTCCTCGGTTTTCTGGAGCGACATTGCTTCGTTGGTGTGAGAATCAGTAAATAAAACCTCTGGATCCCCTGGGGGTTTTCTGGGGAAGGAGGGGAGGAGGAACTAGGAAGCTGCCCAGTCTTCATTAGTGCTGGGAGGGCGCTGAGCCCGAGGCCAGCGGGAGGCCCGGGTA
>NW_006288624.1:3455957-3461818 GCF_000327345.1 Myotis davidii
GGGGACGCAGGGTGCGGGGGGGGGAGCAGCGCCGCAGCCTTCCCTCCCGGAAAGGCCAACAGGCAGCATTATTACCAGTGGACCTTTTTCTAGACGTTAAACAAATTTCCCCTTGTATTCAAAATGCTGTTCATAAAATTTTGTGGCTGCTTTTTTATGCTTTCCATATTACTGTGTAAAGATTTTCCCTAGTCATTAAAAACCCGAGAATGTAATTTTAATGGCTGTGCCAATTATCTGTTTGTTGGGCACAGCTGTGCTCTGTTCCGGGCGGACAGGCCTGCGTTTCCTCTGCCCATCCACCCACTGGTTAGAGTCCTCTAGTGTTCGTTCGTTCATTCATTCATTCATTCATTCAGCAGATACCGACTGAGAGCGTTCCCTGTGCCAGGCACTGTGCTGGGCTCTAAGCAGTGGCGCAAAACAGAAAAAATCACGACCCTCCTGGAGCTTATGTTCTAGAAGGGGAGAGAGAAAACACGCACATACTTACATCAGACGGAGAAAGATGAAGTGAGGAGGCAAGTGGGTGGTCGAGGAAAATTTCCATGAGAAGGTGAAGGGCGAGTGGAGATGTGGAGAGGGTGTGGAGAGGAGAGGGCAGGGAGAGCTGGGGCTGGAGGGGGTGGTGGGGGGAGGGGCCAGGGGCCTTGACTCTGAGTGAGGTGGAAGCCGCGGAGGTTTTGGGCAGAGAGGGATGGGGTCTGGGCATTTGCTCAGGGAGGCCTTGTACTTTGTACATTCACGCGGCTTCTGATTTGGGGCCATGAGAGAGAACCGCACAGCAAGCACCTTCGTACGATGGCCGTATTCTGCGTTTCCGTCTGTGGCGAGGGCTGGATTCCTGGAGGGAGAATTCACTCACGGAAAGTTGAACAGCTTCGAGGTGCTTGCTCCTCTTGCCAGATTATTTCCCAGAGAGTGTTTTTTGTTTTATTTTAGGCTAATGCCCACTTCCAGCCACGGTGTGGTCGCCTTGTTGCCATCAAGGCGTATGTTTGCTTGTTATTTTTTTTTTTTAACTTTGCTAATTTAACAGCTGGGAAAACGGTGTCTGATTTCTTTAATTACAAGTGAGATTGAACATCCTATGAAGGGGTTATTCTATTTCATGCCTCATAAAGTGTCTATTCATGTCCTTTGCCTATTTATCTGTTGTGAATTTAGGCTTTTTTTCTTATCAATTTATATAAACTCTTTAAATGTTACGGATATGAAACCCATTAGAAGTCACAAATGAAAGGGCACTTAAAAAATCTCAAACCTTTAGGAACTGAGTCTCAATGGACTCCCCCATGCCCCCAGCATGCTCTGCAGAGAGCTGGCTGGGGTTGTGCTTGCTCAGGAATATGGTCGCATGGCGCTACAGCTCCCTGTGTCTCTAACCCACGCCCCCCGACTCAGGTCTGGGCCCTGCTGGTGTCTGGGGTCCTGGCAGGGGCATTTAAGGCCCCCATGGGCAGGAAGAGTTACATCCTGTCCCACGTCCAAAGTGGACACGGCCCCTCCTTTGCTCAGCACCCTGTGCAGGCTCCATAGAGCCCCACCCCGGAAGCAGCAGCGATACCCTGTGCCTCCCGTGGCCAGACAGCAGCATGCACATTCCCCTCCCTTCTCTGAATTTCCTTAATGGAATCCACTCTTTTGTTTAATGGGTTTGTGGGAAACAAACTCAAGTGGACATTGGCTCAGGGAACGCTGGAAGTTGCCCCTTCTTATGATTCTATTGCATCTCCCTAAGAACTCGTGTTGCAGGTAGGAACAGAAAAGTCAGATACTCTTTGGGTGCCTCACTCTTCACTGGAGTGCCTCACCACGGGGCCAGGTTTCCGTCTCCTGGTCTGGAAGCGGGTGAGGGTAAGGAGTTTGCATTGGATTGTGAGCTGCTCAAGCCCCAAGACTACCAGTGGCTCCCTGTCTTAGGCGCTTCCAGGCAGGGCTCATTTATGTTTGTGTTGCCTAGTGCAGAAAATATTCATTGGACTTAGAGCATTATTTGAAAAGTAGAAAAAGTGCTGCTTAGACTGAATTTAGTGGGGCATCTCGTTATGGTCTTGCAGCGATTTGGTTTTTTCTCTTATTTAAAAAATACCCAGTGAATGGCCCAATAAGGTTGATGTGTGAGTTAGCGGAGCCTTCAGGGTGGCAGTTTGCAAACCTTCGTTAGGTGGGTGCTCTCTGGGGCCTGCACTGGCGTGAGGCCGTGCCCAGAGGCCCTTAGCTCAGAGCTGCCAGGACATCTGTGGTGGCTTAGAAACCCTCCCACTCTCTGTCAGGCTGGTGGACACCCCTCAGGGTTTAAGTCGCCCCTGTCTCTGTTTCCTTTCCTGATGTACCCAGTAGAATTGACCACTCCCACCTAGTACCCCCAGGACACCCCTAGTCTACCACCTTGTGCCTTTGGGACTCCCCCAGATCAGGTCACCTGTGAAGTGCAATTGCACTAACTTTAGAAAATATACGGACTTCTCTTTAGCAGTGGAACATGTGGTATTTGATTCCCCACACGGTGCACAGAGCCACATGGGTGCTCAGGGGATGCTAACTCTGCCCCTGTACCACCCCTCCTGCTGCTGTTTTTGTAGAAATCGTGGATGGGAACGCGAAAATGACCCTGGGCATGATCTGGACCATCATCCTCCGCTTCGCCATCCAGGACATCTCCGTGGAAGGTAGGCCTGCTCGGTTCCATGACTTCCCCAAGCCCCGCTCCGGGCCTGGCTCAGCCTCAAGGTCTCTCTGGCCTGGGCAGTGGGGTCTGATGGGCCACATCCTGAGCCTCTGACCCATTTCTAGCATCTGTCCTCCCTCCTAGTCCGTAGAGAACTGTTTGAGGTGCTGGTTCCCACAGGCGTGTTGGCGCTAGGGAAACGCCCCACTTTGAGAAAGCACAAGGTTGCTGTGGGGAAGTACATTGGAAACCCCGCTTGGCTCTTGGATTGTTAAATCTTGAAAAGGTAGGGGACTAGCAGCCAGGAGGGCCTGCTGGGGTGGGGAGCGGACCCCACCTCTTCCACTTTGCTCCCACAACACCCTCTGGTGGCCACTGTGTAGACCTGCAAGGGGCCACCACAGGTCAGTGATCTCTACACTTGTGATTCTACATTCCAGCACCCTTTGAGCTATGTGCTCATTTTGTCATAATTTATGTTTATGTATTTCCAAGTGTATTACAAAACACTAAAACAAATGAAAAAAATAAGATGGAGATAATATTTTAAATTAATTTTAAAGGAAATTTAAAGAAATCTTTAAAAGGTTTTTATTCAAAGTAACTTAATGAGAACAGCATGTACTAAATTGCTTTGTTACGGAAATCTTGGCTTGACACCTAGTGATACAGCGATGTGAGGGTCTAAGTTTGGTAGTTAGGGTGGAAGTGGTTAAAAGATGCCCAGAACAGTCACTTAGAGCATGGTTCTTGTTAGTGATGGTAAATACCAATCCATTTTTCAAGCAGCCTTGGTGGATTTGATTTTTTTGGGCAGACTTGTCAGCTCCTATTAAACAGTTATTATTTTAATCTTGTAGCTGACGAACTTGAACTAAGAGTAGAAACATTAGCTTTGCTGATTTTTAAAAATTGTTTGTGCTTGAATTATTATGTTATCTTTGTAGGAATCGTTTAACGTCATTTTAAAGTTTATTTTGTGAATTGAAAGTCAACGAGGTCATCCAGGAAGCCACTTTACTCAGTGCTATAACCTGCAATTCACAGGAGTGAACACATGGGGGCGGTGTGGTTGGCAGCCCTCCTGTTCTGGGAGCTCCTGGGTCCCCTCCAATACCTACCTACCTGCCTTATCTGATAGACATGTGTTGGCTTCACATACACTGACAGAGTTGATCCACGCATTCAATATAAGGAGTCTAGTTTTTAGATGAACACTCGATCTGAATAGGGGTCCCCATGCTTTCTTTCCATATGGCACACACGCTCCTGTCTAGAGATTCCTGAATTTTAGATTTCGTAGACCAATAGGTTGCCCACTTATTTTGTATCGTTACCATTTCTTGGATAGAAGGGAGTGACAGGGTGGTAGTCCGAAAGGCCGCTACCTCAGCATTTCGGTGCGTGCTGCAGCTAGCTCTGCACAGCTTCCTAGCTGGCTTCTGTGTCCGATGACTTCTCGGCCTTTGTCAGCAGCAGGGATCTAGGGGTCTTTGTGGGAACCCTCTATGTGAAGGAGCAGGGACCGGGCCGGCAAGATGGGGCCTCCCACGAGTCGGCGGCCCTCCCACCGCCGAGCCAGCCCCTGATCGCTCTGCCCGCCTTCCCCCTTCACAGAGACCTCGGCGAAGGAAGGGCTGCTCTTGTGGTGTCAGAGAAAGACAGCCCCTTACAAAAACGTCAACATCCAGAACTTCCACATCAGGTGAGTGCCGGGAGCTGAGGGGCCCCCTACAGGACCGAGGCCTGTCCCCCGGGGCCCGCAGGCCCCCTGGGCTGGGTTGGTCTCAGCCCTAGACCAGAGCAGAGGCCCTTGGGGAAGGAGTCACTTTCCATGGGAGGGGAGTACTGCTGACGCTTAGGTGCCCTTCTCCCTGCCAGCGCTGCCGTGGACGCAGCTACTGCCTCATGCGCCCTTGGTGGTGCTCGGGCTGCTGGGGGTTCTGGCGCAGAGCAGACAGGATGGCCGTGGAATAGGGTAGCTGGGATGTAGCAGGTGCATCTCAGCGTGCCAAGCCCCCTGGAGTCTTGACCCCGGCGCCTGGGCGTTGGCAGACAGGAATGTTCCTGCCTATCCCGTCTCCTCTGACTCCCGCTCTGATGGGCGGTGTATCCACCTGCGGGAAAAGGAGACCCTGCTCGGTGCTTTCCCCGCAGTTAGTGTTCCGCCCACTCACCAGCTCGCCCCCTCCTCTCCCCTGGCAGCTGGAAGGACGGCCTTGGCTTCTGTGCCTTGATCCACCGACACCGGCCCGAGCTGATCGACTACGGGAAGCTGCGGAAGGTACGTGTGCTCCCCCGGCCGCTGGTCCCCAGTGGGCAGGGGTGGGCAGGACTGGGCGTGTTCTGAGAGCCCAGGGCCCAGCATGACGGTGTCCGTCTCCTTAGATTAGCCAAGAAGGCAGCCTGTTTAGAAGTAAGAGAAACACACCTTCGCTGCTAAGGCTCCCTCGGTGCCATATGTGCACAGCATGTGTGTGCGTGCCCACACTCACAGCCCACAAGGAAAAGATGACAGCCACCGCAGCCATTTTGTGAGGTGATGGGGTAGTCAGTGGTGTTTCTCCCTCCCATTTCCCTGGTTTTATAAGGTGGATCTGTTACTTTCATAATTTAAACTACTGCACATTCTTCGAGTCACTTATCCGAGCCGTGTCTGAGGCTTGCTGTGCAGTCCTGGGCAGGTTCCCACGATGGGTTTGGTCTCCCTCAAACCTGAGGTGTGGCTGCAAGGTTTTCTGGAGTCTGTGTGTGTGTGTGTGTGTGTGTGTGTGTGTGCGCGCGTGTGCGTGTGTAGGGGGGGACACTCAACCACTGAGCCAAGCTGGGAGCTGTGTCTGTAGCCTCGTGCTGGTTCTTAGTGTCTGTGCTGGTAAACAGATGCTGGCCTAGACCTTGGAGACTGTACTTACCAACTCCCTCTCCGTCCATCCCGTGCCTCAGCCACGTGGCACAGGCATCCTGGGAAAGGCCACCCTGGAGCCCTCCCTGTGCCCCCAATTGATGACCTGGCTCTCGGGTTGGAATGTTGTCAGTCTGCACTTGAGTCTCTTGGCAAGGCAGCTCCTAGGAATGACCACTCTTGTGTTTTCTTTTTTTCAGAGAGGAAGAGAGAGAGAGAGAGAGAGAGAGAGAGAGAGAGAGATAGGTGGAAACATCATTGATGAGAGAGAATCATTGAATCATTGAT
>NW_006288624.1:3461899-3472958 GCF_000327345.1 Myotis davidii
ATGCCCCCTACTGGGGACTCAGCCCACAGTCCGGGCATGCGTCCTGACCTGGAATCAAACCGTGACCTCGTGGTTCATAGGTTGACACTCAACCACTGAGCCACACTGCTGGGCTGTTCTGGTATTTTCCACTTAACCCTGACACGTGGAGAGCGCAGTGTTCAGCAAAGACCCCCATCTTATCTGCGCCCCATGAGGGCCCCTGCTGCAGCCCGGTTAGCCGGGTGAGCCTTGATGCTGCCGGTGTGGGAACTGCTCTGGCCGTGCCTGGTGGCATCGGGCCCTGTGTTTCAAGGTGTGGGAGCGGGAGCTGCCAGAAGGGTTTGGAGGGAGGAGAGGAGCAGATTCCCAACGCCTCTGGGCAGCCTCAGCTGGGCCTGAAGCTTCCCTGGAAGGACCAACCCCTGAAGGAGAGCAGCCGCTCCTGGCCCAGCGTGTGGCTGCGTCCAGGTGTGCGCACCCCGGGCAGCCCTTCCCAAGCTGGTCTCTTGCGCGATAGGAGGGTCCCAGCCATCATGGCTCTGTGGTTGAGCGTTGACCTATGAACCAGGTGGTCACGGTTCAATTCCTGGTCAGGGCACATGCCCGGGTCACGAGCTCGATCCCCAGTGTGGGGCGCGCAGGAGGCAGCTGATCCATGATTCTCTCTCATCGTTGGAGTTTCTATCTCTCTCTCCCCCTCCCTCCCTCTCTGAAATCAATTAAAATATATTTTTTTAAAAAAAGAAAAAAGTGTCAGTTGTAAAAACTCCCCGAGCCAGCTGAAAGCTGTCCAGGCCAAGCCAGCCAGGCAGAGGCCAGGAATCCTGAAGATAGCGATTTTGTCTTTTAAAGGCAGTGTCAGATGCCTCCTCACTGTTGCACTGCTGCATTTTTGTGACAGGTGTACATGTTTCTGTGTCCCTCTGTGGGCGTGCTGGGGTGGCAGCAGCCGGTTCATCCACAGCTGTTCCCGCCCCCGAATAAAACGGGACCACACTAACCCTCCCCCATGCCATGGGCTCCAGGCACTCCGCCACGTGGGAGCTGGGAGTCCCGTGGCCTTTCTCCGATACACGGCCAGCTCTGGCCCCGCTCTCTGTCCTCTGTGTCTTTTCATTTCTCTGTTTCTTTAATTCAGTAGCATCAATAAAATCCAGCCCACATCCTAGCACAGAGCTGGTCCCACTGCATCATGGGTACTTTCATGATTGGCACGGGGGAGCTGAGGGGCTCTGGCCGGGAGGCTCTTCCTTCCTGCACCCGCCTTCGGGGGCGTGGGGGCCTGGTAGTCTCTGGGCACTGAGTGGGGCAGGCGGATGTGCACCCGTGGCCGGAGGCCTGCCCGAGGCCCTGGGCGGAAATGACCTTCACAGCTTGGCAGCATTGTGCTTCATTCTGGAAGCGGTTGGAGACGTTCCCAGAAGAGTTGCACCTTCTCTGTTTTGAGCCATTTCTTCCTAAAAGCATCCCAAATGAATGCATTTATTTTTCTGGTCTCTGTGAGTCTCACCTTAGCACATGGGAAAACCGAGTCCTGGGATGACCACACCAGCTTGCTTTAGATTATTCTGGGGAACCAAGAAGAGAGTGGGAGGTCCTATAAGGAACACCCCCCCCCCCCACTAAGTTGTGGGTTTTCTTCCACGTAAAAATTTTTTTTTAAATTGTGGTGAAGTATATATAACAAAAATTACCATTGTAACTGTTTTTTAAAAAATATTTTTATTGATTTCAAAGGAAGGAAGAGAGAGAGAGATAGAAACATCAATGATGAGAGAGAATCATTGATCAGCTGCCTCCTGCGTGCCCGCCACTGGGGATCAAGCCCGCAACCTGGGCATGTGTCCTGACTGGGAATCGAACCGTGACCTCCTGGTTCATACGTTGATGCTCAGCCACTGAGCCACGCCGGCCAGGCATTGTCACTGTTTTTAAGTGTACAGTTCAGTGGCGTTCAGTACGTCCGCCTTGGTGTGCCGCCATCACCACCCTCCGTCTCCAGAGCTCTTTGCATCTGGCACAGAGGAGTCATATGGCGACTCGATGTTTAGCTTTTTGAAGAACCTCCACACTGTTTCCCACAGCAGCCGCACCGTCTTGCAGCCCTACCAGTGGGGCACAGAGTTCGATTCCTCCACTTCCTCGCCAATCCCAGAGAAAGTAGCGGAAATCAGAATAGTCAGAAGGCCGTGGCTGCTTGAGGGAGCCCCAGAATTTTGTGGGTTGTGACCACCGAAGCGGCATCCAAGCTCCTAGTCCAACTTTTCAGTAACAGATGGGGAAACTGAGGTCAGGTTTCCAGTCCCACTCGCTGGTGGCCGAGCTGAAACCAGAAGCCAAGACTGAGGGCACCTGGGCCAATGCCTTGGTCTCACACTCATGTCTAGCAATTCTTTCTTAGGCTGCAGGCCAGTATTCTTACCCTACATTTATCTGACAAACTAAGGCTTGAGAAGGAAAGAAGGCATTTTTGTTGTTGTTAATCCTCACTGAGGATATTTAGGAAAGAAGGCATTTTTGTTGTTGTTAATCGATATTTTTCCCATCAATTTTTAGAGTAGAAGAGAGGGAGAGGATGGAGAGAGAGAGAGAGAGAGAGAGAAAGAGAAATATCAGTGTGACAGAGACACACTGATCGGTTGCATCCTGCACGCGCCCCAAGTGGGGCTGGGCATCGAACTGCAACCCAGCCACGTGCCCTTGACCAGGAACCCAACCTGTGACCCTTTAGTTTGCAGGCAGGCGCTCTAACCACTGAGTCACACTGGCCGCGGCAAAAGATGGTGTTTTAACCCTCCAGCCAGTGAGCCCAGGTGGTGAGGTCAGCCTTCACACCCAGAGCTGGCTCCTGCTCACCTACTGTGGACAGGGCGGCAGGAGTCCTCTCTGCCCCAAGAATTGGTGATCAGCCCTGTGCGGGTCGCCAGTATCTTGTCAAACCTCTCACTGTCTAACCTCCCCTTCTCCCTCTAGGACGATCCCCTCACAAATCTGAACACGGCCTTCGATGTGGCGGAGAAGTACCTGGACATCCCCAAGATGTTGGATGCCGAAGGTACAGGCGCTTTCTTTCTGGGCCTCCACCGCTTCTCTGTCCCACCCAGTGGCCAAGCGGGGTGGGCCCCGGCAGGCTGAGGTGGGAAGGGAGAAGGCCTGGTCTGTGGGGTCACCTGTGTGTCGGGGACCCCACAGTTCCCTGAGGTTTGGAGGAAGAGGTGACAGCTGGAGCTGAAGGCTGTTCCTTCATCGAAGGATGGTTCTCATCTCCGTCTTGGAGTCAGGGAGCGGGTGCCGGGGTGGAGCGTGGTGTTCTTTCGCTGTAGGGAAGGGAAGACATCGTTTCCCTCTACCCTCCTACCTTCTCCAGCTTGGGTCGCGTCAATTAGACTGACACTGAGGTGAACAAGAGAAAAGCAAACAAGTTTATTAACACGTGTGCTACACACACACACACACACACACACAGTAACCCCGGTGGGTGTCGGTATGCACACCTAACTTTGTAAGGGAAGGTGGGGGAAGGCCGGACGGACACTTAGGGAAAAGCAAGTGACTTTTTGGGACGATGAATGGCCCTTTCAGAGACTAGATGGGCGATGTGCTAGTTTGTGGCAGTGTCTGTCTGTGGGGCCGTTTTCAGATACATACGAAAGCAGAGAGGTAAATACAGTGACCTTCCATATACCTGTCATCCAGACAGAACAATTCCTGAGATTTTGTTTTATTTTTTCTTTTCCTTTGTTCTCTTTGTTGAAATGTTTTACAGCAAATGCCAGACGTCACAGTGTTTCATTGCTACATACTTCGGACTGTGTACCTTTAACATGTGGCTGTTTCCTTAGGCAACCACGGGGCAGTGTTCGCACCTCGCACGTTGCCGCTCACAATTACATTTCCCCATTGTCTCTTTTTATTTATTTTTTAAAATATATTTTATTTTTTACAGAGAGGAAGGGAGAGGGATCGAGAGTTAGGAACATCGATGAGAGAGAGAGACATCGATCAGCTGCCTCCTGCACACCCCCTACTGGGAATGTGCCCGCAACCAAGGTACATGCCCTTGACCGGAATCGAACCTGGGACCTTTCAGTCCACAGGCCGATGCTCTATCCACTGAGCCAAACCGGTCAGGGCCCCATCATCTCTTTTTAGAGTTGATTTGTTTAAATGAGGATCCAACCAAGGTCTGCACATGGCAATTAGTTGCTCTATTTCTTATGCCTTTTCTAATCTGTAGCACTGTCACCCTCCCTCCTACTCCTTTTATTTCTGCCCCTGGACTTGCTGCAGAGCTGGCCCAGCTGGCCCCTGCTTCCTCGGGGCACCGTTTCATTCCGCGGCCTTTCGTATGCCCATACGTCAGCGGTTCTCAACCTGTGGGCCGCAACCCCTTTGGGGATCGAACGACCCTTTCACAGGGGTCGCCTAAGACTATCGGAAAACACATATATAATTACATATTGTTTTTGTGATTAATCACTATGCTTTAATTATGTTCAGTTTGTAACAATGAATTTGGGGGTCACCACAACATGAGGAACTGTATTAAAGGGTCGTGGCATTAGGAAGGTTGAGAACCACTGCCATAAGTGGTAGCCGATGCCAGAAGCTGGTAGATTCAGGCTCAGCATCTCAGCAAGATGCTTGGTGTTTCGGCGAGCCTCCCGCCAGGAGGTGTCCCTCGTATTCACCAGCTCTAACTCCAGGTTTTTCTTGACAGACATCGTGGGGACCGCCCGACCGGATGAGAAAGCCATCATGACTTACGTGTCCAGCTTCTACCATGCCTTCTCTGGCGCCCAGAAGGTACTGGAGGCCCCTGCTCCTTCCTTGCCCAGCACACCTCCTGCCCGCCCCCACCTCCCTGGCCACAGGGTCAGGATGGTCCGTCTCGTTGGTAGAGTGAGCCCCTGGTGCCGACGTGGTGTGTTCTTGCTCTACCCTCCCACCCTGCATCTGTGCTCTCATCTTCCTCTGCTTCTCTGAGAAAACTGGGCACGAGCTCACCTTCTGGGACCCGGACAGCTGTCTTCAGCAGGGAGGGCTGCGTGGGTGCAATCAGCCAGGGTGGCCCTGGAAGGCACAGGGGGCAGCATGCCCTCTGGCCCCACCTCGGTTGGAGCAGGGCGTCCCCTGAGAGGGAGACGCGGGGAGGTGCCTCCTGTCCTCACTGACGTGTTGGCAAAGATGTCAGGAAGCCCCCACCTTTCTCCCGCGTGGACACGGTTTGGCAGATCTGTGCACGGCCCCTGGGGCTTTGGTGCTTCCTCCCGTATCCTGCCAGGGACAGGACCCCCATGCAGGGGCACTCTGCTCTGTGTTCCTGGACACAAGCACAACCCCATGGAGGGAAGAAGGGAGGGGGCAGCTGCAAGCCCCTTCGAGTGTCCCGGCCCCGTTTGGCTCCGGGAGGCCGGAGGTAAGGTCCCGCGGTGCCTGCTCCGCACTGCACCAGGCCGCACACGGAGGGCGTCATTCACGTGCAGACGTGGAAGACATGAGTGCTCCCCTGGCCACGCTTAGCCAGCAGCAGGAGCCCTCTCCCAGGCCCCTCGGAGGCAGGACCCAGAAACACAACATCCAGGTCGCCGTGGACATGGGACCACAGGCTTGGCCTGCACAGCTTTGAGCCGTGGACCTGTCATGCGCTCCGGCAAATTCCCCGTCCTCGGCACGGCGTCCGAGTGACCTATCCTGACATGCATGACGGGGGGGACCCCCCTTCTCACCCCCCTCTTCCCAGTCTGCCCCGATGCTCTCTCTCCCTCCCTTGTCTCAGCCTTGCTCTCCCCACCCCATGCCCCTTCTCCTCTTCCCATCTCATTTCCCCTCTCTCTGCCATTGCCTCACTCCTGTCTGTCTGTCTGGTGTTCTCTCTGTCCCCCCTGCGATGGGGTGTGTTCTGTGCTGCTGCTGCCCACTGTCTCACTGTCTCCTCAACCTCTTCTCCTTCTCTCCGCAGATGTGTGGGCACGCTAAGGCGGGATGGGAAGGCCATGTGACCTAATGTTTCATGTCACTGCCGCGCCTTCTCGGGCGCGCAGAAGGTGAGCTCTCCCTCGGCCTCACCCACACTCCCTGCCGCCTCTGCCCGTCTCCTCATCCTCCAGGTACCCCAGGCGCAGCTTCACGGGGCAGGGCGCTCTCCGAATGGTGCCCAGGACACTTGAAGATTCCGGAGGCTCTGATGGCCGCCGGCATCCCTGTCCCTACACTCTGGGCACAGTGGGCATCACAGCCCGGAAGGAAGCCTGTGGTTTCAGCTCCCGCCCTGGACAAGAGCCCTTATCCCAGCAGCACAGCTCTTGGCTCTGCTTCCTGTCTGCTCCCATAAGTCCCCAGGCCCCCTTCGCTTCTCTCTCGCTCCACCCCACTGAGGCCAGACCATCCTCTCAAATAGTCCAGCGGCCAGGGCAGCCAGAAGGCTTCCTGCCTTCTCCCTGGTGTCCAGGCCGGAGGCACAGAGCCCTGCCTGACCCTTCCCACCAGGCCCGCCACGGGCAGTGGGGCAGCTGCACCCTGCACAGGAGGGCCTGTGTGCACCGTGGACAATGCAGATCGCAAGGTGTGTCGCTAGAATCCCGCAGACGCAGTAAAAATGCCTTCTCACATAGTCCATATGACAGTGTTCCAGCAAAGGTGCCTCGAGGAAGAGGTGCCTTTAAAAAATTACACGGAGGCACCATCCGTTCCTGGCCTGGACGGACACCCAAAGCTCCCCGCCTTCCTTCCAGGCCTCACTGGCGCTGACTGAGACGGAGGTGCCCTCCCAGGTGCCCGGCCCTCCCAGGATGCCCAGCCTTGCAGCCTCTCCTCTGGCCTGCCTCTCGCTTCCTCTTTCTCTCTGTCCCACCTCTGCTGCTGCTCTCTCTCGTCATTTTCTTCCAGCCCCTCGGACCCCCTACCTTTTAGCCGGGATGTGAGCAGCATCTATCTGCTTGTCTCAGGGGACTCCCTGCCCTGGTAACCACAGACAGTCTGGCTGCCGGTGTCCATGGCTCGGCTGAGCTCTCCTTCCTCCTCCTCTCCTCCAGGGGTTCCGTCCTGGGCTTCAGGCCGGTTGACACTGGCCTTCCCTGTCTCTGAAGCCTTCCCTGTGTCCTGGTTGGGAGGAGTGTGTGTGTGTGTGTGTGTGTGTGTGTGTGTGTGTGTGTGTGTGTGTGTGGCAGCCTGCTTTCCTCTCTCCCAAATCTCATACACCTACCCCCACGCCCTCTGCCCTCTCACTCCTCCCTGTTGCAACCATTTCACGCTCCTTTTGTCCACGTCTGAGGACAGGGCCCCCAGCTGGGTGGAGGGGGAGTGGCAGTGGGGGTGGTGGTGTTCCTCTCACGTCCTGGGTCAGGGCCTCACCCAGAGTCGCCCCTCACCACTTCCCAGGCTCAGGCAGCTGCTTAGAGCGAAGCAGGCCACGGGTGGGGGGACCCTCCTCTCCCTCCTTCAGACTCACACACCCTGTCCTGACGGACTCCCTGCCTGGAGCCAACGCGGGGAAGTCTGCCGAAACCATGCCTGCTGCCCTCCCTCCCCTCCCCTGTCGTTCTCTTGTCAAGCCTTGGGCAGTGGAACTAGAAAGGCAGCAGAGGCTAATGCCTGCCTGCACGTGTGTGTACACGTGTGTGTACACGTGTGTGCAGAGGTAGCAGTACGTGTACCCACACAGGTGAGTGGCATGCAAGTGTGCCTGGTGGATTTTCCTAGTCAGATGAGGACCAACTTTAGTTTGAACCATTGGCTTTGGTTCTAATTCTTCCTCGGCTCTCCTCTCCTCTTCCCTGTAGGGGTTTAGAATGGGCAGGCAGCATGCAGATTCTGTTGATGCCGTTTGTGAAGCTTTTAAAGTTCATGGTCATGGTCTAGTGCAGCCGTGGGCAAACTACGGCCCGCGGGCCGGATCCGGCCCGTTTGAAATGAATAAAACTAAAAAAAAAAAAAAGACAGTACCCTTTTATGTAATGATGTTTACTTTGAATTTATATTAGTTCACACAAACACTCCATCCATGCTTTTGTTCCGGCCCTCTGGTCCAGTTTAAGAACCCATTGTGGCCCTCGAGTCAAAAAGTTCGCCCACCCCTGGTCTAGTGGGAACTGTCTCTGAGAAACTCCCCTTTCAGGCTCGAGCTGTAGGTGTTTCTGGATGCCTTTAGAAGGTGCTGTTTGCACCCTCCGTTTGCCTGTCAGTTGCTTTATTTACTGTTGTGAATCTTCTAGGGGAAGAAACCCCCAGCTGCCCTGAAGGAAGTCATGGTCCATCTGAGAAAGCCCTTAATAAAAGGAGGCAGGATCTCCCTAACCGGTGTGGCTCAGTGGATAGAGGGTCAGTCTGCGGACTGAACGGTCCCACGTTCGGTTCCAGTCAAGGGCATGTACCTTGGTTGTGGGCACATCTCCAGTAGGAGGTGTGAAGGAGGCAGCTGGTTGATGTTTCTAACTCTCTATCCCTCTCCCTTCCTCTCTGTAAAAAAATCAATAAAATATTTTTTTTAAAAAAAGGAGGCAGGATGGCTGCTGTGTAGCCAGCGCTCAGCTCGGCTGCAGACCTGTGGGGGCTGCAGGACCCAGACTGCTGAGCAGGAAACACTTGAGCTTGAGTCTTAGGGCCGAATAGGAGCCCTCAAGCAAAAGGCTCAGAGAGGATGGGAAGGGCAGCCTGTGCTACCGGGGAAGGTGGTCACCGCTCGTGCCAAAGCTTCCAGGTGTGACAGGGCTGCCTGCAAGAGGAGGGCACGTTAGTGTTGGTCTGGGTCCCGTCCCACTGCTGGAGCAGGGACCGCAGCGGGGACAGGGCTGAGCTGCTGTGGGCCCGCTCACTTGGTCTGGGGGACGCCCTGGCAGGACACCAGGGCGGGTGCTGACTTGGGAGGAAGGAAGTAGGCAATTCTAGTTAGATTTGGGAAATGTCTGGCTGAAAATGTCACAGATGAGGTCTTTGTGGCGTTCGTGTAAATCTGTGGGCTGTGGGCCACACGTGTGTCATTTGGCCACGTGGTTTGACATCACCATCACTGAGGACGGTGCCTCTGCCGGCAGAGTAGCTGTTCTCAGAGCAGCGCTTGGCTGGGCCCAGCTGAGGCTGTCATTTGGGATCTCTAAGGACCCCGGGAATCATGGCCCATGCTTTCTAAAGAATAACTCTAACGTAAAACCAAACATATGACTGTGTTAGATAAGCTAGTGTGGCTTAGATGGGTCATGAAAATGGAAATTAGGAAAGGTACACACAGATTGCCACAGCCTTTTCCCTCGGCCCTTGCAAGTCATCAGTCTGGCTGTTCCGCTCAGACACTTTCTCAGCCCATCGGACCTGTGTGGGTCCCTTCTGTCACCTCCGGGAAGAGCTGAGCCTTCTGCTTCTTGGTCCCCTTCCCTCTCAGCCTGAAGCCGACTCTGGGGCTGCTTCGATTTCCAAGTTTCTCGGGGGGTGAGTTGTTCTTCCCTGGAACAAATCTCTCTGAGCTTCTGACCTAGAGCAGGCTCTTAAGAGGTGGTGGGCGCCTCCTTCCTAAATACCCGCCTGGGGTTCCTGTAGCCACAGGCAGAGAAAAGCTAGAGCACCTGGAAGTTGGGGAGGCCCGGTCCCACCCTCAGGGGTCTCTCTTGCCCTTCACTCCAGGGTTATGCCCTGGAGGCCTTACCAAGTCTGTCCTTCCCGGCTGGTCTCTCTGACCTCCTGGGCTGGGAGGGTGGGTGAGGGAACCCTTCTCCACACAGGGACCCACGTGCGAGCAGGTGTAACCCATCACCTCGCCGGCTCCTCCTGCAGGGCTGCCTGCCTGCTTGTTGGGGGAGGAATTGGGCAGGGAGAGCGAGGGAGGGTCAGAGTTTGGAGATTGTGCCTGTCATTTTCTCTAAAGTCAAATCTGGATTCCAGCCTGCTTCCTGGTAGCATAGTGTGTGTCGGGGGGGAGGGGCGGGGGGGAGGCAGGCTGTCCCTCTAGGGGGAGACCAAAGTTTGCAGGTGGGCTATTGCCTTTTCTAAAGAAAGGCCCTTTTTGTTCCATGATGTCCATGCTTTGTTCCCAGAGGCAGGCTTCCTGGTTAGAGTGATGGGTTTTCTTAGGCTGCCTCCCCTGGCGAGGCCAGCCTGGGGGTGGGGGAGGGGGGCAGGCTGAGAGGAGGGCTTGGACCTTGTAAAAAGTCCCCAGGAGGCCTACGTGGGAACTCCCCCAGACTTCGTCCAAAAGGAGCCCCCTTTGACTCCGGAATCGCCAACAGGCTCTGAGGGATGGGCAAGGCTCCGAGGCTCCTAGGGCCTGTCTCCCAAAACCCTGCAAACGCAGGCGTCACTCAGTCTACCAGCGAGATAAACGGACACATGATGTTTATAACCGGAGCCCAGGGTTTCAAGATGAATGAGGAGGATACGAGGTTAAGGAGGAGCGTTATCCCTGAAATATCACAGTGGTGGCTGCTGTTCGCCTATGATGAGTGGCCCCTAACCCCCGATGCTTCCTGTCCTGCCGGTCAGCTCGCTGGGCCGGGGTCTGTGTAGCTCCCCGAGTTCTCACCCATCAGCACAGAGCAGAGGACTGTCCGCCCTCGGGTCGCCTGCCCTGGCGCTCCACGGAGGTGGCCCCCGTGACTTCAGGCAGATCGCTGCCCCAGCCAACCTGTGGGCATGCCAGCCTGGTTCCCGGGACCCTGCTGTCTCACAGGGGTCCCCGGGGCCCCATCTTCTGGGACAGGCTCCAGGAAGGAATTTCCCTCTTTGTCACCTCTTGGGATTCCCCAGGGGTACTTGTTGTTCCTCCAAAGGAAAGACGACCAAATGGGAGTTTTGTGTGCGAAGTGCACAGAGTTGGGTGGGGAGGCATGGGATGAGGGTCTAGACCAACGGTTCTCAACCTGTGCGTCACGACCCCTTTGGGGTTCGAATGACCCTTTCACAGGGGTCGCCTAAGACCATTGGAAAACACATATATAATTACATACTGTTTTTGTGATGAATCACTATGCTTTAATTATGTTCAATTTGTAACAATGAAAATACATCCTGCATATCAGATATTTACATTACAATTCATAACAGTAGCAAAATTACCGTTATGAAGTAGCAATGAAAATAATGTTATGGC
>NW_006288624.1:3473476-3483861 GCF_000327345.1 Myotis davidii
ACCCCCACCCCCGTTCTGACAGCTCGCCCCGGAGAGTGCAGTCTCGACTTTGAGCTTGAAAGGACATTTGTGATGCTCTCACTCTGCCCCCTCACACACACAGCCCAGCACATCCCCTATAGGTCATGTGGTTTAGTGGGCGTATGTCGTATTTCGAAAGTTCTGCAAGGAAAAAACGTTTACATTTTCTTAGTCATTCCTTCCCGATTCCAACTCCTCCCTCATTCTCAGGAAGTTCTTCCTTATGCCTAGCCTCAGTCTGCCTTGCTGCATTGAAACCCATTTTGTCTTGTTCATCAATCGGTTGTGAGGCCCCATCCTTCTACAACCCTTAAGCCTTTGTCGTCCATCAGCAGGGTCACACTTCTCTGGGGCCATACGATGCTTATCTGTCTTCTCACAGGCTGTCTTCCTTTCTATCCCAGGGCCCCAAAAGGCTTTGCGTTCCCCTCCCTCGCACAAGAACACAGCTGAATTAAACAGATCTCCTGAGCGGAGCGTATGAGGAGCGCCTGGCCCTGCCGGTGCCCCTCACGGCCTTTGGGTGTGGTTGCCATTCAGGCCCTTCCGTTCCTCCGGCTGCCAAGCCCACGCGGGTGTCTGCGTGCCCAGCTCTCCGTGCCCTGTGTGCTTAGCTTCCAGAGGTGCCAGGCCTCCTGGGCGCCCTGCTCAGGCTGAGCTGATCCGAAGTCTTGCCCTTTGTGCCGTCGTGGGTCCTTCTGTTCTCTCTAAAGCACTTTGAACTTCGGGCTAGGAGCCTTGGGAGGCTCTGCAGGGACCCTGGGAGGCCCGGGGCTTCTCAGTCCGCACTTCCTCCAGGACTCCCCAGTTTGAATTCCTGCATCTCCAGGATCCTGGCAAATCCAGCCTGGGGTCCCGAGCCTTGGGATCCAGGGCCCGCACTTGGAAATACATCCTGCATATCAGATATTTACATTACAATTCATAACAGTAGCAAAATTACAGTTATGAAGTAGCAACGAAAATAATTTTATGGCTGGGGGTCACCACAACATGAGGAACTGTATTAAAGGGTCGCAGCATTAGGAAGGTTGAGAACCACTGGTCTAGAATGTGACTCCTTCCCTTAGTTTCTTTTTCTTTTCCTCCCTCAGTTTCTTGAGACCAGAGGGCCCTTAACTCCCCCTCTGACCATTCCCTCCTGGGGGAGGCTCCCCCCCCACTGCCTCCCAACATCCCGATTCCAACTCCTCCCTCATTCTCAGGAAGTTCTTCCTTATGCCTAGCCTCAGTCTGCCTTGCTGCATTGAAACCCATTTTGTCTTGTTCATCAATCGGTTGTGAGGCCCCATCCTTCTACAACCCTTAAGCCTTTGTCGTCCATCAGCAGGGTCACACTTCTCTGGGGCCACACGATGCTTATCTGTCTTCTCACAGGCTGTCTTCCTTTCTATCCCCCAGGGCCCAAAGGCTTTGCGTTCCCCTCCCTCGCACAAGAACACAGCTGAATTAAACAGATCTCCTGAGCGGAGCGTATGAGGAGCGCCTGGCCCTGCCGGTGCCCCTCACGGCTTGGAGGAGGCAGCGTCTCCCCGGGGTCCCTGGGCCTTTGGGTGTGGTTGCCATTCAGGCCCTTCCGTTCCTCCGGCTGCCAAGCCCACGCGGGTGTCTGCGTGCCCAGCTCTCCGTGCCCTGTGTGCTTAGCTTCCAGAGGTGCCAGGCCTCCTGGGCGCCCTGCTCAGGCTGAGCTGATCCGAAGTCTTGCCCTTTGTGCCGTCGTGGGTCCTTCTGTTCTCTCTAAAGCACTTTGAACTTCGGGCTAGGAGCCTTGGGAGGCTCTGCAGGGACCCTGGGAGGCCCGGGGCTTCTCAGTCCGCACTTCCTCCAGGACTCCCCGGTTTGAATTCCTGCATCTCCAGGATCCTGGCAAATCCAGCCTGGGGTCCCGAGCCTTGGGATCCAGGGCCCGCACTTGGAATTCCAGGATGGGCATGAAATCACCTCGCCACCTGGCCTGAGCCTTTTGGTTGTATCAGTCAGCGGGTTAGTTTCTTTCCAACGTGTTTGTTGGGTCTCAAACTCAGGCCCTTCTCCAGGGGCCTAGGTCAGCCACCAGGACCTCTAGCCAGCATCCCTGACCCATGGGACTGAGCCTGGGCTGGCAGAGCGGGTGATGAGGAGGGGTGAGGTGGTGAACTCGAAGTCTCGGGAGCTGGCAGGGTGGGAGGGGCGTGGTCGGCGCCCGTGCGCCCCGGGTGCTCCTGCTGCTTGTGGCTGACCGTGCCCCTTTGTCCTGTTGCCAGGCGGAGACAGCAGCCAATCGTATCTGCAAGGTGCTGGCCGTCAACCAGGAGAATGAGCAGCTCATGGAAGACTACGAGAAGCTGGCCAGTGATGTGGGTACCCAGGGGTTCCCTGGCCCCAGCAAGGCCCTGCCACCCCACCCCAAGGGAGGAGGGAGCCCCAGCACCTGTACTTTCAAATCCATCCCTGGAGCACAGTGCCAGGCTGGGTGTAGTCTGCGACCCCAGCACAGCTGCCCCGGGGAAGTGTGGGCTCCTCTCCGCCCTCCCACAAGCAGAGAGGGGCCCAGGGGCCAATCTCTGGGCTTCAGAGCGAGAGAGTCCCCAGCTTTTCCTGTGGCCAACAGTGAGCCTGGGCGATCCCTTCACCTCTGTGGGCCTTGGTTTTCTCACTTGCCACGTGAGACTTGAGCAAGGGGGTCTCAGAGGCTTTCCAGCCGGTGTCTGTTCTGTGAGTGTCACTTAAACTGGAAGAGGAGCAGATCCGGTGCCAGGGGTAGGGGCTGCGGATAGATGGGTGCCGGCTCAGGCTGGCTTCGTGGCTGGGCCCACCCAGGGCACAGGAAGGGGCAGGGCCGCGTTTGCTCTTCTACCATTGACCACATTTGAGTTTTAAGGTTTCACCTGCTGCTTCCTTAAAAGCATCCACCTTTCTGAACAGCTCAGCCCTGCCCCTTGGTGCATCGGCTCTCCAGCATCGCAGGACCCCAAGTTCCGGGGCCCGAGTGCCTGGGGGTGGTCACTGCTCACCATTCCAGCTGGTGACTTTGGCAAGTCACATAGCCTCCAGGGCCTTGGTCACCTCCTCTGTAACCGGGGGTGGGTGGAGACTCAGAGTCCTCAATCCCGAAGGATTGTTCAGGTGATTTAGTTCGGGAGACATGCCTGGCACCTTGTAGGTGATCAGTATATGTCCTGTCCCCACCTCCACTGCTCCTCCCTCACGTCAAGGGAAACAACCCAGGCCCTGTCCGGCCGGTGCCCCAGGAGCCAGTTCCCTTTTGTGTCAGGGACCACATTCTAGAATCCTAGAAGGTCATGATCAAGGACCTCAGGGGACAACGGTTAACCCTGTCCATGGTGTAGACGAGGAAACTGAGGCCCAGCCAAGCAGTAGACCTAGAACCAGAACTCAGTCTCCTGCTCCAAGTCGAGCCATCTTCCCCCAGGCGTGGTTCTTCCCTGGGCAGAGCAGGGAGGCTGTGGTGCCGGCTGGGAGTTAACATACCTCAGGGGCCAGGGTTCATGAAGCCCAGGTTCTCAGAGGGAAAGGCCTGGAACCTGCCCTCGGCCTGGGCGTGGCCTAAGGGGTAGTTGGGAAAAGTGTGCTGTTGGGAGAGACACTTGCCAGCGCCTCCTGTGTGGGAGGGACTTCGGAGGAGAGGGGCACCGGCCCTTGTCCCTCCCTCCCTCCTGCATCTTCACGCCCTGACCCGCCCCCAGCTGCTGGAGTGGATCCGCCGCACCATCCCGTGGCTGGAGAACCGGGCGCCCGAGAACACCATGCAGGCCATGCAGCAGAAGCTGGAGGACTTCCGCGACTACCGGCGCCTGCACAAGCCGCCCAAGGTGCAGGAGAAGTGCCAGCTGGAGATCAACTTCAACACTCTGCAGACCAAGCTGCGCCTCAGCAACCGGCCCGCCTTCATGCCTTCCGAGGGCAGGATGGTCTCGGTGAGGGCAGGGGTTGGGGGCAGAGGGAGCCAGGACGCAGGAGTGCAGATTAGCCAGACAACCCCCAGTCTGATGTTTGGCCAGCATAGTCTTTCTTAACTAGAATGCACAGCCTTTCTGGTGCAGAGGTGGGTGGGGCTACAGGATGGTCTCGGTGAGCCAGGGGGCCAGCCCGGGTCCCCACCGGCCGGCCTCCGTCCCTGAGCTGCTCCCATGCGGCGCTGTGGCCAGCCCGGCCTACATACTCTGCCCCAGAATCATTGCTCCTCCAGGTTACCCGCCAGGCTCCGCCTGCACTCAGATGGGGGGCGGCTGTTCTCCCCAGGGAGCCTCTTGCTCCTGACCTTTCCAGGCCAGACTTGTCCTTCCAGACCCCTAACATCCACCCCAGACTCCCAGGGACCACCAGCTTCCCACCCCTCAAAAATCATCTTTGCAAACAGAATGTCTCTTGACATATTGACCCAAAAGGGGCATCATTCAGTAGTGATAGATAATCTTTTTCAAATTTTTAATTGATTGATTTGAGAGAGAGAAACATTGATTTGTTGTCCCCCTAATTTTGTATTCATTGGTTGATTCTTGCATGTGCCCTGATTGGAGATAGAACCCACAACCTTGGTGTATGGGGATGATGCTCTAACCAACTGAGCTACCCAGCCAGGGCCTGATAAAGATAATGTTTACTTCCATGGACTCTTGTTTAAGCACTTAAAAAAACAACACATTTATTACCTTAAACAAGTAACAGATTTCTGTGGTAGGCTTCTTTCTAAGATACAAATAAGCAAAATTCAGAAACTAGAAATTAGCGATAATCTTACGACCCCATATTAACTTAAAAAATTGGGGGGGGGGGATTCTGTTAGTCTTTAAGGGAAACCTAAAGCATATTTTATTCAATAAACTGCTCTTTTTAAAAAGCTAACATTGTGACCAGATTTCCATGTCATTATGACATGTATGTCACTTTATATGTTATTTCTCCCTCTGTACCCTGGAGGAAGGGGGGAGGATTTTATAAGCCAGAGACATATGTAAAAGAAACTTCAAAAATCCACCAGGGCAGAGCTTTGGCCCTTTCAAATGGAAGTAACGAGAAGACCTGGGCACATAAAGCAGGAAGGAGGGAATGGGCAAACCCTGGAAACAGCGCTGGAAGGAGGCGGGATCCCAGGGAAGTCGGAGCGAGGATAAAGGCTCCTGACGTGTTTGCTGTTAAGAAAATTGTGGTCCTTTATGGGTTCTAGGCTGAATCAGCGCTTTTAGGCGACCGGAACCAGTGCTGGCCGGAGGGTCTGTGCAAGTTAGGAAACGTGGTACCCCCCCTCCCCCAAACCCCTTGGGCAGATGCAGCCAGGCCCTGGGCACGGGCACATGGTGGGGACCCAGTGAGGGATTCGAGTGGCTCGCAGGCCAGGTTCAGCCCATCGCTGCCTCGCCCAGCGGCCGCATGGTAACTAGTGGGTGGCCCTGCTGCTGGTTCCCTGTCTAAAGAGCTATGGGTTTGTATTCAGCATGACACTATCCCCAGACTCGTTGCCCAGGTCAGGGTCCCTACAGGCTCCAGGCTACTTCCCGGAGACCTTGAGCGATCCAGAAACGTGGTGAATACTGTTGGAAGTCAGTCCTGGGGCCACAGAAGGCCTTGGGCTCTTTCCCCACACGGCTCAGTGGCCCATGTGGACTCGGACTCCCATTCCCTGCCCAGGAGCCGAGGGCAATACCCGTGGGGATGTGTGGGGGCGGGTGCGGATGGCCGGACACAGCCAAGATGGGGAAGAGGCTCCTGGAAGGCTTGGAGCAGCTGTGGGCGTCTTGGCGACCAGGTGGGCTGACTGTGCACCTTCCATCCCCGCAGGATATCAACAATGCCTGGGGCTGCCTGGAGCAGGCGGAGAAGGGCTACGAGGAGTGGCTGCTGAACGAGATCCGCAGGCTGGAGAGGCTTGACCACCTGGCGGAGAAGTTCCGGCAGAAGGCTTCCATCCACGAGGCCTGGACGGACGGTGAGGCGGCCCAGCTTTCACGCTCCCCCAGCCCAGCCGTCAGCACAACTCTCTTCTCGTGCTTTGTTGGTTTCGTTCTCTCTTACTAGGGCTTTGGCTTGAGGCACGTTCGGTTGCCCCAGTGTTCTCATCTGTAAAGTGGGGGTGATGGTAGCGCCCGTCTGCTCGGTTTATGAGGATGAAGTGAACTAGTACATGGGAAGCAGCGAGAGAAGTTCCTGGCGTGGTCCAGCGCTAGGCCTGTTGCTGATAGTTCAGGCCACCGCAGTGATGTCCCCGAGGCGGGGAGGTTGGGGTTCGAATCCTGACCCTGCCACCTAGAAGCAGTGTCAGTTTAGCCCCACCACCTGACGCCCAGGTCTCCCTTCCTCATCGGGACCACGCAGGTGATGGTGTGCCCTCCTGGGTTCGTTTCCTGGGGCTGCTGCCACAAAGCAACACAAGCTGGGTTGACACCACAGAGGTTCTGCCACAGTTGGAGGGCGCCTAGTCCTCGGGTCTGGTGGCTGGCAGCAATCCCGGAATTCCTTGCCTTGTTTCACTCCCTGTGCCTCTGTCTTCGCATGGCGGCTCCTCTCTGTGTCTCTGACTGAGTCTCCCTCTCCTTTTTCTAATGAAAGCACCGTCGTTGGATTGGGGCCACCCTGATCCATAAGGACCTCATCTTAACCAAATACATCTGCAAAGACCCTCGTTCCAATATGGTCAGACTCCGAGGTCTGGGTGGACCTGAGTTTGGGAGGGCACCATTCAACCCAGGCCAGCCCCTCAGAGGGTTGTTGTCGCTTAACATTTCATGGCACCTGGGTCACATCAGGAGATGGTAGCCCTGCACATTTCCCCTCCAGCCTTCCCTCCTCCTGCTTCTGCCTCCAGTTTAGAGAAGCAGAGCCCTGGCTTTCCTGCCTGTGTCTCCATTACTCCAGCCCGGGGGCACTCGGGCTGTGTGTGTGTGTGATTGGCAGCGAAGGTTCACTCCAGAGAGAAAATCTTACCTGGGATAGTCTTTTCCTCAGAACCTGGGGTGTGGTGGAGAGGGGAATGCGGTTGCCCAAATCTTAGGACCCCAAGTCTGTGTCAGCTAGAGCCCCCGGGGCAGACCCCATTGGCCAGTGGAGCTCAGTGCTCAGACTTCCCCACTCAGCTCTGTTAATGCCCTCACTCCTTAAGCGAGAGACCAGAGGGACGGCCACACCCCATGGCCACTTGGGAGTGGCTTGGCTTGGTAGGGGATAGGAGTGTGCTGGACTCAGTCAAGGCGGGTGGCTTCAGCTCCCTCTTGTAGGTACCTATGCTAGGCTTTGTGCACTGCAGGTACAGAGTTATTTACTCGGCGTGGATGGTGCAGAGTAGAGGGGGATGGTTGAGGATGTACTCTTCACCTACATGCTTCTGCCATGTCCTCTCATGGAACAGCTCAGAGCAAGGCACAGAGCAGGAACCACCCTGGGGGCTTGGCAGCACCAACCAGGGCACGAGTAGTGCTGGCATGCCGGCACAGCCGGACGCAGCAATCCGGCCACGTGGACTCATTCATGCCGAAGGATGTATTGCCCACTGACCCGGGAGTTCCATTTCTTGAGACTGCCTAAAGAATTAACCCTAAGTGTGGGGAAATCTCGTGTCTGGAGATGTTTGTGGTGAGACCATCTGCAATACGTCGGGTGAGCTGAGGGGCCCGTCGACCACAGTAGGTAGTTCAGCCACTTGGCAGGATGTACAGCCACCCGAGTGGCCCCGGTGAAGACTGGGGCCAAGGTAGACACTCAGTGATGTGCTGCTGATGATCTCAGAAGCAGGAAGCGTAACTTATATACACCCCGTGGTGTTAGCACAGCATCCATAAAGGAAAGACTGAAAGGCGGAGATAACTAGGTTCCTCTGTAATGTTTTGTATTGTTATATTATTCGGACTTAAAGGAAGGAGTAGAGGGAAGGAACGAAATGCCGCATTGGGCACAGCCCTCGCCTCGCAGCCCCTGGGGCCTTGAGGGGTGCACCCTGGCTTTAGCTCATCTTTCTGGGCTCAGGCAAAGAGGCCATGCTGCAGCAGAAGGACTACGAGACGGCCACCCTGTCGGAGATCAAGGCCCTGCTCAAGAAGCACGAGGCCTTTGAGAGCGACCTGGCTGCCCACCAGGACCGCGTGGAGCAGATCGCTGCCATTGCACAGGAGCTCAAGTAAGCGTGGCCTGGCCAGGGGCTGCGGGGCTGCGCGAGATGGGCACTGAGGCCCTGATGCGTGAGGGGGTGGGACAGCCCGGTGCCTGGGCAGGAGGTCGTCCCCACAGGTGGGGAATGAGCCAGTGACCCTCCCTGTCACAGGCCTTGGGCCTTACCTGTCATTAGGGCAGGACCAGAGGGTGACCTGTCTTGGCTCTGAGTTCTCCCGGCCTCGGTGGCTCCTGGGTGTTGTGCTGCAGGTGCAGACTGGCATGGCCTCCAGCTGAGGTTGGGGTGGGGACCTTAGAGAGGAGGAGGGGCCTTCTTTGGCCTTCTCCCGGTGTCTCCGGAAAGCAAGGAGTTGGAAGGTTGGGAGGGGTGCCTGGGGGTCTAGATGCAGCGAGCACACCTGGCCTTCCAGCACCCCTGGTGCCCCAGCCTCAGAGGAGGAGAGCAGGCCACACAGGGAGCCTGGGTCACCTGACTCTTCCTGTCTCTTCCCTCCCAGTGAGCTGGACTATTACGACTCACCCAGTGTCAACGCCCGGTGCCAAAAGATCTGCGACCAGTGGGACAATCTAGGGGCCCTAACTCAGAAGCGGAGGGAAGCCCTCGAGGTGAGGCCCCACGGGAGGCGGGGGCCTGCTCCTGCAGTCTGCCTGCCCCTTCCTGCTCCGTGACTCCCTTTGCTGCGGGCAAGAATGCTCCACGGGGTCCCTCAGACCTCGCCCAGCCATGGCCTGAGTGCAGAAGGCTCACATGGGCACTGCGTTGGGGCTTTGCTTTGTGGAGATGCTTCCTTTCCTGCCCTAAACCAGAGCTCATCCCCCTGGTGTGGTGCCCAGGACAGCCTGTTCTTTCTGCCTGAGCTAGCCCGGTGCTCCCAGACCTGGGCCACTTGGGGCTGGCCAGGAGGATCTTGGGGAGAGGGGAGGGATTCTGGAGATGACTCTGCTAACATGTCCCTACCCCCACCCCGTTCGGCACTTCTAGCGGACAGAAAAACTGCTGGAAACCATAGACCAGCTGTACTTGGAGTACGCCAAGCGGGCTGCGCCCTTCAACAACTGGATGGAGGGGGCCATGGAGGACCTGCAGGACACCTTCATCGTGCACACCATCGAGGAGATCCAGGTGGGTGCAGCCCCCTCGCCCCCGGTGGCCGGCTCCCCAGCCGTCCTTGGCCCACAGCCTTCGTTTGCCAAGAGGGCTGAGCATCCATGACGGGCACAAGCACGGGGTGGGCGGCCAGGCCAGGTCCCTCCCCGTCCTGTGCTAGTCACTTCACAAGGCAGCTGGGAACCTCATTTGAGAGTCCTGAGAGGTCGTAGGTCATTCCATTTTCCTCCCGGGAAACAGAAACCCAAGAAGTGCAAGTCCTGCCCGCCCCTAAAGAGAGAGGGCAGTGCGTTTGATGGTCGAAGAAGGCCCTGGCCATTGGTGAATGCACTGTGCCTGGACACGCTGACCACACTGGGAGTAATTGAGGGGGGTGGTCCCTGCTGCGCTGGAGAAACTATAAAATGGGGTACCCCTTATGCTTGGCTTGTTTTTTCCTATTATGCCACATTGTTTTCTGCTGTCCATAAAGTTAATGTTATGCCCCACACGTGTCCCCATAGTCCGGCATAGCCTTGTATGTAACCACTTCTGATGCTGCCCCACCATTCATGCTCCATGGAGAACAGCCGCTTTCCTGGCCGGGCCCCTTAGTGGAATAACCCGGTTTCTCACACTGCAGATGATCGGTCATTGTACAGTGGGCATCCCCGGGGGGTGCACCCCTGGAACGGGAGCCCCTGGGGCCCTGAGGGGTGCGCCCCGGCTTTAGCTCATCTTTCTGGGCTCAGGCAAAGAGGCCATGCTGCAGCAGAAGGACTACGAGACGGCCACCCTGTCGGAGATCAAGGCCCTGCTCAAGAAGCACGAGGCCTTTGAGAGCGACCTGGCTGCCCACCAGGACCGCGTGGAGCAGATCGCCGCCATTGCACAGGAGCTCAAGTAAGCGTGGCCTGGCCAGGGGCTGCGGGGCTGCGCGAGATGGGCACTGAGGCCCTGATGCGTGAGGGGGTGGGACAGCCCGGTGCCTGGGCAGGAGGTCGTCCCCACAGGTGGGGAATGAGCTGGTGACCCTCCCTGTCACAGGCCTCGGGCCTTACCTGTCACTAGGGCAGGACCAGAGGGTGACCCGTCTTGGCTCTGAGTTCTCCCGGCCTCAGTGGCCCCTGGGTGTTGTGCTGCAGGTGCAGACTGGCATGGCCTCCAGCTGAGGCTG
>NW_006288624.1:3484192-3491733 GCF_000327345.1 Myotis davidii
CCCCCTTCCTGCTCCGTGACTCCCTTTGCTGCGGGCAAGAATGCTCCACGGGGTCCCTCAGACCTCGCCCAGCCATGGCCTGAGTGCAGAAGGCTCACATGGGCACTGCGTTGGGGCTTTGCTTTGTGGAGATGCTTCCTTTCCTGCCCTAAACCAGAGCTCATCCCCCTGGTGTGGTGCCCAGGACAGCCTGTTCTTTCTGCCTGAGCTAGCCCGGTGCTCCCAGACCTGGGCCACTTGGGGCTGGCCAGGAGGATCTTGGGGAGAGAGGAGGGATTCTGGAGATGACTCTGCTAACATGTCCCTACCCCCGCCCCGTTCGGCACTCCTAGCGGACAGAAAAACTGCTGGAAACCATAGACCAGCTGTACTTGGAGTACGCCAAGCGGGCTGCGCCCTTCAACAACTGGATGGAGGGGGCCATGGAGGACCTGCAGGAACACCTTCATGTGCACACCATCGAGGAGATCCAGGTGGGTGCAGCCCCCTCGCCCCCGGTGGCCGGCTCCCCAGCCGTCCTTGGCCCATCCTGCAGAAAGAGGACTGAGGACAGCATCCCAAGGGTGTCATAGATTGGAAACCTTTGCATTATATTTATTCTGATTAGGTGACATATGAAAGATAAGAAAGTTGTGCCGGAAGTTCATGCTCCTATCCCCTGTCCCCCAGAGCGCCTCCCCAGAGGAAAGCAGTATGGCCACACAGTCTCTGCATATGCAAGCAAATATATTTACTTATTAACAGTCTCCTCCACACCCTTTTCTTATATAAAATAGCTTTTATAATAGGCTGTATTTTGAATCTTCTTTATTTATTTATTGTTAATCCTCACTGGAGGGTATTTTTTCCATTGATTTTTATTTTAAAAAAATATGATTATTGATTTCAGATAGGAAGGGAGAGGGAGAAAGAGATAAGAAACATCAGTGATGAGAGAGTCATTGATCAGCTGTACCCTGCACACCCCACACTGGGGATGGAGCCCGCAACCGGGGCATGTCCCCTGACCGGGAATCGAACTGTGACCTCAGGTGTTCACAGGTTGATGCTCAACCACTGAGCCACACTGGCAGAGGTTTTCCATTGATTTTTAGAGAGAGTGGAAGAGAGGGAGGAAGAGATAGAGAGAGGGAGACAGAAAGAGAGAGAGAGAGAGAGAGAAATATCAGTGTGAGAGAGACACATCCATTGGTCCTGCACCGCATGGGCCCTGACTGGGGCTGGGAAGCTAGCCTGTGATCCCTCAGTGTGTGGGCCAACACTAACCACTGGGCACACCGGCCAGGGCTTGAACCTTGATTAATGTAACAGACACCTTGGAGCTTGTTGCACATCAATGAACTGCTTCCTTATTCTTTTATATGGTTGCACAGGTTAGATTGCAAGGGCTTTTGCAAAGTGCTGAGGAAGCTTATGTTGGGGGAGGTAACCTGGGAGCAGGCCTTGGGGCACCCCTTGTTCCTGACCTGACTCTGGGGTGGTAAGCGCCCTGAGGTCGCTGCTGACTTCACCAGCCCGAGCAGGAAGCTACTGCTTTGATGGCTCTGCCTTCACCTTCCCTGGCCAGCCTGGCCCTCTTGGTTTTGAGCCATGATAATCCTCGGTTGACAGCTTCAGGCCTCCGGGGGCCCTTCCACCCACCTCTACTCTGGGACCTGCAGGGCTGCCTTTGGTCATCTGGCCCATGGGAGGCACCAGCCCCTCCAGTCATTGTTCTCCTGCACCCCCATCTCTGTCCAGGGACTGACCACAGCGCATGAGCAGTTCAAGGCCACCCTCCCGGATGCCGACAAGGAGCGCCTGGCCATCCTGGGTATCCACAACGAGGTGTCCAAGATTGTCCAGACCTACCACGTCAACATGGCAGGCACCAATCCCTACACCACCATCACGCCTCAGGAGATCAACGGCAAATGGGACCATGTGAGTCCAAGGGCTGGACTGGGCATTGGTTGAGCCATTGTACGTTTCATAAAGGCAGGGATTTTTTTGTCCCTTTTTTGGTTGGTTGATTTTTATTTATTTCAGTGTTTCTTGTTATTGTCAGATAGTCAAAATTATCAAGTTAATGAATGACTGAACTTCTAGAGCCGGCCAATATCTTTACGCTTGTGTGTTACTGACTGGCCCTTCCCTCCTTGGGTCCTCCTTTTTGTCGGAAGTGTGGGGCAGGCAGATGGCCCATCCCCAATGTCCCATGGTTGTTCCTGCCCCAGGTGCGGCAACTGGTGCCTCGGAGGGACCAGGCCCTGACGGAGGAGCATGCCCGCCAGCAGCACAATGAGAGGCTACGCAAGCAGTTCGGGGCACAGGCCAACGTCATCGGGCCCTGGATCCAGACCAAGATGGAGGTGGGTCCCCTCGTGGGAGGCAGGAATGAGGCTTCCACCCCTTCCCTGCCCCCCTCCCAGCCAGACAGGCTTGCCTTGTCTCCTCCCAGGCGCGACCTGTGGCGGACTGTGGGTCCTGAGCCCATGACTGGTCTGCTGCCCCACAGAGGGTATGGAGCTCATGCAAGGAAGCTGGGGTCTGGTCCCAGTGTCTGGTCTTTTATTTTTTAATATTTATTTATTTATTTATAAATACATATTGATTTCAGAGAGGAAGGAAGAGGGAGAGAGAGAGCCAGGAACATCAATGATAAGAGAGAATCATTGATCAGCTGCCTTGAGCCAAGACCCACACAGGGCACCACTAAAGTCCCACGAGAAAGTCCCACAGCAGGATCGGTGCCTGGGTGGCTGACTTGTGGCTTACCTGGCTGACCAGGTCTCTTCCTTCATTATCCCTGCACCTAAGCAATGAGTTTGGTCAAGGAGGATGGTCTTCCCAGAGAGAGAACTGAACCTCAGGCAAGCGCGGCACTTCACTGAATTGTGTGGGCCAGATTGGGGCGGGGGTGTAGATCAGGGGAGGGATACCTCTTGGGTTAGAGCATGGTGTCCCTCTCAGTTCCTTGAGGGCAGAGCCCAGGTTGAGTTCACAACTGTGTCTCCCCTATGCGCCCCGCCCCCTCCCTACCTGCTTATCTCATTGTGCATAGTAGGTGCTCAGGGAACATTTCATTTGCTGTATTGATGTGAGTGCACAGAATGCTTTCACAGTTTGCTTATATGGATGAAGGGTCACCAGAAATGGGGATTAGGCCTGGCTCACAGATGGGTGGGGTTGTGGTGGGCCTCAGTGGGCATCTGAGGAGCAGAACACAGGAGCAAGGTCCCTGAGGTGGGTGCAGGGGCGGCGTTTCATCCGCTGATAGTGCTTGTCCCACTGCTGTGACGCTCTTTTCGTGCCAAGGAGCACACACGCTGACTGTGTCCAGCTCCGGGCTGACTAATTACCCCAGTGGGCTCTCAGGTCCTGGGGTGGGAACCAAGAATCACCTGAGCGTTTGGCCAGTGGCATGGGGGCCCCAGTCTCCACCCCAGGGGCATAGAGTGGGGTGGTCTGACCAGGGCCTCCTTCCCGCGTGAGCAGGAGATCGGGAGGATCTCCATCGAGATGCACGGGACCCTGGAGGACCAGCTCAGCCACCTGCGACAGTACGAGAAGAGCATCATCAACTACAAGCCCAAGATCGACCAGCTGGAGGGCGACCACCAGCTCATCCAGGAGGCCCTGGTCTTCGACAACAAGCACACCAACTACACCATGGAGGTGGGTGCCTGGGCCCTGTTGCTCTGGGGGGAAGCCCCGATCCCCTTCCATTCCCCTTCCTGGGCCGGGGCAGGGGGAGGCTGTCATCTTCCCCAGAAACTGGCCATAGTAGGATCAACTCTTGCTTTGGGGTGAGGGGGCACTCGCTCCTCACCCCGGGAGCTCTGGGTCTTCAGTGCTTTCTAGGTTTCCCAAGGAACTTGTTGACATGCAGATTTCTAGACTCTGCCTCCGGAATTCACTGGGTCTGGGTGGGGCTCAGGAATCTAAATTTTTAACAAGCCCCCTCAGTGATTCTGATACTGGTCTCCAAACACTGCCTTAGGGACCTGCATTCTGAAGGCTTACTTATTTTTACCATGAAAGCACATGTGTGTAGTTCTGGAGTTGGATATTCAAAGAATGACCTAATTTTTTAGCCTTTAATCCTTCCCACTACCAAATTTCCCCTCCTTCCTGTCCGACCCACGCTGGCAGTCCTGGCTGGTCTCTGCTGTCCCAGGTAGAAGCCACCACCCTGCCTCCGCTTCCCCCTCATCCTGTGGCTCCTCTGTCCTGGAACTTGTTCTGGTTCCCCTGCCTCTGCTGACACTGAATCGCACGGAAGGCCGGTTTGATTGCTTGGACCATTCGATGGTCAGGGGAAGGAGTGGCGGGCAGCCTGTCCTGACTGGCCCCTTGTCCGCATCCAGCACATACGCGTGGGCTGGGAGCAGCTCCTCACCACGATCGCCAGGACCATCAACGAGGTGGAGAACCAGATCCTGACGCGGGATGCCAAGGGCATCAGCCAGGAGCAGATGAACGAGTTCCGGGCCTCCTTTAACCACTTTGACCGGGTGAGAGCCCCCCCTGCACGTGCTTAGAGCAGCCCCAGCCCCTGCCCCAGGGCCCTGGAGGGCACTGCCCCAGGTGTGGGCAGCCGAGCTGGATCCACTTCCTGGGCAGGTGAGGAGGAGGAGGAGGAAGGAGGCAGCACCTGCCAGCAGCCTGCCCTACTCTGTATTGCACAATGCTGGCCTTAGAAAGCCAGTCCTCCTGTCCCATGAGCCTCTCTGCTTTTCTGGAGAGACAGCTCAGATCATGGGTGGAGAAAGGACCCTTGACCCCTGACCTTTGGTCTCTTACCCTGCAGCTTCAGCCCTTGAGAGCAAGGCTGCCATAGCCTCATGGGAAGGCCTTTTGCCTCTGGCTGTAGGGACCTTCCCTTGCCTCTGCCTCAGGACAGAGAAGTGGGGGCTCCCTCCTGGCCCACCCACCCCCTGGCATGGAGTTGTCCATGCTGGGGGCCCCTCCCAGTGCCCCGGGGCTTTGGGAGGACCACATGGGAGGGGAGGGAGCATGGGGTTAGGTGCTGCCCACCACCCTGCCTGACTGGGTGAAGCCCTCCTGGAAACTGGGGTGGGGCATCGGGCTGGAGGCGGGCTGGGCACTTGTGGGGGCTTCTCACCCCCGTGGCTCATTGTGCTCCCTCCTGGCCTGCTTCCCGGAGCAGGGCTGTGTGTGCCGGGGAGAGGGCACCCTCGGAACCGTGTCCGTGTGTCTAACCATGTGCACTTTTATTTCCCTCCTCCCCCACCCTGTCCACCCTCCACCTTCTCTATCCGCATGCCTTCGTCCCTGTGTCTCCCTCACATGCCACCCTCCCCTGGGGCATGGCCCACCCCTCCCCTCACGGCCTCCACCTCCCTGGCACCGCATGGCTCGCTGCCTGACGCACGGCGGCCCCAGGATCACTCCGGCACGCTGGGTCCCGAGGAGTTCAAAGCCTGCCTCATCAGCTTGGGTTATGATATTGCCAACGACCCCCAGGTACTCGCCTCCTGCATGGAGCACGCTCAGGGGTGGCATCCGGGGCAAGAAATAATGCGTATTTCTCCTTTTTCTCTTCTCTGTCTGTCTGGATCTCCCTGTCTCCCTTTCCTGTGGGCCCTGGGGCTCACCCTCTCCTGCTGTCCTCGCCTGGCCCGCGTCGGGCTCCTCCCACTACTTCGACCTCTGACTCTGCCCTCGGTTCTTTCCCGGGAACCTGCTCGGTGCCCGCCTCCTCTCCTCGCCGTTCTCCATCCTGTGGACGGACCTTTGCATCTCCCTGCTCTGTCTTCCTCCTTCCTGGACATTTTCCCCGGATGTGTTTTACATCTACTCCTCCTTTATTCCTCTCCCCTTCCTGACCCTGAAACCAAACACCTCGTCCTCCCCTCCGGCCATCTGTGCCCTGTCTTCCTTGCGTCTCGATGCCACTGTCCCTACAGAAGAAGACAGGCATGATGGACACGGATGATTTCCGAGCCTGCCTGATCTCCATGGGTTACAACATGGTAATGTAAACCCCACCCTCTGTCCCGGCGAGGGGCAGCCAGCTGGCCGCAGAGGCCACGTCCTCGCCGTGGCAGTCTGGATGCCCTCGGGCCAGGGCTGCTCTCCCCAGAGGGGGCTCCAGGCTCTGGTCCTCGGGGAAGATGCAGCTTGAAGGCAGGACCCAGCCCCGGGCCTGTGTGTCCTGGAGGTCTGGCTGTCCCACTCCCACCGTGGACGGCTGGGCCGAACTGAGGCTAGCAGAAGGACTGCTGGTTTGCGCGTTCTGGTACGAGGCATGGAGAGTTCTGCCATTTCCCTGTGATGGCCAGCCGAGCCTGCCGCTGCTCTGCATTGCCCAGGCTCCTCCCCAGTCTTCTCAGCTGTCCGCCCTCGTGCGGGCCATCAGAGCAGGGCAGGGGCCTTAGCAGGGCAGCCAGGTGACTCCTGGGCCATGCAAAGTGCAAAGCATTGGGCTGCCCGGCACAAGAGTGAGACCTGGGCTTTTGGAGCAGCGAACCCAGGAGTAAATCCCAGCCCCACCATCACCAGCTTGGGGGCCTGGATGAGGCGAGGGGACCCTGCAGGGCTGTTGGAAAGGTTACATGAAGGAATTTACAAATCCCAGCTCTGCTACCTACTACTGGCTGTGTGACCTTGGGCAAGTCACTAAGCCTCTCTGGGCTGCATGTTTCTCATCTGGAAACCTGATGGAAGTAAACACCTGCCTTATGTGGCTGTGGTGAGGGTTAAATGACCTAAAGTATGCACAGCACTTGGAATAGTGCCTGGGATGTAATATAGGCTGTGTGGGTGGAGCTGCTGCTGTCATTATCATTATTATCAGCATTATCATAGTTGGCTCCAAGGGGAGCCGGGCATGGGTAGGGGTGGGAGCCCTGAGCGGGGTCTTCACTGTTGGGTGTGGTGAAGAGGCTCCTCATGCCCTCAGGACAGCCTAGGTTGTGCCTCCTCTTACAGCCACAGGCTCCCCGAGCCCCCGGGCTCCAGGTCCGTGCGGAGTCTCAGCAGGCTGTGGGGCTCAGAGGCTGACAGGCCTGGGGTGGCTCTTCTCTCCAGGGAGAGGCAGAATTTGCCCGAATCATGAGCATTGTGGACCCCAACCGCCTGGGGGTAGTGACATTCCAGGCCTTCATCGACTTCATGTCCCGGGAGACGGCCGACACAGACACGGCAGACCAAGTCATGGCTTCCTTCAAGATCCTGGCCGGCGACAAGGTGTGTTTGCTGAGGGGGTGGGTGCCCTGCCGGGGTGGCAGGCCCTGGCTGGGCGCTGACCTGCGGGAAGGTCGTGAGCACCTCCACTGCCCTTCAGTGTCCCGCCCGGTCCCACCGTGCGGACGTAGACATGCGTGTGCGGAATGCCCCGTGTATATCCAGGACGGGAGGGGCTGGTGGGGCGCCCGGGGTGCAGTGACGCTCTCCCCGCAGAACTACATCACGGTGGACGAGCTGCGCCGGGAGCTGCCGCCGGACCAGGCCGAGTACTGCATCGCGCGGATGGCCCCCTACACTGGCCCCGACGCCGTGCCCGGTGCTCTGGACTACATGTCCTTCTCCACGGC
>NW_006288624.1:3491926-3497794 GCF_000327345.1 Myotis davidii
CTACCCCACCCCTCCAGCGCCCTCACCCCCGCCCCTGCCAGCCCCGCCCGGCTCCTCCGCTGCCCCTTCCCGCCTCCTGAGCTGGGACCCGCGCGGCCTCCAGCCTCCCTGCCCGCCAAGTGACAGTTTACAAAATTATTTTCTGCAAAAAAAAAAAAAGAAAAGTTATGTTAAAAAAAGTAAAAAAAGCAAAACAAAAAAACCGCATATTTTATTATAGAAAAAGTATTTTTTTTCTCCACCAGACTTAAATGGAAAAGAGGAAGAATTAACTATTTGCACCAAAATGTTTTGTGACATAGGAAGAGAACCAAGCACAATGTTATATTCCATCCTTTTTACTGATTTTTTTTTCTATCTGTTCCATCTGCTGTATTCATTTCTCCAGTCTCATGTCCACCTTGATGTGGGAAAGGGAAGGGGAGGGGTTAATCTTGTCGAAAGGCACATTGGTGCATGTGTGTTTGCTAGCTCACTGTCCATGAAGATATTTTATGATATTAAAGAAAATCTTTTGAAATGGCTGTGTTTTAAGGAAGAGAATTTATGTGGCTGGTCTCATTTTTAAGTCCAGAGGTGTGGTTGAGCTCCTCATCGGCACACTTTATTTTATTTTAGTACTGCCCATTAAAAATGGTCAGGGATAAAATTGGAGTGTGGACAACCTTGCTATTGCTTGGCACAGACAAATTAAAGCAACAGTGCTCCACTGGCAGCTCATGGCTTGCTCCTTGCTGTATTCCAGAAGTAGTGTGTGTGTGTGTGTGTGTGTGTGTGTGTGTGTGTGTGTGTGTGTGTTGGGGTGTGGAGGGGGGCGCAGTTCAAGGATGGTGTGCGGCACCCGTCACACTCCTAGCATGTTTTTGACCCTAGCGCATTCAGTCTTCTTGCACTGCAGTTTCTTCATTTGTTTCCCACAACATCAAACAGCTCTGTGATACCTGTATGCCCCCATTCCTCTCATTTTTGCCATCAGACAAACTGAGTGGTCTCAGTAAAGGTCCTTTCACGCCCTGCTATTCAGCATGTCCCATAGACAGCAGCTGTCCAGCGTCACCTGGGAGTTGATTGGAAATGCAAATCCTTAGGCCTCACCCAGACCTTCTGAATCAGAATTTGCTTTAAATAAATTATATATATATTGATTTTTAGAGAGGGAGAGAGAAACATCGATGAGAGAGCAGAATATTGACCAGCTGCCTCTTGCATGCCCCCTACTGGGGATGGAGCACACAATCCTGGCATATGCCCTCACCAGGAAGCAAACCAGCAACCTTTTGGTGCATGGGAGGATGCCCAGCCAGCTGAGCCATACCAGCCAGGGCAGCACCTGCTTTTTAAACAAGATCCCAGGGGATCTGGATGCACTGGCTCTAGCTTCTCCTGTTTTTCCTCACCTATCTCTCCTCCCCAAGCTATCGATGATGTAAATAATAATAGTGCAGTGGGGTACAGAAATATAAATTAGCAGCTGAAGCCATAGGTCTGTGTTCCAGTTATGGCTGTGTCTACTAGTTAAAACAGTTTAGTGTAGCAGTTACAGGGAGCTGGGGCTGGGGTCTGCCATTGCCAACATGGGGAAACCACCACCATCCTCTTAGGTATCCATTGGGGTAAGAGCACCAGGGGAAGGTCAACACATTGAGCTCCTAAAATATTAGTACATAGAAATGTTAGTTGTGGTCAATCTTACTTTAAGTTTCAAGGTGTTCCGTTGAAGAATCTCTTAGAGAACTGTTAACATGATCTGTCCCCTCATTTAAGAAAATGAAGACTTGGTCCTGGCCAAGGTAGTTCAGTTGATTAGAATGTCGCCCCTGATAACGCCAAGGTTGAGGGTTTGATCCCGGTCAGGGCTCGTACAAGAATCAACCAATGATTATGGGATGCATAAATAAGCGGAACAACAAATCGATGTTTCTCTCTTAAATCAATACACTTTAAAGAAAGGAGGATGAAGACTAAATCAGAACGTACTGAACTGGGGCCAACCATGATAGTCTTTGGTGTGAGGCCCTCTTGCTGAGGAATTAGTTCAGTAAGTTTCTGGAATACCTACTGTCCTGCGAAAGGGTGCAGGCAGGGGGCTGCTCGGGAAGAAGGACATGGGGAGATGTTAGCATTTGCTTTGGGAAGTATTTGTGTAGGTTTTACCTATAGGAGGTAAAATGTCTGGTCAGTGCCCATAGTGGGTCTGCTGTGGCTATAGCTCCCCACAGCACAGGCCAGAGCCTGGTCCCAGATCAGAGTCTGTGGGAGGAGGTCCATCCCCGAGATCCCTTGTTAAGCTACTGACATGCAAATCCCACCGAGGGCCCGGGGTTACGGGGGTTGAGGAGAGGGGGAAATGGTTCCAACCAGAAGGGTGCCTAAAACCAGGGAATAAGCACATTAACATGCCTCATTTGTCAGAGGTGTGAGCAATCGGCCTCCCTCAGTGCTCACTTAAAAAGAATGTGCAATAGTCGTTGGAATGGAAATGGGTTTGCATTCTACAATTGTCAGAGATGCAGTTGAGTTTCTCAGTGTTCAAGGGTGTTTATATGTGTGCAAACGACTATAGTTACTTTAAATAAATTTTCAATCTGTTAAACAGGTAAAAATTTGCCCTGGCCTGTGTGGCTCAGTTGGGTGTCGGCCCATGCATTGAAGGTTGTTGGTTTGATTCCTGGTCAGGGCACATGCCTGGGTTGTGGGTTCCATCCCTGGTAGGGGGTGTGCAGGAGGCAGCCGATCCAGGTTCCACTTTCATATCGACATTTCTTTCCATCTCCCTTCCTCTCTCTCTCAAAATCAAGACAAAATCTTAAAAAAGAAAAGAAAAGGAAGAAAGAAAAGGTAAAATCTGAAAAACCTGTTTCTAAAGTTTCAAGGCCAGGCACATTTTGTTATACTGATAAGGTATTTTTTTTTTCTGTAAAAATAACTCCGCTCGTCCTAATTAGTCACACATTTAACACATTAAAGGCCCCCAATTAAGCCCATTTGCAAACATCATTAAATTCCTTTTAAATATTTTAAACATATTTCCAAGTTTTAATAAATCTTTCCAGGACATCAGACTGCCAGCCCAGGCAAGATTCAAATCCAAGCAGCAAAGTCTCGCTCAGTCCAAGGCAATTGAAACATTATAAATGTAGAAAACCAGGTTCTCTGGAGCAGTTCCAAGCGTTTCGAAGTTTACTGACAATTCTCCAGTACCTCCAAAATTAGAATTGCACACTAATTTCAATTACACATTTCAGATGAAAACCACAAAGCTGATACAAGCCAGGTTCTCTTAACGTGTGCAAGCACCCTAAATTATTCCACTGGTTGCCATGATGTGTACAAAATCATGCACCAAAGTATTAGTAGTAGGAGTTTGGTTTACTTATTTCTAAACAGGTGGTTTGTTTGTTTTTTTTAAGTCCCCTTACAACTGGGTCCTGGGTTGGGGTGGGGTGGGGTCAAAGCCACTGATCCTGATTCTCTATTATATCACTCGCAGATTCTAAACCAGGACACAAGCTGAGTCGCTCACTTCCAGGGAGATGCCATCCACGGCCCAGGCGATTCTAACACACTGTCTGCTATGTCCCCAGGGTCCTTGAGCCCATGCCTTTCATCTGGCATTTGTTCTGCAACCCATGGCGTCACCCCCCAGGCACCTTGGGAGTTGACCCCTGCCCAGTTCCCATCACCATCTACTCCACCTCACTCTGAATGACTGGGTAGGTGGAGTTCTCTACCCTGACCCAGGTGGCAGTCGTTTTTGCATCCATGGGATCAATTCGTTGCCTCTCCTGCTTGTGTGGAGCGTGCATGTCTTATAGGTCGACCTGCCTCTGCCCGTATGTGTAGAGGGACTGGGTTGACAGCTGTGTGGAGGCTAACTAAAAAATAGCTTCTCTCTGGCCCGTCAACCTTGCAGCAAAATCCTAATGGCTGTTCTGAGCCCTGTCGTCAGGAATGTGCTGTGTCCTCCACTGGGCCAGCTCAGAGCTGTGCCCTGGACACGGATCAGCCACTGGGCTGGGTTGCCGGACAGAGCAGGTTGGAATGCTGTGAGGCCACAAGACGAGCGTAGCGTGTGGGCAGTCTCTGGAAGCTGGAAAAGGGCAGGCAACGGCTCTCCCCTCCAGCCTCTGGAAGGATCCCAGCCCTGCTGACCCAGTTTGGATCTGTGACCTCCAGAACTAGAAGACAGCTTTGTGTTGCTTCACCCACTGCCATCTGTTGTGGCCATTTGTAGCAGCGGCGCGTAACTATATGTCCAGGCCTCTGGCAAGCCCGGCTGCCCCCATGACATCAGTGCCCCAGCTTCAAAGGCCTGAGCTGGCCACTCTGGTCGCTGGGAGCTGCCTTCGCTGCTGGACCAGAGCCCCTAACCCTGAGAATGCTAGTCCACAGAGTGGGGGATGGGTGCTACAAAGCCCTGAACCCCCACAAAAGGGCCAGAATGATGGCTCAGCAGAAGGTGGGTGGGCTGGTTAGTGGCACTGGGTTGAGGTGCTGAAGGTTGTGGGCTAATCCCTGAATGGGCGGATGACCTCACATGGAGACGGTCCCCAAGGCCACAGGATACCCCCTTACCCCCAGACTATACCAAGCTTACGGGGACAGAGCAGCACTGCCACTGAACACCCTGAGGAACCCCATCCCATGCAGTGTCCCGGAGGGTGACACAGGACACACAACCGGCCCCTTTCACACCTGGCCCCCGGCTAACCTATAAGCCAGAGATGGAAGCATACATTGAGGCCCAGAGGGCCCAGAGTTTACAGACACCCCCTGGCAGGGTCCTTCAGCTAAACCACAGCTCCACAAGTCATTTCGTGACCCTCGAGGCTTTCAAAGTCCTATGTGTGGTGGGGAAGCCCCTGTCCGAGTGCAGCTAAGGCCTGAGCAAACACAGCTATGGGGGTGCAGTGGGCCCTTTGCCAGAAACACAGACCCACTAGCCAGCTTACAGACAAAGCGGAAATAAGGTTTTGGGGTGTCTCACAGAACCCCGAGCTAGGCGGCAGCCCCGCTTCAGGTAGGGAGCAGCCGCAGGACCTGGAAAACCCTCGGGAGCTGAGAGCCTGCATTCTCTCACCTGTGTGTGGGCTTCACTCCTCTCCCTGCCCAGCTTTCTCTGGCCATGACCCCTGTCGTGGGAGAGGCCCCAGTGCCCCAGGGTTTACATTTTCTCTACACAAGAGGTCAGTCTCAATTCCAAGTTTGCAGGAGCCACCTGGCCCTGCCTGGCCCGGCCTGGCCTGACACGCTGATGCCTAGCAGTGGACAAGGCTGAGCCATTGCTCGGGGTTTAGATGTGACAGAAAACCCAAATGGTGGCCTTAGAGGGCTCCCTCAATGCATCCATTTTCACACCTGAGGCTGGGATGTCCTACCATTGCTGCTGGTCGACTTAGTGTTATTGCCCGACCATTTGATATAGGAACACGAGTCCTGGTTTTGTCTCAAATTTCCATGAACACCTCCTGGTAAGATCAGGCCCCAGGATCAGAGCCCGCAGGATGGGCACGCAGAAGGAAAATCCTGGAGCCCACGCCGGGTCCTCACTGGGCACCAGGACTCTCAGCCCGCTGGCTGGGAAGCCTGTCCCTGCTGCGGCCTTGAGAAAGAAACAGCAGGTGTGCGGGAGGGGCTGCTGCCTCTCTGGGCGGCCTCCTGGTTTCTTTGCCTGCAGGCAACAGCCGGCAGGTGGGAACATGGACCTGTGGGAGCAGTCCTGGTGGGTGGCAGGTGGGCACTCAGAAAACTGCTACTGGGCACCTGGGGGAGGACCCAGGTTTAGGAACAAATTTCTCATTTTCTAATTCATGGCAATAGGAAAACAGGGTTCTTTATGTAAAACTCTCTCTCTAAATATAAATTATA
>NW_006288624.1:3497834-3507589 GCF_000327345.1 Myotis davidii
TTGCGTTCCGTTCCACACCTTGTATGACAGCAACTTTGCAGAGTGCCCTCTCGCACTCCGGAACCCCTCAGGGGATGTTGGAGAGCCGGTTTTGGCCCCATCCCTGCAGGCCAGGCCTAGGGACCCCACCTGCTAGAGGGACCCCACTCACTCCACAGATGCCTTTCGAGCCACAGCGCCACCCCAGGTGCGGCTAACCAGGGAGGGACTGCGAGAGGTTGGCTCCAGGGCGTGTCTAGCCCGTCTCACCCAGTCCTGCCCCACCAGCCACCTTCTAATTAATTTCCTTTCAATGTGCATGAATTCGTGCATCGGGCCTCTAGCATATATAGTAGATGCACGAAATTCATGCAAGGAGCTCGGCCTGCCCACTGGTTGCTCCAGAAGGTCATTCCAGAAGGTCATTCCACCATCTGGTCTAATTAGCATATTAGCTCTTTATTATATAGGATATATATATTAAAACAAATTTTAATTTTTTTAGTGAGAGGAAGAGAGGCTCGATTTGTTGTGCCACAACTTATTTATGCATTCATTGGTTCATTCATGTATGTGCCCTGACCAGGGATTGAACCTGAAACCTTGGCATATAGGGATGATGCTCTAACCAACTGAGCTACCCAGCCAGGCAGGGCCTACAGATGGCATTTTAGAACACTTCTCTATTCACTAAGGGCTGCCTGGAGGAGGGTGGACGTAAATGAAATCCTGGGGAAAAGCAACTAACCCAGAGTCTACTAAGCCCCGCTTAAGGCTTCCCCTTACCCGCGACAATTACCAGAAAATGCTGCTTTTGAGAAAGCTTGTCTTCAAATGTGCTAGGTGGATGCCGCCCTCCAGTGGCCGAATGCGTCCTTACAGCGTTTCACTGAGAGGAGCAGGGAGCAAAACCACAGCCCTCAACCCACCTGGCTTTGCCCTGCTCCCAACAGGTCCCAGCTGGGTTACTCCCGGGATGGTGAGAGGCCTTGGTCTGTGCCACAGAGGGAAGCAGAAGCCAGCAGGCACACTCGGCAGGAGAACAGCGGCTGACATTTGTTGAGCCCGTACTTCGTGCCGGCTCTTGATGCTGTTGGGGACCTCTGCGTTGTCTGGAAGGGGCGCAGCGTGAGTGCAGGGTGGTGAGGGCCCCATCGGCAGTGCACAGGCTCGCGTGAGGGTTGCTGGGCCTGTGGAGCGGCCGCCCCAGGGGTCACTAAGGCGGCATCAATCCTGGTGTCCGAGCAGCTGAGCCCTGGGGAAGGCCCTGCAGCAGTTGGGGCACCAAGTTCTGGTCGCTGTGGCTGCTTTTCAGGGGAGCCCGCAGAGTGCTAATAAGTCAGGACCCGTCCTCCGCAGGGAAGGGGTGCTGTGCAGGGACGCCCGGTGTTCTCACGGGGCGGGGCGAGGAACCAGGGCGGCACACAAGCTGCAAGGCAGGCCGGGAGGGGCAGCCAGCTGTGCCACAACGGCTGCTGCACCAGTTGAAGTCCTGGGCAGCCTAACAGCTGAGGAAGGGCACCCACGGGAGAGGGGAAAGCCCTCTGGGGCAGTGGGCACCCGCTCAAGGTCTTGTGGGTCTTGAGGGCTTCTGCTTAGACTTTGAGTGATTTGGGCGGAAAAGAGACCCCGTGAGTCCCCTGGCCCTGCTTTGCGGAACCAGGACTGAGCCCTCCTGGCTGTGGGTGAGGGATTGGTTCCCCTGGGTCCTGAGGGCGGGAGAGGAATGTGCTGCTGGTCCCTCCACCCTACTTAGGGGATCAGGCCCTCAGGTGTGAAATGGCCCCGGTGTGTGTGAAGGGGGAGACTTGGCATGGACATCCCACGGCTATGGGAGGATGGAGCTGGGAGCTGGGACAGTGTAATTCCAGCTTCGGTTTTACATGTGGGTGGTGGCAATTGCCAAGCTGCGTAAGCTTTACGTGGGGCCTAACTAAGGCCCGGAGCCAAGGATGAAATCTGCCACCGGCCCTGGAGGGCGGGGGGCTGGGGCTGGTGGCTGGTCCCGCTGCTCTCCCACAGACAGTGGGTCCCTCAGTAGCCCTGCCTGCACAGCGATCCTTGCTTTGCCCCCCAAACCGGTAGAATTGCCCTCCTGCTCCTCTTACTCCAAAGCCAGGACCAGAGGGCTCCCCTCACTCACCGCCGCCCCGCTCAGTGCTCCTTTCTTTGGTGTCTGTCCCCCTCACAACTTCCTCTTTATACCATTTTGTATTATCTGATTTTTTTTCATGAAGCAAGTGTTATTTTATAATTATATATAAAAACTTTTATTTGAGGAAAACTACAAATTGGATGATCCTCAGAAAACAGGCTAACTCAGAGCAATAATTTCATTGAAAAGAACTATGTTTGCGCCTGGCTGGTGTAGCTCAGTGGTTGAGCATCAACCTAGGAACCATGAGGTCACGGTTCAATTCCCAGTCAGGGCACATGCCCGGGTTTCAGGCTTGATCCTGTGTGTTCTCATCATTGATGTTTCTCTCTCTCTCCTTCTCACTTCCTCTCTGAAATTAATAAAATCTTTTTTCTTTTTTTTCAAAGAAGAACTATGTTCTCACATATGTCTAAGAAAAAAATCTCATAACCCAGTTTGAGAAAATCCTAACTGGGAAATCTAAGGTCTTAGAGCAGTAATGGCGAACCTTTTGAGCTTGGTGTGTCAGCATTTTGAAAAACCCTAACTTAACTCTGGTGTCGTGTCACATATAGAAATTTTTTGATATTTGCAACCATAGTAAAACAAAGACTTGTATTTTTGATATTTATTTTATATATTTAAATGCCATTTCACAAAGAAAAATCAACCAAAAAAATGAGTTCGCGTGTCACCTCTGACACGTGTGTCATAGGTTCGCCATCACTGTCTTAGAGTAAATGTCTTTTTTAAATGTGAACTATCAATATGAAAACTTCACCTGAAAATTTGTTTAAAAATCTGAAGATTGTTCATTAAAATAAACACAACTTGGCCTCGGCAGTTTGGCTCAGTGGATAGAGTGTCAGCCCTTGGATTGCAGGATCCCGGGTTCGGTTCCAGTCAAGGGTACGGACCTCGGTTGCAGGTTCATTCCCCGGCCCTGGTCAGGGCGCGTGTGGGAAGCAACCGATCCATGTGTCTCTCACACAAAAACCTCACAACTGAAAAATACTCCTGGAGCTGCGCTCCCTGAACACAGGCAGATCGAAGGCCCGTGTGGGAGGCGGACGGGCACTCGTGCTGATGTCGGGTGGTGCTCAGAGCCGTTTTTTCTTGGTGCAGCTAAACCTTGCTCCCTGAGAAATGCGGTCTTACCAACCATTGTGCAAGAAGAATGCACGATGGCATGGAGAAACGCTCAACATGTAAGCCCACGGTCGGATATGCAGGAAATTGTAGGGTTGTTTGGGGGAGGAAAAACATCTCTCCTTCTACCCTTCTAAGTCCTCAGCTGGGACCCTGCAACAAAAGGCAGATTAGCACGAGAGAAGCATGTGCATTCATTTAGCAGGAGTATTAAGTGACATGGGACGAAGAAGTGGTTAAACCCGAGCGTTTTCATGCCACGTCTGACGGAGAGTGGAAAGCGGAGACGTGCTATAGGCAGGGTGGGGAGCTGAGTGGGGTAACCTGGGGAGGTCACTACAGCAGGGCTGCTCGTTCAGATTCCGTCTTGGAGATAGGGATGCTCCTTTCCTCCGGGCTTAGGGAGGGCACCGCTCACTTGGTGGTGTCACGATCTGCTTCAGGCCAATGTCAGAAAGTCCTTCTCACACCTGCCGTTTCTCAAGTTCCTTCAGCTTAAAATATTCAACAGGCCAGGTGCCATATGACATAGCAGATGAACCGTCATTTGAAAGCTCCGGCTCCAGAGTCTAGCAGCTTATGTTCAAACTGAGCTCTGTTCCCAATTGCATGACCTTGGGCAACGTAATTCCTCATGGGGTTTGTTAAAAACGAGACCGCAGGCCCTGGCTGGTTTGGCTCAGTGGATAGAGTGTCAGCCTGCGGACTGAAGGGTCAAGGGCACATGCCTGGGTTGCGGGCTCATCCCCAGTGGGGGGCGTGCAGGAGGCAGCCAATCAATGATTCTCTCTCATCATGGATGTTTCTCTCTCTCTCTCCCTCTCTGAAATCAATAAAAAAAAAATATATATTAAAAAAACAACAAAAATAAAAAAAAAACAATAACAAGACAGCAGGCCCCAAATGGAGTCACTTATGCTGCGAAGCCCCATGTCACCAAACCAACACTTAGTTTTGGCTTTGGCTCTCCCAGAAATGGAATCCTAAACCAGTCAATCAGGACTATTTAGGTGATCTGCCTGATGAAATCTGCCAGCTCTAGAGCAGGGGTGGGGAACCTTTTTTCTGCCAAGGGCCATTTGGATGTTTATAACATCATTCACAGCCCATACAAAATTATCAGCTTAAAAATTAGCCTGCTAACTGGTATATTTGGTCATTTAATTAACTCACCCCAAATGCCTTGGCAGGGACAGACCAAATGCTTTCGAGGGCCTCTATGGCCTGAGGGCCAGATGTTCCCCACCCCTGCTCTACAGGAAAGTAACCTTGCAATAACCAGCCTGCCTTTTGCCTAGCTTCCTTGTCCCTGCTCCCTCTGCCTATTAAAGTAATTCATTTTGTGCAGTTCCTTGGAGCTCTTTTCTAGCTGCAAGATTGGATGACAAGATTTAGAGTGGTATTTGCTCAAATAAACTCTTAAAAATTTTAATATGCCTCCGTTTTGATAGATCCTCCCTTCCCCCAACTGGTGGGCGGAGTATGACGTAACCTGCAGCTGGGAAATACCTGAGCAACTAACCATGTACTTTATATGAACTATACATTGGACCACCGATCCACACCTGCCAAATACCCTAACCCGTGGTCAGCAAACCGCAGCTCACGAGCCATTAAGCCACCAATCAGCGTTCGCCCAGTACACTAAGCCCCTCAAGAGGTGTGCCCACCCCTGCACGTGCTGCTGTCTTCCCCTTTCGAGACAGCCCGGCAGGTCCTTCTCTAATAAAGCCTGTAGTCCTGGTTTTCGCCCTCTGTCTGATTTTTCACCTTTATCTTTCAACGAGTTAAAAATAAGCCCTATTTGAGTCTCATTCGGAGGATTAAAAGGGGTGGGGAAGCAAGCACCTGGCCCTCAATAGTAAATACATTCTACCCCAACATTGTGTTTCTACATCAGCGAATAACTGTGTATAGAAATACACCCAAAATGTTCACTGTTTATTTCTTTCCTTTTTAAAAAAATAGAAATGATACCATTATAATTAACCGAGTTATTAGTAACAGGAAGGAGCAGAGGGAAGGCCAGATATTACAGGCCTTTTGTGCCACTTTGCCAGGAACTGCAGCTTAGCACTCCCCAAGGAGCCACCGGCCTGTTCCACACAGATGCTGGGGGGAGGGCCTGGACCTGGACGGGCAGAATAGACGCATGCCCAGGAAAGGCGGGCGACACAGGGGAGGTACTTGCCTGTCAGTCACACCTGGGAGCAGGTCATTGGTCAGAGTAGGTGTGGCCACTGCGCCTATGGGAAGATTTGGAAACTTAACCCCCTAAACAAAGACGTTCGCTCTCTTGTGTTTTCAGGACTCCGGGGACTCTTGTTGCAGGGGCTCGCTCCCTTGGCTCCCCTGCAATTGCCCACATGGCCCTCAGCCATGTGGACCCCACACACAATGGATGAGTGGACTGCAACTAGCCTGATGCTGTCCTGACCCAGCTCCACCACGGAAAGGAAGCCCGGACACCACCCCTGCTTTTAGCTCCGCTGAATCCCCGGCTGCACCTCTTCCAGGATGGATGAAGGGAAATGGGACGTTAGAAACGTCCCCCCAGGGGTGCAATCCCACACACAGAAATCCCTCCTCCGTCTCCCATGCAAGTCTCAGAAAATCCTTTTTCTTAAGCTATTGTAAGAACCCCACCCCCAGCACCCAGTGGGGAAACCCCACTTCCACCAGTAACAGAAACAGGCTTTTATTTTATTTATTGATTTGAGAGAGAGAGAGAGATTTGCTGTTCCACTCATGTATGCATTCATTGGTTGATTCTTGTATGCGTGCCCTGACCTGGCCTATCAGGATGCTCTCTAACCAGCCGACTACCTGGCCAGGGCAGCGTTTATTTCTGAGTGGTCGTGTCATGCTGACATTAGCTATATATTTATACTTTTCCAACTTCTCCATTAGAAAAGGTGTCTTTTAAAAATAATAACTTAATAAGTGAATCATTTTTCCCATGGAAAAGAAAAAAAAGAAAATACTCGGGCCATGGAAACTGGGGTCGCTTCTCTAGTTCCTCACCCAGGAGCTGCCTCAGCTTGATTCAGAGGCAAGGGTGAGGGTTTTGCAGTCAGGCCTGGGTTCAAATACCAGCTTTAAATGTCCATGTTCTGGTCTCTTCTCTAATGTGGGAATAAGAATGCCTCAGCGGGGTTCCTGGGAGATGAAGTAAAATAACCTACATGGAGCAATCTGGCTGCCTGTGGCCCTGTTTTCACTACGCATTTGCTATTTTCTCCTCCAGACCAAAGGTGGGGACTGGGAGACCTGGGCAGTCTCTGTGCGTCCAGGACTGGGGGCCTGTCCCATCTAAGGGGTATAGGCTTGCACCCCTCTTTGCAGCCCCAAAGGCCCAATCCCAGGAGGAAACCGGGAAGGCTGGTTTCTAGCAGTTTCTTGCCCACTGGGGGGCCCGGGGACTGGTTCATTGCCTGCTGTCATTGGCTCTGGGGACCGAGATCCGGGGCTCCACCTGGAGGAGGTGCTGGGGCTGCAAGCCAACTGGGACCCATTCTCCATGTCCCCCCCATCCTCCCACCCCCGACCATACCATGCAGCCACTGGGGTGAGCTAGACTGTGAGGGGAGAGAGAGAGAAAGAGAGAGAGAGGCACATATATATATTTGTGTGATACACAAATCACTGCAGGATTAATTAGCGTTTTAATTCAATTACCATAGGCTCTGTGGTTTCATAATGGGCCTCAGATTTAATTGTATGATGAACTTTCCCTTCAAATCTTGTCAAAATATCTGTAATCAGCCCTGAGAGGGTGGCTCAGTTGGTTGGAACATCATCCCGTACACCAAAAGGCTGCAGATTCGATTCCTGGTCAGGGCACATACCTAGATTGCAGGTTCGATCCCTGGTTGGAACACTAACAGGAGGCAACTGATCATTGTTTCTCTCACGCTGATGTCTCTCTCTCACTCTCTCTCTCTCTCTCTCTCTTTCTCTCTTTCTCTCTTCCCCACCTTCCCCTCTCTCTAAAATCAATAAAAATATCCTGGGTAAAGATTTTTTAAAAAATTTTGATTAAAAAGGAAGTATCTGTAAGCATAGTGACGAGGACCAAATCCAACCGGAGGACCTGGCCACGTGGCCCTGTGGTGTCCGGGTACCTTAGCCCTGACCAGGTCATATTCCTCCAGTGGCAATGGGCACGGACCGCACACCAGGCTGCGCTGCGTGAGCGCCCATTTCTCAGGTGAGGATGCAGCAGGTTACCGTCCCCGCAGCCTGGCTCCTCCTCCTGGCTGACACCCGTGTGGGGTCACCACAGAGTTGATTTGCAGGTCCCCGTTTACCCACCTCAGCCTCTGCTCCAGATTCGTGGGGATGGGGTTTGTTTCACAGCCAATCGGGATCCCTTGCTGAGCCATTAAGGCTCAAAGATAGGGATGGGGGAGTGACTGGCTCACAAAAGATCTTGTAAAACAGCTTTTGAGTGGGAATGGGGAAGTTCTTGAATAGAGAATGGCCTGTTTGGGTTAAGTTGCAGGTTGCCATGGCAACGCCTTGCTCTGTTGGCTCTGAGCTCCTGGATTGTGTTGACAGTGGCCCTGGGGCCCGAGGGCCCAGTGGGGTCAACCCCCCACCTGGGGTTCAAGTCCCAGGAATATAGGTCTTGGGCAAGTCATTGTACCTGGCAGAGCCTCAGGTGTTTTTTATCTATAAAATGGAGTCAATGAAAGAGTAGATAAGAGTGTGTGAAGGACTTGTCTGGCATGTTCCTGGTTTTTAAAGTTTCAGGTCTAATTCTTCCCAGAGAACCTTCCCTTCATGGTCGCATCTACAGTCTGCTCCCTGAGCAGAGCCTATGTGATTCTCAAACGTTTTTTCATGTGGTTAAGTAGACATAACAGAATGTCCCCTTGCGCCCACTGCGAAGGGCAAGGTCTGTGGCCGTGAACTCCCAGCTGTTCACACTTTGGTCTTAGGATGCCCTACTCGCTTACAAAATACTGGACCCTCCTCCAAAAGCTTTTGTTGACCTGGGTTCCATCTATCAGTGTTTACCATGTTATAAATGAAAATGAAGAAACATTTAAAATAGTGAGGGGGAGCAGACTTCGCCACCCCAAATATGCCTTTGGGGAGATTGATTATTTTTTTAAAATATATTTTATTGATTTTTTACAGAGAGGAAGGGAGAGGGATAGTTAGAAACATCGATGAGAGAGAAACATTGATCAGCTGTTTCCTGCACACCGCCTACTGGGGATGTGCCCTCAACCCAGGTACATGCCCTTGACCGGAATCGAACCTGGGACTCTTCAGTCCACAGGCCGACACTCTAGCCACTGAGCCAAACTGGTCAGGGAAAGATTGATTATTTTAAGCTGGTTCTTTCTAAGACACAGAAGACTCAGGAAAAACCTGTGCCCTTCCCTGTCACTGCCTGGAAGAATTTAGATGAGGACCTGCTCCAGGGAGTGAGAGGTCCCCACAGATACCAGGGTAACAGGGACGACGGCGATAGACAAGGAGGAGCCTCGCGAGGCCCCTGTGACCAAGTCCTGCCTGTGTCCATTGTTAAAGGCGGCCCAGCCAACCTTGATTGACCAAACGTTTGCTTTTTGTCTCCATGAGAACTGCCTTCCTGCTCTTTGATATTTCAAACCAGAGCCTCCACTTTCTTCTACACTCAAGGTGGCATAAACGTAACCGCCTGATCTTCCCGCAGGTCTCACGTTCCTATGGGAGCCTCACGGTATGTACGGAATAGATTTGGTCATTTTCTCCTATGAATCGGTCTCATGGCAATTTGATCATCAGTCCAGACAGAATTTGAAAGGGTACCCCCACACGATGACAAGGGATGGAAACATGGTCATGTTTATAATAAAATGCTTTTTAAGCCCTGACTGGTTGCTCAGTGGTTAGAGCACTGCCCCAAGCACTGAAGAGTCTCAGGTTTGATTCCCCATCAAGACCACGTATCTGGGTTGCAGGATCCCTAGCTCTATAGTCAGTGTTTGTGCGGGAGGCAATCAATCGACGTGTCTCACATCAATGTCTCTCTCTCTCCCTCCTCCCTTCCACTCCCTCTAAAAATCAGTGGAAAAAAATATCCCCAGGTGAGGATTAAAAACATTCACTTTAAGAAAAATAATTGTATCTTTCCAAACAAAACAAAAAATTAGTGAGAAGTTCAGTATTTTATATAGATTTTTGCAAATCTCTTTTATGTCTGGCTTAAAACAGCAGCCAGACTCTCATATTTGCTTCTGCATTCAATCTATTGTTCATTTTAAGAAAAATAACTGTATCTTTCCAAACAAAACAAAAAATTAGTGGGAAGTATTTTATATAGATTTTTGCAAATCTCTTTGATGTCTGGCTTAAAACAGCAGCCGGACTCTCATATTTGCTTCTGCATTCAATCTATTGCAATGTTACCTGTTGGGCAGCATCTGGAAAATTCTATTGTATACGCATGAGAGAACCAGAGGGCAAAACACTCATGTCTTGGTCTTGTTGTAAA
>NW_006288624.1:3507717-3526312 GCF_000327345.1 Myotis davidii
TCTGGCTGCAGGGACCAAACGGCTTGACTACCCCTTCGATGAGTCCCTTTCTTCCCACCTCACTGCTGTCCCTCCCCACGGTCACCTTCCAAATAAACCACTTGTCAAGCCCTCGTCTCTGTTTATGGGGGAACCCATCTCAGGAGAGGGGGGACCCAAACCCAGCCCGTGGCCCTGCCTAGCCCTGGCCCCATGTGTCCTCCTGCAGTGCGTGCCAGCACCTGCGTAACAACTTGCCGGCCGGGAAAGCAACCACCACCTGGTTGGCAGGCTTGCTGATTCCGTGGTGTAAATGCTCCGACCAGGGCCGGCGCAGCCCACCAGCAGAGAGGTGCCCGCTGCCTGCGTCTCCGGAGCGGGGAGCCACCCTGCACGCGCTGCTGCTGTCACGCTGTCATGTCTACTGGATCTGCCTCCTCCTCTGTCCCCACTGTGGCGTCCTGTCACCTCAGCACGTCCTGTCCACTCACCGCAGGTACAAATGTTCGTGGAGCCGTGAGAGTGGCAGAGCCACGGGGGTGAGTGCGGGAGAAGTGCGGGCAGGGAAGGGCTCTGGGCAGGGAGAGCTGCGGCTGCCTGCGGGGAGCCTGGCAGAAAGGGAGGGAGAAGCTGAGCGCAGGGGTCAGCGAGAACAAAGCCACAAAGTCCCAGAGGGCGCAGGGGAGAGCACGTGTGGGGAAGGTTGGGTTCCTGGGGAGGTGGGTAGCAGCCTCTCTGGGGGACAGCACCCCTGGTTTGGCCTGCTGTCCATGGGCTCCCCCGAGGCTGGAACCCAGACAGGCCTTGCCAGGGGACCCTTCTGTCATCAGCTGTTTTGAAAGTGGGCGCCCCGGCCTGACCACCCTCCCGGCTGGCTCCAGTCGGACCGGAGAACTTGGAGTGAGTGTCTCTTCAAAGCTGTCCCCGCTGGGAGCTCCCACGGCCTCTTTACCGGGGGCCTGGGGCGGGCGGAGGAGCAGGGGCAGCTGGTCAGTGAAGACCCAGGGGGCTAGGAAGGCAACGGGAAACCTGCCATGAGAGCTGGGAGCCGGGGTGGAGGCGGGCCTGGGAGGCCACGTCCGCAGCTGCTCCCAAACCTCGGGCTGTGAGCGCAGAACCAGGGCTTCCTGGAAGCGCCTGAGCTTGGAGCTGAAGAATAACGGTCCGAACAGAGCTGAGGGGAGCGACCGGCCTGGCGGGGCTGGGAAGCAGCAGAGCAGGGATCAAACCCAGCCTGTGGGCCCAGAGCCCCTGGGCTGGCCTCTAGTTTGCCCGGGTTTCCTTCCTCTGGATTAAGTGAGGGGGACAAGGCCAGAGCCGGGGTGTCGTTTCTGTACTCGGGTCCTGGCAGTTCTCCAGGGCGGTAGGTGAGTCCCGTCAGCTCTACTTAGGACAGTGAACCGGCCGCAGCCTCCCTGCCCGGTGGGCCCTTCGTGCCCCAGGCGCTGAGCAAGGTGCGTGGGGGTCTCTGTGCCAGCTGCCCACCCAGACACAGGCCAGGGTTTGGCTTTCCCACCAGGTCTGCTCTGTCAAATGTTGCCTTTAATACAGAGGGGCCTTGACTCAGGAGTGTCCCTCCTAACGAGTTTTTTGAGAGATACCAGCTGTCTCTCCGTGGATTTTTTTTTGCGTTGAATTGACAGAGTAATTTGAGTTAACGAGCTCCTTAATGAGCTTGGTCTCGAAACGAATTAAACTCGTAAGTCAAGGCCCCACTGTACCTGCCTCATGACGGTACTTCCTTCTTGCCACAGTCTAAGGGAAGGCTGATGGCTATGAATCAAGAATTTGTTTCCAAAATTGTTGTTGTTGTTCATTTGAGATATCTTGGCTAAATGGTTGCTAGCTCTTCTTGTCTCCCGCATGAAAGTTATACTAGTATCTGCATTTTAAAACCCATTGGCCACTCATGGACCTACTCACTTTACCCGGGAGCCTAACTGTGGCCCTGGGCACTCAGGCACCAGGGAGAGGCTTTCTTTGGAAAATGTACCCTGGCTTTCTCCTCCCTCCTCCCCCCACCTCCTCCTCTCCTCCTCCTCCTCCTCCTCCTTTCCTTCCTCTTCCCTCCTCCTCGTACTCCTCTTCCTCCTCTGAAGAGTGTGGTTCTGGAATCAGACCTGATTTTCAGTCCTGGCTTTGGCACTATCTGGGAGACAGAGCTGGGCAAGTGTCAGCCTCTTAGCCTCAGCTTCCTAATGGGTCAACAAGAGACAATCATGAAGTCTCTCTTGTGAGAACTGAGTGAAATCACGTGTATAAACACCCGCCTCCCACATGGCGCTCTGTACCAGGCAGGCATCCGACCATGCCGCTGCCCTTGCCATCCTCCGGAGAAGCCGTGATTTGCACTCAGCAGTGGCCCAGCGCTCACACCCGACTCCTCTCCCTGGTGTGACCCTGGTGGAGGGCCCATTGGCGACCTGTTGCCAGTGTTGAGATGGGCTTGTCCTTTGATATTCCGGTTGTTCCTCCTCAAGGATTCAATCCTACGGAAGTTGTAGGATGAGCGCACTATTTATAGAGCAACACTCTGGAAGAAGTCAAATGTCCCAACAAGAAACTGACTAGCCCGGCCAACGTGGCCCAGTGGTTGAGCGTTGACCTATGAACCAGAGGGTTACGGTTCGATTCCCGGTCAGGGCACATATCCAGGTTGCAGGCTTGATCCCTAATGTGGGGCATGTAGGAGGCCGCCGCTCAATGATTCTCTCTCATCATTGCTGTCTCTCTCTCTCTCCTCCTCTCCCTTTTTCTCTGAAATCAATAAAAATATATTTAAAGAAAGAAACCAATTAAATAACTTACAAACTATCCACAGGACATAACCCCATGCATATGATAAAAACAAGAATGCTTTAAGGACATGGAAAGTTTTTCATTATATGGGAACTGGCAGAAAAACGGGGACACAAAACTATTTGTAGTTTGTTCATAACACTGTAAACCAGAAAATATGTACACATAGGGATAGGTTGGAAAGACACACTGGCATGTTAGCAGTTGCTGTATTATAGGTGATTGCTTTTTAAAAAAATAGTTTTTGCTGTTTAAAAATTTCTATCATGATCAGGTATTAGTTTGAAAATTCAGCATATTCAGAAAATTATATGCATGTACATGTGTGCATGCATGTGCGCACATGGGTCTAATCACCATGGAATAAAAGAGTGTTCTTCAAATTCTACTTATGAGGAAGTAAGTACCTTGTGCATAAAACCTAAGCCTTAAGTGAAAAAAAATTCTCTTCAAGTTGTTAAAATATTTAAAATATTTCTTATTCTATTTAAATGTCGCTGTGGAAACTATGGGATGATGAATGCAACTAATAAATAATTTATTGAGAGAGTATGCATGCTCATAGTAAAAATATATATAGGACAAAGTGTATATAATAAAAATTTTCCCACTCCAAGTAGCAACTACTACTAAGTTTTTAAAAAAATATATTTTATTGATTTTTTACAGAGAGGAAGGGAGAGGGATAGAGAGTTAGAAACATTGAAGAGAGAGAAACACCGATCAGCTGCCTCCTGCACACTCCCTACTGGGGATGTGCCCGCACCCAAGGTATATGCCTTTGACCAGAATCGAACCTGGGACCCTTGAGTCCGCAGGCTGACGCTCTATCCACTGAGCCAAACCGGTTAGGGCTACTATTAAGTTTTTAATATATTCTTCCAGAAGTTTTATGCCTATGCAAGCATATATGATTAAATATGTACTTTTAATTTAGTTTTATAGGAGAGAATAAGTTACATATTATGCTTTATGGTCTGTTTTTTAAAAATAGCTTTATTGGGATATAATTTGCATACTACAAAATTCATTCATTTTAAGAGTACAGTGCGGTGATTTTAAGACTAAATTCACAGAGTTGTGTAACCATCACCACAGTCTCCATGGTGCTTCCTCACTTAATATTACAGCTTGGAGATGGGTCCATAGCAGCAGGGATAGAGCCCCTCTCTAGTTTCCCTTGCATGGAGGGACCGTCATTTATTTAACCAGCATCTTACCCGTGGCTCCCAGTGTTTTGCTATTAATAGTGATGCTGCAGAGGCAATACATCTTTGCTGCCATGACCATGGGTGCCTCTGTGGGGTTCATTGCCAGTAATGGGATTGCTGCATTGATGGGTATGTGCTTTTGTAACTCGACGGACTGAAAATTACTTCTAATCTATGTTCCCATGAATTAGAGACTTGAGAGAGCCCATTTGTTTAAAGATGAGTTTAAAAACAATCTAATAGGATAGAAACTGCATACTCTAATTTGATATAAGAAGTGGTAGAGACCACTGTCAATGAAACGTCTTGGTATATTTGTGTGTGTGTGCCACTACGTAATCTTTTCATTGTCTAATGTTTATAAAGAGTGCGGCTGGCCCTTTTTAAAAGACCGCTTTATTGAGGTTTGAAAAGCTGCAGATGCAATATCTACAAAATATTTACAAAAATCTGTGGATATTTAATGTATACAATTTGATGTGTTTGTGTCTGGTCCGTCTTAAGTCTCTTCATCCCTGGAAATCATACAGTTTATGTATGTGGGGGCCAATGAATTAGACATCGCTGTTGTTATGGGACTCTTAAAATGGAAAACACTGACGCTGACCGGGAGGGCTGAGCCGGGTCTGTGTTCTTGCCCTGAGTGGGGGCCCAGGGCTGCGCCTGGATGAGTAGACTGAGCTGGCATCTCTGAGGACAGGGCCAGCTCCCGCTTCCGGCCAGCAGGTGGCGCCCGCGCTCCCCGGTGGCCGCCGACTGCGTACGGAGACTTAATATAGTAACCCCATGTCGCCCTGAACATATAATTTTCAAACCTCCTATCCCACCACAAGGAAAACCTCGGAGGATTTTCTTCTGGGAAGAGCAATTAGCCTAACCTCTTAGGAGGAGAAATGGCAGCGCTGAGCTTGTCTGGGAAAGTAAAATATCCTCCCTAAGTGGTCCTAGGTGGGTGGGGAGACACCGCAGAAGGAAGGCCTCGCAGGAGGAGGAGGGGGGGAGGGGCTGGGAACTGCATGGCCGGGGTTAGGGCTCAGAGTGGGAAATGCCTTGGATCTGAGGACATCCAGTGCCCAGCCTGCGGGCCTCTGGGTTGGGCCAGAGGGTGACAGAGACAAGGAGGGCAAGATTAGGTGGGGTGGGGTCGGGGGAGGGAGGGCCCTCTCACCTGAGCTCTGCTCCGACCTCTGGGGACCAGGCCAGGCCACCCCCTCCCGCCACCCACCTACGGTGACAAAATGCCACTGTGGATGCAGCTGGGACACAGAGCCTGCTGCAGAGGAGAGCGCTGGGGGAGGGCAGAGCAGGGGGTCTCTTCCGGTCAGGGGTGGCTGCTGTAGACTGGACTCCCTGGGGTGGGAGAGAAAACTGGAAGGAGCGATCTGGGAGTGGAGATGAGCAGATCTGGGAGGAGGATGAGCTGGAGAGGTCTACACAGCAGCGGGAGAGCGGCTGCTGGGGGTCCGTGGGGGAGAGTGGGAAGCTGGGAGTTATGGGCACCCGCACCAGGGCCTGGGGGAGGGGAGAGAGGAGCATTATGGCCGTGTTACAGGTGAGGCTGGGAGCTGCTTGTCACATGTCCTGTTTTGAAGAGGAGGCCTTGCTTTGGCAAAGGCTGTGATGGAAAAGAGAATGATCCGTCCCTATCCTCAAGGACAGTGTGATCTCAGTGGGAAGAGAAAACACACTAGTATGTGAACACCATGGCTGTTACCATGAGGCTGCCAGTAATTAAAGCCAAAGGAAGTATCCAGATGGCCAAGCCGATGTGAGCTTAACCTTTCTTCACCTCGGTTTCCTCATCTGTAAAATGGAAACATTGTTAGCATTGACCTCATAGGGCTGTTAGGAGGATTAAACACGAGATAAAGCTTATATAGCATGTAGCACAGTCCCTGGTACCTGAGAGTTCTCACAATTGATTGTGGTTGCTGTCATTTATCATAATTATAGTTGCCATCTACTGGAAGAGGTGAGCAGGGCCTATTTTCTAAGGTCAGGTAAGTCAGCTAAAGACGAGTTGGAGGATTGTGGGTGTATGATCGGTTTCCCGTAAGTGCAGACTGACTCAAGTTCAGATCTGTGATGTGGACTGGGCCCCTGGGGAGCCTACATTACTTGAGTCCCAATAGATGAATGACCTTTATCAGAAGGTAACATTCTCAGTGCTTGCTATTGAGAATGTGGTCCAAGGACCAGCAGCAGTATCCCCTGGAGCTGTAAGAAATAAACTCTTGGGCCCCAGCCCAGGCCTCCTGACTCCGAATGTGCACTTTATCAAGTGATTTGTTTGGGTGTCGGGCTGTGAGAAGCACAGCTCTCAGCCACAGCTCACGGGACTAACAGCTTGGTGGGGCAGGTAGAGAGAAGACTGGAGAGATGGGTTGGGACAACCAGTATCCTTCTCCCTAAATATTTCCACATGTAAGTTCTTAACCAGGATTCAATATTTGTTTATAGTTTTCTTTCCTTTGAAGTAAAATTTATATGCCATGAAATGTATATGTTAACTTACCCTTTGAGTTTTCACAAATGCATCTACTGATGAAACCAGACACCAGCCAAACATTACCAGCAACTGGAAAGTTCCCCCATGCCTCTTCTGCATCAATCCAGCCCCAGCCCCTAGAGGCAACTCTCATTGTGATCCCGCACCCCCCGCAACCCCCCGTCTCCCGAGATTATTGTGTCAGTTTCAGAATTCCATATAAGTAGAATCCTCTAATAGATACAATTTGGGGAACACTTCTTTCACTCAGCATAAGGCGTTTGCTATATCCATGTGCGGGGGAGGAGAGATCATCTTCCTCCTACCCTTCTAATTTCTGTTAGCAGTGATGTGGGCTCTGGCTCTTGGTTCTTGATTTTGGCAAAGAAAGGATTCAGAGCCAAGAACTCTAGCTCAAGAGGAAGTTTATTTAGCACGCAAGGCACAAGTAAACTTGAGGAGAAGACTCGAGCAGGCTGCTCAGAGAGCTGCCTTGGGTTTTTAGAAAGAAAGTCACAGAGGCAGAAGAAGTGAGCCCGCTGGGCTGCGTGGACTCAGCAGACAAGTTACAGAAGCAAAAGGAGGGCCCTTGGAGACAGGTTCAGGGGTTAGCCCGGGAGGAGCTGCTGCTGCCCACTGCTCCCCTGGTTACAAGTCCCAGGGGGCCCCATAGAGCTGAGGAGAAAGCAAGCAAATATACATGCCTGAAGAGAGAGAGAGAGAGAGAGAGAGAGAGAGAGAGAGAGAGCGCACTGGGTCCTTGTCTTAAGGGTTTTTATCTGTTTTCTAAAGGCAGGAATTTTAGAAGAGGTCTCAGGGGAGAATCTCAATAGAATGTTCATCAGCTTTCCAGATGTGTCATTAATACGCTGCTTCATCACAATGAGCATATAGGGTCAGGGTCCTGGTCTCCACTGATTGGTCAGCATGGGCAAGGGATCGTCAGTCAATGTATCTGGTCCTGAGGCAGCCATGGTGTCACTTTGTCTGGTTTTGCTGCTTTTCTGGGCTCGGAGCTGAAACACAACTGACGCCCAGATGTTATCTGTAGTTTGACCAAAACTCTGCCTCTGGGGTTGACAGACAATTTTTTTTATTTATTTTGATTATTAAGATTATTTGATGCTGAGTAGAACCTCACTGTCCTGAGGGCTTAATGCTTAGGAGAGTGGCCATGCCAGGGAGAAGGAGGCAGGCGAGTCAGGGTGCTGGATGGGGCCAGTTTGAATCAACTGTCTGTCTCAGTTCCCTCATCCCACTTGCCAGGGAACTTTCCTAACTTCTTCCTATCCTGCCTCATTGATACTTTTACCAACAAGGTCATGCAGGTTCCAGTTAACACCCTCATTACCATTGGGCTTTGTCAGGCTTTTTAATTTTAATCATTCTGGTGGGTGTAGAAGGGTGTCTCACTCATTGTGGTTTTGTCTTGCACGTCTTAATGATGACTAATAATGATTGGCTAATGATGCTGCTTATCTTCTTTTATATCCTTACTAGAGGCCTGGTGCATGAAATTTGTGCATGGGTAGGGTCCCTAGGCCTGGCTGGCGATCAGGGCCTATCGGTGGGGCGACCGGCAGGGTGATGGGGGGGAGAGGTGGGGGCCGATGGCACCTGCCTTGGCTGGCCTGGCACTGCACGCTAGCAGGCCCCGCCCCCTGCTGCCACTGCAGGCTGGGGGCAGCTCCTACGTCGAGTGTCTGCCCCCTGGTGGTAAGTGTGTGTCTTAGTGACTGGTCGTTCCCACCATTTGGTCGATTTGCATATTAGGCTTTTATTATATAGGATTGGCCATTCATATATCTTCTTTTGAGAAGTGTCTGTTCAGATCTTTTGCTTGTTTGTAAAAGGGGCTATTTGTCTCTCTGTTTCCGTGTTATAGGAGTTCTTTCTAAACCCGAGAGACTAGTCCCTTTTGGGTTTTGCAAATATTTTCTATGAGTGGATTTTTACAGGAATCTCAGGTCTTGTGTTTGGCTCCAGGTGGGGCTTATGTGGGTGTAGGACTACAGTTGAGTGGACCCCTACCTTTGGGGCTGTGTTTTGTGTGTAGTCCCCGCCCCCCCCACCCCCCTGGGCTGGTGTGCTGTGCAAATGAGGTAACACAGATGAAAGCCCTTCGTAAAGTATAACAAGATAAGCAAAGGTTTATAGTGACCCTTTAACCATGAGAGGCGGGAGGCCACTTCCTTGCCTTCTGTCCAGCAGGGCAGTCTCTCTTGGGAGAAGACAGGAGAGAAAGCTACTCCTTGGCTGGAAACAGCCTTTGATGTGAGTACCTAAAACACAGCACAAGTCGGGCATCACACCTCCGTTCAGATCCCAGCTCTGCCAGTTACTATCTGTGTACTAACGTGCAAGCCCCATTTCATTTGAAAACTGGAAAGAGTAGCACCTCCCTTACAGGGTGATGGTGAGAATTAAAGCAACTTTTGCTCTTGGTGTTGTCATTATTATCATTGTAGAACGTATGTCTGAGAGGGCTGCAAATGTGGTGCCATCCTCACAGTGTCCTTTTGTGTAATTGGACCGCTTTCTTTTTTAAGTAAATTGCGGGTTTGTTATAAGATGCTACTCAGGCTGCAGGGGTCCTGTCTCAGGAGGGCTCCATGCACCTGCACCACCACAAGCCAGCAGAGGGCGCTCACCGCCTCCTTAGAGCCTGTGACCCAAACTCTGTCTCCCACTGCTTCTCTGCTCCATGTCCAAACTGGCCTCGGTGGCATTTTTTAGGGTGGAGTGCATTCTCCAGAAGGTCCCCACTTGGGGTTAGGGGGCTGATAAACTCGGGGGACCCGAAAGGCCAGAGGGGGCAGTTCTGGTCTCTGTCCCCGTAAAGGTTTCCTTGGGGCAGGGCGCTCACGCAGGGCCAGAGGGTGGGGAGGAGGAGGGGAGGGTTGGGGGAGGGCAAGTTTTATGTGGACCCTGTCCCCACCCTTCACACCTCCCTGTTACCTCCCTGGACCCCACTGGGGGCACAGATAGATAACTATCCATGCCGGGGGTCAGGGGAGCTGTGCCTGAGCAGGCAGCTGGGTCTCCTGGCGGCTTCCTCTGTCCCCGAGTTGAGCCGATTCTGGGACTTGTTCTCCAGAGACACTTGGGACCCACCTGCCTCTTGCTGGCTTCAGTCTCCCCCAGAGAGTTGGCTGGGGGTGCAGTGGGGGGAGTCTTCTGTGGGCCCTTTAATGCAGGGACTTGGGCTTGACGTGGTCCAGTTACTGTCCCTCTGGCCCTCACAGGAGGTGTGGGGCTGGGCTCAGACCTGTCAGCACCCCTCCCTCAGCTCTAAGACACTAAGCCCCAGAGCCCCAGTTTAGAGCAACTGCCTCATCCTGAACCCCCTTTCTGCCACATCATCCCCCCTGGGGTCCAGTCCACCCTGCCCACCTCCCAGGCCAGAGCCCAAGTGGGCGGGCCTTACCCCAGGAGGAGGACCCTTGACCCTCCCTGACCACGGCAGTGACCTCTTGGTAAACCGCGTGCCTGCCAGCTCACACCCACCCCCTTAGGCAAACAGGCCCAGGCACGGACATCGGGGCCCAGGGGCCAGTGCACTGGGTTGCTGCCTTGGCCAGACTGCCCTGCCCGCCCCGCGCAGCAGGGAGGGCCTCTCGGCCACCCACCCCACCTCCTCCTCAGGCAGGGCCAATGGGTCCCTTGCTCCCCTTTTCCTCCCAGCAGGCTGCAGGTCGATACCTGGCTCGGGGTCCTCATAATTAAGCAACAGAGCTCTCCATGGCCCATCGATGACTGACCAGGCCAGCCCACTACTTGGTCACTGAGTGTGTGTGTGTGTGTGTGTGTGTGTGTGTGTGTGTGGCAGGCAGGGGCCCTGGGGCCTTCAGAGCCCCTTGTTCTGGAGGCTTGCTGTCTGAGGGGGAGACCTGGGGCCCCCTCCATGGTAAGCCAGCACCCCAATGGGCCACCGGTTTCTCAGAAGCTACATTCCTCCCCCATCTCAGAGGCCACGTGACAAAGCAGCAGCTGCTTCTCATCCAACTGAGCCCATTCACCATCCTCCCAGGTCCTTCCTGGTCCACTCGTCCACTCATGCACGTGTCCACTCACTCGTCCCCACATTGGTCCACTTGGCTACTCTGTTGTCCGCTCACTCCCTCACCCAGCAAATGTTTGCACATCTCAGCACCGGTCCTGGGGCCACAGCCAGCAGGGGTGCTCCAAGTCGTCAGGGGCAAAGTCTCCGGGGTCAGAGGGACAGGATGTGGATTCTGACTGTACTGCTTCCAGGCTGGGTGACGATGGACACATTTCTCAAATTTCTGAGCCTCCTCACGGGTGGGTGCAAAGACTGCCTTCAAGGTTAATGCGTGTAAAGTCCATTAACCAGGGTCACCCTACCTGCCCCGGGCTCCCCCTGAGACAGGCAGGGGCTCATCCCTGCCTCTGGCCGGGCTATGCTCCCTGGGCAGGTGGCCCCCACCCACCCTGAGATGGAGGGTGATAAACACCGGCCTTCCCACACACCCCTTCCTTCTGCCTTCTTGCTCGAAGGGCAGTCTGGGGTTGCATAAGTTCAGCCAAGACACCTGGAAGATCCAGCTTGCGCCTCCCCTGCCAAGTTCTCCGTGACAGCTGTGGGGGTGGGGCTAGGCCTAGAGTGTCTGACCCTTGAGGGGTCATTTCTCCTCCACTCTGGGGCTCCCTGAGGGGGAGGGGGCAGAAGGTGCTTCAGGACTGCAGAAGGACCAGCTGAGTTGGAAGGGTCAGCTGGGTGGGGGAGGGGGCAGGAGCGTGGTGGGGGAGGGGTCTGGGCTGAGGGATGTCCTCCCCTCCCCAGACAGCCTGGCCAGGGGTCCGTGGGTACACAGGGGAGCTCTGGCCTCAGCGGGGGAAATGTGCAGGGCTGCCGCCGTGGACTCAGGGGTGGATCAACCCAGAATGCAGATAAGAGTCTTCCCTCCCCCAAGCCAGGCTGTCAGGGGCACCTTTGGGGGACAGTTTCTTGCTGGGGAGAGCCTCCTGCACCCTGGGTGTGGGTTTGGGGGGGTTGTGGTTAAGGAGCCCGGCGCCCTCAGATCCTGTTTTCAGCCTGATTTACTGAATGGACCTGCTTTGGGGTGATTACAGTGTAGGTGTGGGCTCAGCTGTGTGCCATATGCGAGCAGGCATCCCCCACGCTCCAGCAGCAGCTGCCCATGGGGTTGTGGCCCTGGCCATGTGGTCATTGTTAGCTTGCTTAGTCTGCTCAGTTTTAAGCTCTCAAAAGACAGGGACTTTTAAAAAAATCTTTGGATCCTTGTTTGGAACCTAGTAGTGTGCCTGGCATGGACTGAGTGCGTAAAAGGAATGAATGAACGAATGAATGGTCACTAGGCAGGCACATGGTCCAATAGGGTAAATGGACAGTGAAGACCGTGTCTGCTTGGGCGGTGGGCATCCGCACGCAGGTGCTCCAGAGTCCTGTGCACTGCCTGCCCGTGCCCTCCACCTGTCCTGAGGCCGGAGGTTGGCAAGTTGGCATGTGTGCAGCCTCCTGGTCTGAGGTCAGGGACTCCCCATGCCCTGTTCCTTGGTCCCGGCGTCCACTCTCTGTTCGGGGGTTTGCATCCTCCTCAAAAAGGGGGCACCTTAAAGGTGGGTGCCCATGACACCTGGCATTGAGCGGGTGTGGAATGCATGCCTGTCCACTGAGGTGTCCACTGGCCTGATGGGTCAGGGGCACTGTTCCCAGAGGAGCTGGCATGCCCACCAGGCTGGCCCCAGGGCAGAGGCACCTCCCCAGTCTCATGACCCAGGTGAGAGGGAGGGTTTGAACCCTGGGAGCCCTGGCTCGTGGGTGGTCAGGAGCTGGAAATATCCCTGAGGAGGCGGCCTCTTCAGCAGTGACTGCCTTGCTGGGAGCAGGGTGACCGGGAGGCCACCTCGCTCACACCTGTGAGCCTGTGCTCAGAAGAGTCTGGGCCACAGGCGGCAGAGCCCGCCCCCGCCCCCAGCAGCAGCGCCCTCCCTGGCGGCAGCACCCCGATGGGGCCCTCTGGACAGCAGGGTCATGCGGCCACAATTCCACAGTGTGGACTCAGCTGGGATCAAATTCCTGCTCTGCCACGGACTGGCCGTGACCTTTGCATGCTGCTGATTTGTCCTGAGTCTGTCTCCTCATCTGTAAAAGGGAGGCGCTTACCTGCAAGGGGACTTTACTCAGCCACAGCAAGAAACGTTACCGTGTAGACCACTGCTGGGCGCCATGCCCAGGGGCCTCCTGGTTCTTGCATTTCTTGTTTGTCTTCCCACAGAATGCAACCTCCATGGGAAGAAATACTTGATCTTGTTTTGTTCATAATCGTAAACTCAGCACCCAGTGCCTGGCACATAATAGGTTTCAATAAATGTCTGTTGAGCCCAGCCGGTGTGGCTCAGTGCACCAAGAGGCTGCTGGTTCAATTCCCAGTCAGGGCACATGCCCACGTTGCAGGCTGTATCCCCAGTAGGGGGTGCGCAGCAGGCAGCTAATGGATGTTTCTATCTCTCCCCCTCCCTTCCTCTCTCTCTAAAAAAACCAAAACAAACCCAATTTAAAAAACATATTAAAACATGTCTGTTGAGTGAACAAGTGCGCACATCATCATTCTTCGCACAGTGGCTGCCAGGCCCTGCCTTCCTAAGTGCTATCAGTTAATAGCTGTGAGGTCAGGGCCATCATTATCCCCACTTTGCAGATAAGGAAGCTGAGGCCCTGGCACATGGAATGGCCACCCTGGAGCTGGGACCTCACCCTGGCAGCCCAGCATCAGAGTCCTCACTCTGACCCTCCCCACCCTCGGCTGTGTCCCTGCCTGGGACCTTCTGGCCTGGGAGGCAGCCTGGGGCCTGGAACCTTCTGCCCCCTCAGCCACCTGGCTCCTCCCGCTCCCAGGACCTGGGCGGCCCCACCCCCACCCCCTTGTAGCCTTTTTCTCAGGCTCCCAGCTCCCTTCCCTGAGAACCTCTGTCATAAAGAAGGCAAGGCCCTGATCCGGCCTGTCTTTCCGCCCCGGGGCCTTCCTCACCCGAGGGAACCCTGGTTATAAATATGGAGGACACACCTTGTGTGTGTATTAAGCAGCTTTCATCTGGGGAGCTCCTGGCTGCCGGGAGGCTAATTAGCTGCTCTCTGGGAAGAGTGAGTAAGAGCTGACGTCCCAGCCGGCACTGGCTAACTAGACTCGGGGCTGGCTCTCCTGGGAAGAAGTGGGGGGGCCGTCAGCTCCGGCCACCCAGCCCTCCACATTGCTCTTCCCAAGGGACCTCTTCCCAAGGGGCCTTCTCGGGCTACGAAGGAAAGCCGCCATGTGGGCAAGGCCTTGTGCTTCCCAGGGGCAAGGCCAAGTCCTTGCCAAGCTCCTTCTGTCTCCTGAGTGTGCCCATATGCGCGAAGAACCGGGCGCTGTGACATGACAGCAACACGGGCCTCATGACACAGCCGTTCTCCCTGCGGGCATGGGGCCAGCGCCTCCTCGCAAGACCTCATGTAATTGGTGGGAAGCCTGTAGCTCAGTGTCTGTGTGGAATAAGCCCTTGATCAGGGGTAGCTATCACTTTCCTCTTCAGAACAACCCAGTGAGGTAGGCACTGCGCTGTCTGCATTTCCCCGATGGGGCAGTTGAAGCGCAGAGAGGCGAAGCCACTTGCTGGAGGTCACACAGGGAGCCAGGCGCAGAGCCACCGCTTGAACTGGATTGGTTTGACCCAAAGCCGCACCTAAGTTTTCAGGCGTTTTTTCCTCCCTCCCCATGACCTGGAGGCCACCAACCCCAAGGCCTTACTCTGTGTAGTGGCGGGTTCACCAGGCAGGGCGCGTTCTCCTCATCCATCTCCCCAAGCGTGCGTGCACGGGTGGGTGGGACTCGGACCATAAATCCTTGGGGAATATCGAATACGACCCCCCCCCCCCCATTTTTTCAGATGAGAAAACTGGGGAAGGAAGTGGCTGTGCCAGATGACAGGCCCCGTGGGAAAATGCCTCCTCCTCGCAGCACGAGGAATGAGAGGCCGTGGAGAACCGCAGGTGCGCACCCACCCGCGTGCCCTGAGCTGCTTGGATACGGAGTAACAGGCATCCTCAGGAGAGAATACAGCAGCCCACGTTTTTAAAAAGCTGGCCTAGCGCCACTTCACGTTCACAAAGGACCTACATTAGCAACTGTTTTCGAAAAATGGGAGAAATCCGAAGAGGATTTTTGCTTTCATGAGGAAAGGTGAAAACTAAAAATGACATTCAGCCTGTTTTGCAGGCATCCTTATGGGGGCAGTGCAGCAGCAGCAGCAGCAGTGGCGCCACCAAGCGCCCGCCCTGGGAACTACACTTAGCATCAAGTCGCCGTAGCTTTGCGCTGTGTCTGCGAGCATCTGGGCTTTGTCTGACTTACTCGGTGCACTCCTGCTTTTACTATATGTTGGTATTGTTCTGGGTTTTATGTGTGATTTAGTGTGATTCGGTAGGTTTGGGGATCTGTGAGCACTCAAATTCTTTTCCATATAAATGAATGGTGATTGTTTTTGCTTTATGCCACTTTGGCTTGTGAAAGTTTTCATGGGAATGTGGTACGTCTGAATAGCAAACCTGCACCTGGCTTTCCCCTGCCAGTCGGGTCTCCCTCCGAAGGGCTGCCACAGGCACATTGGGGGTTGCACGCAGCAGACTGGACAATGAGACTGGGGCAGGGATGGAGCAGTCCTCCTACCTGCCCTGCAAGGGCCTTGGAGCAGAGGGAGTGTGCAGGGCAGGCCTCATCGGTGGCACATCTCACAAGTCACAGTAGCAACACCAGTGCAGACACACACAGGAGGCGCTTAAAAGTGCTCGTTTGAGAAATGGCTGCACCTGGCCCCACCGTAGAGTGATGAAACGCTGAATGAACGGATGGGTAGACCATACACCATGTCTTCTCAGCTTTGCTCAGCAAACCCGAACCCATCAAATGTGTCTCTCCTTCAGGCCTCAGGCAAGGGCCTACGGAAATCTGGTTCGGGCAGCGATAAGTTCATGGGCCACAGGCTGAGGTTCCTGATGGCGGGATGCCATCCTTGGGCACTGAAGGAGATGGCTGAGCTCAGGACCCTGCTTCTCTCTTCCCTCCTCTGAATGTTGTCCCTTCTGAAGAGGCAGATCCATAGCCCTAGCTGCTCTGCCCTTCTGCTCTGCCACCCCCCACCCCTCCACCTCTCCCCTTTTCAAATGGAATCTTATGTTTATCTATGAGATGATTTGTTTAAATGAGTCTGTCTCTCCTGTTAGCTGAAGCCCCACTTAGTGGGGTAGGTACTTGGTCGTGGGCACTTCTTGTCCTCCGTGCCCACAGGGTGAGTGAATGCCGGAAACCTCAGGACAGAAGAGAACTGAGCCAGCGGTTCTGCAAATGTGGTCTCAGGACATCGGACCACCACCAGCAGCAGCACCTGGGAACTTGCTAGCAAAGTAGCTTCTCTGACGTTAGGTGTGGGCCCAGCAATCTGGGTTTGGGCCAGCTCTCCAGGATTCAGGCGCATGTACTAAAGGTTGAGAACCACTGGAGGAGGCAGATCCCCTGCTGTTCTACCGATGTCCACTGTGGCGAAGGGCAGCTGGACTGCCTGTAAGAGGAGCGGGGGATGAGCACAGCCACATCTTCAAAGGTAGCAAAGGGCAGCCCAGTCTAAGCAGGGGCCAGCGCCGCCTGTGTGGACACTGGACCATCATCCCTAACCCCACCTGGGCCCATGAGTGCTATTTGGTGGGATGGCCACTGGAGGGCAGTGTGACCACACCCATGAAGAGGGAGCAGCCTTCACCATCCCCAGGAAGACCAGTTCGGGGGGCCTCAGCCAGGAGCCAAGCAACAGAAAGGGATCTGGTCCCAGTAGTAACCTCAGCCTCTGCCACTGGCCCCAGATGTTCGCAGAAGCTAAGGGACTCAGCTGGTGTGTACCTTTAGCCCCTATATCTCTGAGGGGGCCTCCCTGCTTTGCCCCTCCAGAGCCTGACCTGGTGCTGAGGTTTGGCCCGCCTTGGGCCTGGAAAGTTCTGAGGCCCAGGTCTGCAGGACGTTGTCCAGGGGAGGAGATACCGTCAGGCTGCCTGGGGCCGAGTGCCAGAGAGGGCAGCAGGACCTTGACTGCCTCCCCAGAGGCAAAGGGCAACCTCCCTCGTGACCCCCACTGCAGTGCAAAACAAGCCATTCATCTGGGGGAGGCGGGTGGTGGCAGCTTAACCCTCTCCTGGCTGGGGAGGGCAGGCTTAGGGTTGGAGGCTGAAACACAATGGGAATGGGGAGGCACTTCTAAGAACTGCAAGAAAACCTTGGACCCTGGCAACTTCCTCGCGGGTGTTTGGAAATCCCATTCCATTAGCCATTAGGAGCCCGAGCTTTTGCAAGTAAATTGGATTTGATCCAGTCACCTCCTTCCCTCTTGCCCCATATCCAAAGAGCACAGAGCCAGAGGCAGTAAAAGTCGCTCCTACTCATCATCAGGTGTCTGTGGGCAGCTGCGTGTCAGGCCGGTGGAGCCCTTATCCAAGTGTAGTGTCTGGTTGCTCACAGCATTAAAGCACAACTCCTTCCCAGGTCGTGCCTGTCTCCAGCCAGGGGTCAAGGACTGGCAGCCTGGAGCGCAGTCTAAGTGGCTGACTCAACCTCAGTCCCTCCCACCCTGAGGACTATAAATTCCATTCTGAATGCTATTTGAGGAGCTGCAGGCCCTACAGGCCACATCATCCTGTTGTCTGATATCTGGCCCGGTTCACACATTGATAATGTCTGTGTCATTTGGGTACTGTTCAGCTTCTAGAATATTCTCTCTTCTTGATATTGTCAATCCTGCAAGGTCCCGCCTAAATGTCACCTCTCCCAGGAAGCCTTCCTCCCTTGGTTTCCAGCAGAATCTGCCCCTCGCCTCCCCTGCCCACCTCCATTACCGTCGGCCTCGCTGTGGGACTCGGTTTTCCCTGCTGCTCTGAGGGCCCCACGAGATGGGTCTTCGTGTTCCCCACGGCGCCTCACCCCTGTGGCTCATTGGGAAAAGGGTGGTTGCAAGAGAATCGTGAAATGATTGAATGGGTTTGGCATTGGAGGCAAAGTTCCCAACCGTTTTTTGAACCTTGGGCAAAGGAACATGTCATGGTGTTTTCTTACGCCCTGTAATGGAATCCCCTTGTGTTTAATTGCTTTAAGATATTTTTAGTGTAAATGTCAGGGTGCCGTCGTTGGAACACACACCATGGGTCCCAGCTCGAGCAAGAGGACTAACCACTGAGCCCTGTGTTGGCTACTTCCTCTCTGTGGCCTTGAGTCAGAGCCTGTGAATGGGGGGGTGTCAGCATGCCAGGCCCCCCCCCCCTGCCCCCGCACCAGCCAAGGAGAGTCTACACTGGGATTGAGGTCATGATTTTAGGCTGAGATCTTGCGGGGAGGGGGAGGCAGAAAAGCAAGTGCTTTGAGAGTCTGGGAGAAGGCTTCGGCCACAGGCTTCGGCCACAGGAAGAATCCTCCCCGCCCCCCCCCCCCCCCATAAGCCAAAAGTGCCCGGTGAAGGGCTCCAGAAAACCCCTTTCATGCCTCCCACCGATGATTTGCTGAACGCTCATTAAGGGGAAAACAAAGAGGTGGTTTTGTTTATTTATTTAAGAGGAAAAATAAATGAGCTGTGACAAAACAATTTGAAACCGGCCCCTCTGAGACCTGGGCTTTCACTTCCTCGATGGGAAGTAAAACAGAGAATCGAATCCCCCTCCAAATAAAAGTGAAGTTAATAATCAGACAGCTCGAGCCCTGGCCACATCCTGTGTCAGCTCCCTCCCTCCCTTGGCTCACTGTTTATAGCAGCCGAGCCCTCCTCCAGAGCCCAGAGTGGGCTTAACCCTTTCCTCCCCTTCTCCGCACGGCCTCGCCTCGGTGAAGCCCAACCCTGCTGTGAGGCAGGCGGGTTCCTCACATCCTCTGGGGCCTGCCCACGTGGGCCTGGCCCACACAGGGCACAGGGCGGCCAGCCTGCCTCTCAGCCTCTGACCCATGCCATGCGTTTAGGAAACCCAGTTTAGTCTCCTGCTTGCCCTGCACAAAACCCAATTGGGCACCGGAGGGCTGCACCCAGGGTGGCTTTCCCTCTGCACCCCTCCAGGAAAGCCCTAGGGAAACCC
>NW_006288624.1:3526346-3535127 GCF_000327345.1 Myotis davidii
GGCCTCTGCTGTCCTCCCTCTGTAGCCGGTGGTGTACAGGACCTGCTGTGTTTCCACGGAAGGCAGCACACATTTGGGGGCCTTTTGGTCTGTGTTCTATGCGTGTCTGAGCCGTTGCCTATGAAAATGTTACACTTCCTTCAATGTAGTTCTTTCTCCCAGGCCTGGGGGATCATTGGTAGCACATCCCCATGGAGCTGAGGAGGAACCTTTGCTAATACTTAGTGAGGGCTTTCTACCTGCCAGTCCCTGTTGAAGCAACAGCTCTGCCCGACAGAGCCACTGTCCTCACGGTGCAGAGGAGGAAACTGAGGCACAGAGGGGGCAGTACCTTGCCCTTTGTTACAGGGCTGGTCAATAGCAGAGCTGGGACTTGAACCCAGGCATTGTGGTTCCGAAGCCTATGCCCTTAGCCCCTGAGCTCTCAGCCACTGGACTACCTTCTGCTTATGCCCCCTCCTTCCTCCATAGCCTGTGGGTTTTTCACCTGAAGTCACAAATACCCTCTTCTGGCTGAAACTTGTCTCACAGGAAGCCACTAACCAGTTGCCTGGGGCAAGTGGCAAAGACTTAGGGGCAGGCTGTGTGGGTCACCTGCCCCTCCTGGGATTCCTCCCTCTGCACATCATGGCGACGTAGATTTGGTCTGGGAAAAGTGTCTGTGGCCAGGTCACCTTGCCTGGCCATTTGGTGGGTCCCTGTGTCTGGGGAGGGTGTGTGGTGCTGCCCCCTGCTGTCTGGAAGCCTTCAGGACCGCTTGCCCAAGGCTCAGGGGGGAAGGTCCCCCGAAGGTCCCTGTGAAGTGTGCTCCTGAGCCCAGCCTGCTCTTGGTCTGTGTACCCTGCACACCCTGGCTCCATCTTTGGAGAATAGCTGATCTGCCAAAGGTCTGCTTTCTCGAAATGCCTTTCGCCATTCAAAGCCATGGCCCAGAGGGAGCTGTGCCCTATTTCTCATTTTCCAACTCAGTCTTCACCCAGAGAGAGAGCAGCGTGGCTCCGTCCCACGTGGCTGTTCCTCCTGAGCAGGGAGGGAGGAAGACAGCAGCGACTTCTCTGTGACACCTGAAAGGGCCGACATCCAGTAAGACGCCTGATCAAAGAGACCTCAGCGTGTGTGCGCCTCAACTCTTGTTTAAGTTAGATGTTTAATTCAGACAGAGCGCCCAAGATGGGGCGGCTCCACTGTGCTCCTCAGAGGCGAAAGGTCAACATTTGCCAAAAACCCCCAAATCAGAAACACCCTTTATCAGTGCTGACCAGCGTCAGGGCACTTTACCTACATTTATCTCACTTGCCATCACCCTAGAAAATGGGGTCTGGGTGATTCCCCTCCATTTTCCAGTTGAGGAAAGTGAACTTAGAAAGGTTGAGTAGCTTGCCCACTTTGCTGGGGAGGGGGGGAGGGAGAAGAGCAGGGGACAGTTCACTGTGGCTTAAAAGACATTGAAACCAATTTAAAAACTCATTTTCATTGAGATTAAAAGCAGTGTAAGGTGGACACGAGGCCCCTGGAATGTTTTTCCCAGTCTGAGCGGCCCTGAGGGGCAGGCACCACTCTTGGTCCTCACCGTGACCCTGGGGGGGGGGGCGGGTCTTCCTGCCTGTTGTCCAGCCCTCCCCCGGCGCCTGGAAGATCTCCCCACACAGACTCCCGCCTGCTGTCCCTGCTGTCCCAGAGTGCATGTCCGCAGAAGGTCAATACCATTTTGCAAGAACCACTGAGCCCTGGTTGGCTGGGGTGTTGTCCTGTGGGTGTGACTCCCAGTCAGGGTGGGTCAAGGTGTGTACAGGAGGCAACCAGTCAATGTTTCTCTCTCACATCGATGCTCCTCTCTCTCCTCCTCCCTCTCTCTCTAAAAATCAGTGAGAACGTATCCTCGGGCGAAGATTAAAAAACAAACAAAACGACAACAACAAAAACCCAATAAGACCAGAATCTTTGAGTTAAAAAATTCTTACAGCTTTTATGAACTTAAAAAACATTTTAGTACAGAAAATTCCAAACATATACAGGAGATAGCGTCGTATGAAGCCCTATATGCCCATCCCCGACATCACCAAATCCTGCCCACGCTTGTCCATTTCTATCACCATCTGCTTCCCTGCCGCCCAGGTAATTGTGAAGTAAATCCTATATGTCAGATTGTATCATGATCAGCATTTCCGTATGTATCTTCAAAAAAACCACATGAAACTTAACCACAGTATCCTTATCGCACCTAAAATTTAATAATGTCCCCTAAATATTACCAAGATTCAGTTGGTGTTCACATTTCCGGAACATTTTAAACCCTACCCCTTTCTACTTTTTCAGAAAAAGCCCAGTTCTGAAAGGAGAATTTCTCAGCAGTTGGTCACGTCCCTACAACCTCCCAGCTCCTAACAGGACAGATCTGTGGCTGTGGGCAGAAACGCCCGGTTGTTGAGTCTCCGAGGCCAGCAAGCCCGTCATAGCCTCGCCCCGTTATAGCTCCCGCTGGGTCAGAGCCGTGCACACAGCGGCCGGTCAGTGCGCGGAGCTTCTCCGCAGGATGAGCACACGCGAGGGTGGGGCTGCAGCCCGCTGAGCTAAGGCGGGAGGGAGGGCTGCCCTCGGCCCCCTTCGTCCTCCCGCCCACGCGGAGCCCGGCTGCGAGTGGCTGTCCTTGGCTTTCTGCGCGCGCTCCACCCGCCAGCTGCCTGGGCCTCCTCTGGGACCCTCCTCCCTCTCTTTCGGGATACTTGACTGTGTTCCAGGGACTCCGTGGAACCCCACTTGGTGGGGCCTCCAACCTTCTTCTTGGTCTTGCCAAGTCCCTGTTTAACATACAGCAACAATTGACTAGGGCTACGTTTGGGAAGGGGGGTGGGGGTGACGGCGTGTGCACATGCCAAGAGCTTTGCTCATCTGTCCTTCCAGCAGCCCCAGGAGGTGGGTATTACTGTCACTGCCATTTCGCAGCGAGGAAGACTTAAGCAGGCAGGTAAGTCGGTCCCCTGCTTGCCGAGGAAGTGACGGTGCCAGGATTGGCTGTGGTCAGCCTGCACATTGGGCGCTCTCTGTTGCAACATATCGGTTCCCAAATGTTGAGACTCGTCTAGCAAACTGCTAGGCAACTTGGCCGAGGCCCAGGCACTTTAGCCTTTTGAGGACAAATCTTGACAAGTTGGGATCTGCAGTCACCCTGCACTTTTCCCTGCAATGTTCTTCACATCTTCCAGAACAGACATAGTATGACTTATTATTATACACACCCTTATTAGGAGATTAGCTCAGTTGAATGGAATAAATTTTAGGTCATTCAGCCTCTAATTTCCTGGTCTTTTTTTTTTTTCATGGTTAAATAATAGTTTGAGTCACACAGTATATGACCGAGACAGGTTTGAAGGTTCGGAGGAATGGGAAGAAACTGGGTTGAGTACCTGAGGCCACAACCTAGACAGGTCAGGATCCCTTCTGCCTATTTCGCCACAATTTTTGATAGAAGGAAAATGTGACTTACAGAATCAGGGTCAAGTGACTTCAGAATTCTTAGAGGGAGAAAGGCTGGCACAGGCGCCGTTTTCTTTGTCCCAGTCGATCAGAGTTCAGCCCGAGCGACGTCCCCTTGGCTGAACTCTGGAGGAGCAGTTTCAGGTGGCGAGGGAGGCTCGGACCCCCGGCCATGAGGAGCCCGCCCCGCCCACGGGGAAGGCCTGAGCACACGACTGGACACTAACCCAAACTCACTTGCATTTTCACTGCCTTTGCTTCTCGATGTTGCCTTGGTTTGCTTCAGCTTTCTCCCAACTCTGCTGCCCTGAAGAAACAGAAGAGTGGGCAGAGGTGGATCTGACTAAGTAAGGGGCTTGGCATAGCCCAAGCAAACACAGAGAAGAGTGGCAGTGGCCAACTCACAGGAGAAGGAGAGGCAGGAGAGGCTGAAAGAGGCCACGCAGACACAGGGAAAGGAACCAGGACCTAAGCGCTCACGGAGTTGATGGACACAACGTGAACTTCACGTACCTGCTGGCCAATTATGGCAGTGGGAAAGCCGTGGCTATCTGTAGGTCTCCTTGGCAATGCCTGGCAATTAAAGTCATCTAAATTGTTTTCAAAAGTAGCACTTGCTGGGACACCTCTGGCTTTGCGTAGAGTTGGGCATGCCAGTCTTCCAGGATGCCCTGCTGTTCTGGGATGGTGTGTCCATGGGTGGGGTTAGCCCTGGTGCAGGACAGGTGGCTGAGTAAGCCGCTCCCTGGGAGATGCAGAGCCAGTAACAAGGCTCTGCTACACCTATGGCTTCTCCTGCCTGCACGGCTCCTCCTGCTCAGGCCCTCCAGTGAGCCTGCCGGGGGCGCCATGATGGGGGGCGCCATGATGGGAGCCACCAGGCTGGGGTGAACTGATATGGTCTTGGCCTTGTCCAGGAAGATCAGTCCTCACTCTGCAAAATACCAACAGCTGGGGTAAGTTGGGAGCATTGTAGGAAAACCAAGGGCAAGAAGGAAAGCTTGCTTTTTCTAGGGCTGTCCTTGCTCTGTGTTCAGAGGAGCCCGAAATCCACAAAGAGCCGTCAGACTCAGAACTAATGAGTGTGGTTGGTTGAGGGTCAACGCAGTTGTTAAGTTCATCGCTGCCTCTTTTTCTCTCCTGGGTCTTTCTTTTTTCTGGTGTTGTTTGCTTTCACATACTTCTCTCTTTGCAGAATATTTATAACTGCCCTCTTCTTCTTTTTCGTTCTCAATTCCCCTCCCCACCCTACTCTGCCTTCTTAGCATAACTTTTCCCTTCTCTTGGCCTTCCTTGTTTTACATCTGGATTCCCGGATGGTTTATTCTGTCTGTTTCCCGAATCTCTTTCCTCTCCTATTTCTTATAACCTCCCCCGCTTTCCTTCAGCTTCAATTCTTTCCCCTAAAGACTTCCTTGGGCCACACAGGCTTTTATTCTTGTTCATCTGTTGAAGCAGTGCTGGCAAGAAGGCGGCCACAGCCGGCAGGCGGGGCCGCGGTGGCAGCGAGGACCTGGGTGTCCTTGGAAGAGGAGCTCCCTTCTGGAGAGGGGCCCCCCTGTGAGGGTGGCTCTGGCTGCCAGGCCCGGCCCAGGGCTGGTGCAGATGGTGTTTCCTCCACGTTGTGTGGGCCTGGGCCCCACTGCTCATGGAACCTGCCCTTCTCTGGGTGTCCAGGTGGGGGGCTCACCAGGTTCCACCCAGAAGGGCTGGGGCTCAGGGGCGGTGCACCCCCTGGGCAGGTGTCGCTGGTAAAGCTCTGGGCTGGGCGTGGGATGACTTGCTGCCTGGGGTCAGCTTCTTGGGGGGAGTCTGGGTACCCCCTGATCCTTGCTGTCTGGCTGAAGTTGGCCTGGGCATCTGGAGGATCTCGTAGGGAGGCAGAAGCAGGTTTCCAGCATAAGATCCTTCCTCCCAGCAGCGCCCACCCCCGGGCCAGTGGGCGTTGTCCGGACACAGAAAGAATGCAGGACGACACTGATAATTGTGAGGTACCTTCAAGGTTCTTGGCCACTGGGGAGCACCACAAACCCCACCTGTGGGAGGTCCTGAGGGTCAGCCCCGGTACTGATGGAAGCAGGTGGCACTTCTCAATGGGTGTGGTGGCAGAGAAATCCTAGAAGTGGCGGCCGCTCCCCTCCTTGTCTGGAGGGGTGGGGAGGGGGATGAGGAGTGTCCTGGCTCTGCTCCCCAGCTGTCTGAGGCAAATCGACTGGAGTCCATCTGGCTGTCCCCCCAGGCGCAGGCTTGCTTCCCACCCTGGGGCGTCAATGCCATTGGGGCTGGCTGAGTCCTTAGCAGGCCCAGGCCAGAGCAGCAAGAGGAGAGCGGATGTCATGCTCTGCCTGGGGCACACCTGGAGCCAGCTGTGTCCTGGGGCAGAGGGGCCAAGAGCACCAGGTGGACCCGGGGGCTGTACTCTTTTCCCAGGCCCTGGATGCCTGCGGCCACAGGCTTCTCTGGAAGTGTCCTCAAGGGCCCCCTCGCCTTCTCCACACCTTGCTCTTTGGCCAGGTCCCCTCCTTCCTCCTCCTCATCTTCATTAATGCACCACGTTCTCCGCCACTTTAGAAAAGTACTATTGATGACATCGAAGCTTGAGAGAAATCTTTGCTTATATTTAATATTGTTTACAATTTACTTATGTTCTAAGACTTCAACCCTGGAGTCCAACTCTTAGAATCCAGTATTTTTTCAAACATTTATTTTTTATTTTCTTGATATGTTTTTTTATTGATTTCAGAGAGTGAGAGGGAGTGAGGGAGGAAGACAGAGAGCGAGAGAAAGGCTGCCTCCTGCATGCTCCATAATGGGGATTGAGCTCGCAACCCAGGCATGTGCCCTGACCGGAAGGGAAACCGAACTATGACTCCCTGGCCCATAGGTCAATGCTCAACACGGAGCCCCTCCAGCCGGGCCAATTCTTTAGGACTCCAGAGGACCACAGACCCAGGAGTCCCCAAGCCCCTGCTCCTGGGCCTTGTGGGTGTGGCGTGTCTGGTTCCGGGGTGATCCTAGACAGGAAGACCGGTAAGGGAACTGGTGATGCCTTTTTTTCTAAGTTCTTCCCGCAACTCTGCCAGGAGCCAGCTGGGAGTAAGGACTGGCCGCTGTGATGTAGGAATTCAGGTGGAGATGAGGATCCCAGCCACCTCTTGCCTTTTCCACCTGAAACCAAAGCACAGGCCCCTTCAACCTGCGGTCTCAGCGCCGCCTGGTTCCTGCCACCTCCCTCTGCCTGCCCTCTTCCCACGCACCACGTTGTATAAATATTTACACCCCCGGGCTGGCAGGCATCTCTCTCCAGCTGCTTCCCTGTCTCTGGGAGAGCTTGTTCTCTCCCTGAACAGCTGCAGCAGATCTGGTTGCCTTTGGTCAGATGAGGGCAGGCCCTGGGTTGGGGGCCTGCAGGCCCCTGGTGTGGAGGGTGCAGTTGGCGGGAGAAACTCGGATCTAAAGCAGTCACAGGGCTGTGGCAAAGATCCATCCTGGCTCTTCCACCGGCTGCCTACGTGGCCACCCTCCAAGAGCCATCTGATCCCTGCGCTGGCTGAGGAGGTGGGTCCTGCTTCTCAGACAACAGCTCCCCCGGGCGGGGTCTGCCCCACTCTGGGCTGGAGGACCATTCCAAAGCAAACTGGCTGGTGGGAGGACGGACAACACAGGAACGTGGTTTACTCGTGAGGACTTTACAGTTTATGGGCACGTACTAGACCCTTGTTTATGCTGAAGCAGACTCCCCAGTTTGGGCAAGAACCCCCTGGAGATCCTTCCTGGGCCTCTCCCAGCTCCTGATCCAGGCATCTTCCCTCCCACCAGCCTCCGTGCAGTGTACCTGGGGGTGGGGGAGGGGAGAGGACAGATGCTGCTTCCCCTGTCTTCTTTGGTGACCCAGGAAGCAGGAGTTTGCCAAGAAACCAAACCGGCATTTGTTAGGTTCCCATGGGCGGGGCACTGTGGGAGGTACTTCCCCATATTCTCAGGTGATTATTCAAGGCTTAAGCCCAGCTGAGTCCTGAGCTTCCTGGTGTGCCTCCTCTGCCTGCCCTCAGACGGCGGCCACAGAGCAGCAAGCTCCCGGGCCAGAGTCCAGTCTTTCTCTGGTCCTTTCAGGCTCATCAGGCACCTCCTAGAGCCAGCCAGTGGACCCTGATCTCACCTGCCTGCAGTGGGCGCTGGCCACCTGCTGCCACCTCCCCTCCGGTGCCTCAGTTTCCCCCACATCTGTGGGAGGTAATTAATCTGTGCTCCACAAAGCATTCCAAATTCAGCACAAGAACAGTTTTTAAAAAACAACATGGTGGGCCCTAGCCGGTTTGGCCCAGTGGATAGAGCATCGGGCCTATGGATTGAAGGGTCTTGGGTTCCGTTCCAATCAAGGGCACGTGCCCGGGTTTTGGGCTCAATCCCCAGTGAGGGGGGTGGGGTGGGTGGGGGGGATGCAGGAGGCAGCTGATCAATGATTCTCTCTCTTCATTGATGTTTTTATCTCTCCCTCTCCCTCCCTCTCTGAAATCAATTAAAAAAATATATTTAAAAAACAAAACAAAACAAAAAACAAGGACACGGTGGTTTCATTTCACTCCGTTTGCTCGTATGGGGCAGGGGTGGGCGTGACAGAAGAGACTGCTCAGGTATCAGGCACTGAGAAGAAGGTGTGTCCAGTGGTTTGGGGAAGCTGAGGAAAAGGAACGCAGGGATAAAAAGGCCTGGATTTCATATTCAACAACCCCAACATTCAAGTAGTGGAGCCACTGGGGTGGAGCTGTGGGGTGGGGAGGGGGTTCTGGTGGGGGCTGGGGACAAAGGCTCCCGTCTCCCTGACCCACACTTGTGCCAGAAAGAAAACAGATTCCATCGAAATCCCAATTTCTCTCGCCTCTTCATGCTCAGACCCCTTCTGGGACGAGGAGGAAATCTGGTGTCCAAGGTGCCTGCCTGAGGCTGCAGAGACAGCTCTGGCCCAGTGCTTGGTATTCAGTGGCTAGAGAGCTGTGGGAAGGTGGGCAGGGGAGGAGAGGGCTGGATGTGGCCTTGGGGGGAGTGTGCAAGGAGCAAGGTGGGAAACCACAGCTCAAGCCATGCAGCTGCGAGATATTCCTGTTGCTTGCCTCCCCGCCCCTCAAAGGTAAAACAAAACCCAAATAAAAGCCTGACCCGGCAGATATTAATACCCCAGAGCCAGGGCTGGTGTGCAAGCCGCCGCCCCCTTCTTCCCCCTTCTGTTTCTATAAGCGGCTGAAATAAATTTAGCGAAACAACCCCACCCGTCTGAGGACCTACGATTTCAGAGCAGCGGGACTCTTT
>NW_006288624.1:3535195-3540346 GCF_000327345.1 Myotis davidii
TGAAAGCCCCTGTTTTTCAGAGCTGAGAGCTTTTTGTTTAAATTCCCTTGGGGAATGGAATGCTCTCCATCTAAAATAATTATTTTACTGCACTCATCCATTCCTGAGATAAACGTTTTGACACGGGATGGCTTGCTAGAAAGCTGACCTATAGATGCTCTACCGCTTAAAATTGGCAACTCCGTGGGGCCGATGGCTAGTTGAATCCACTGGAATATTTATTGTGAGGTCATTTTTCGTGACATCTGTGCACGTTCACCTACATTTCTCTGTTGTCTGTCACGCAGAATAGTGGTTATGGATATATTACCAAAGTAGAGAATTACTCATTGAGGGCCTACTGTGTGCTAGGCATTGTGCCCGGCACTGAGGGTTGAGTTGAGAATGGAGAGTGCCTGCTCTTGGAGCATACATCCCGGAGGGAAGGGAGATGTCAAAAAACCCGACAACGAACATCATACTTAATAGTGAAAGACTGAATGCTTTCTCCTGAGACTGCCATCACGGCGAGGGTGTTCACTTTCACCGTGCCATTCAACATCATATCGGAAATCCTAAACAGGGCAATAGGGCAAGAAAAAGAAATATGATGTATCATACTGAAAGAAAGAAACTAAACTATTCCTATTAGCAGAGTGTCCATGATAAAAAACAAAGCGAACGTGTGAAAACAAAACTTAAGGAATGTACACAAAAACCTTATCACTAAAGTGACTTTATTAGGTTATAGGATACAAGGTCAATATACAAAAATCAACGGTATTTCTATATACTAATAAAGAGAAATTGGAAACTGAAAATTAAAAAAATTACAATAGTAACTCCCTCCCCAAAAATATTAGGTATAAATCTAGCAAAACATATATAGTATCTGTATGCTAAAAACTACAAAACACCAATTAAAGAAATAAAAAAGACCTACATAAATAGACATACCATTTTCATGGAGTAGAAGACTCAACATTGTAAAGACGCCATTTCTTCCTGAATTGATCTATAGACTTAATGCCATTCTAATAAAAATCCCAGTATGATTTCTTTTTTTGTAGATATACACAAGCTGGCTCTACATTTATATAAAAAGGCAATGGAACTAGAATATCTAAGACAATTGTGAAGATTAAACTAAAGCCAGCCCTAACCGGTTTGGCTCAGTGGATAGAGCGTCGGCCTGCGGACTGAAGGGTCCCAGGTTTGATTCCGGTCAAGGGCATGTACCTTGGTTGTGGGCACAACCCCAGTAGGGGGTGTGCAGGAGGCAGCTGATTGATGTTTCTCTCTCATCAATGTTTCTAACTCTCTATCCCTCTCCCTTCCTCTCTGTAAAAAATCAATAAAATATATTTTTTTAAAAAGGATTGGGCCAGAGGAATTACACCATCTGATTTTAAGACTTACTATAAAGCTACAATAATCAAGACAGTGTGGTATTGGCAAAGAAATGGACACACAGCTCAGTGGAACAGAATAAAGAAACTCATTCCAGTATGGCCAAATGATTTTTGGATAGGTGCAAAAATAATTCAATGGAAAAATGATAGTCGTTTCAATAAACAGTGTTGGGGATTGGACATCCATAGGCAATAAATAAATAAATAAAATAAAAATAAATGAACCTCAACCTAAATTTCACATTTTACATAAAAACTAACTTCAAATGGATCATAGATATTAGTGTAAAACATAAACTACAAAACTTTTAGAAGAAAATCTTAATGACCTAAGGTTAGGCAAAGAGTCCTTAGGCATGACGCCAAAAGCATGATGCAGAAAAGATAAAACTGATATATTAGACTTCATCAAAATTAAAAACTTTTGCTCTGTGAACATACTTTGTTGAGAGAATGAAAAGATACAAACTGCAGAAAGTATCTGCATGTATTCTGGATACAGTTGACAACATAACTGTATCCAGAATATATAAAGAACTCTTAAAACTCAACAGTAAGAAAACAACCAATCAATTAAAAAATGGCGAAAACACTTGACCAGACATTTCACCAGAGGACATACAGTTGGCAACTGAGCTTATGAAACATATTCACCATCATTACCCATTAGAAAAATGCAAATTAAAACCTTGAGAAATCATAAAGTGAAATAAGATACCACTACACACTTACTGGAATGACTAAAATAAAAAGTACAGTAATAAGTGCAGGTAAGTATGTGGAGCAACTGGAAACTCTTAGATGTTGCTGTTGGAGATGCAAAACGGTATATCAACTCTCAAATATGATTTGGCAGTTTTCTATAAATTTCCATATACTTTTAAAATAAAGTTGTTCTTTTGGAGTCTGCAACCGAGCGAGGTACGTGCCCTTAATGGGAATCAAACCCGGAACCCTTTGGTCTGCAGGCCGATGCTCTATGTACTGAGCCAAACTAGCTATGTTTTTTTTGTTTGTTTGTTTGTTTTTAAATTTCAGAGAGAGAAAGGAAGAGGGAGAAAGAGAAACATAGATCTGCTGCCTCCTGCACACCCTACTGGGAATTGAAATTGCAATCCAGCGGATGTGTACCCTGACTGAAATCAAACTGACAACCTCCTAGTGCATGGGTTGTCACTCAACCAACTAAGCTAACTGGCCAGGCAAATTTCAATATACATTTACCATATGACTCAGCAATTCTGCTCCTAGTTATTTACCCTAGAGCAGTGGTCGGCAAACTCGTTAGTCAACAGAGCCAAATATCAACAGTACGACGATTGAAATTTCTTTTGAGAGCCAAATTTTTTAAACTTAAACTATATAGGTAGGTACACTGTTATTCACTTAATTAGGGTACTCCTAAGGCTTAGGAAGAGCCACACTCAAGGGTCCAAAGAGCCGCATGTGGCTCGCGAGCCACAGTTTGCCGACCACGGCCCTAGAGAAACAAGAATTTATGTTCCCACAAAAATCTGTACACAAGTGTTTACTGCAACTTTATTCTATATGGCCCCAAACTGGAAATAATCCAATGTCCTCCATCAGGTGAATGGATAAAAAACTGGTGGCATACACATATAGTGAAATATTATTCTTCAATTACAAGGAATGAACTATTAATACATGCAACAACACGCAGAAATCTCAAAAGGCATTATATTGTGTGAAATCGTGCAGACTACATGATTCCATTTATCTGGCATTCTGGAAAAGACAAAATTATAGTATGGAAAACAGAGCAGTGGTTGATAGAGTAAGGGATGGGGGAGGATATGACTACAAGGGGTGACGGGACTGTTCTGTTTCTGGATCATGGTGGTGGTTATAATGAATCTATTCCCATGTTAAAATTCATAGAATTATATATCAAATAACGGTCAATGTTACTACATGTTAAGAAGTAAAGTTTGTAGGAATGTATACTCACAAACCGAATGAAATAACTACTTTGAAGGAATTAAACATTCCATGTGGACATAAGAGAGAAGGCTGATAACCTTGCTTTGATGGGGGAAGAGGAACAGCAAGAATGGTACCAAGAATGTTTGAGGAAGTGATGCTTGAGCTAGGTTCTAAAGAGTGATTTAAAATTGATTTGGGCCAAAGGAAGCTCCATTCAGTAGAAGAAATAGCATGTGTCAAAGCCCTGGGGCAGGAGGAAGGACTACTCATTTTCATCTGAAACTGAGAGCACAGGTGTGCCCCTCGCCAATGGGAGAGGTAGTGGTGGGAAGAGGCGGAGGCTAGAGCAGTAAAAGAATCAGATTTTGCTGGGCTAAGAGTTTGGTTTTTATTCTAAGAGGGATGAGGAGCCAAAGGTTTTAGGCCAGTGGTTCTCAACCTTCCTAATGCCGTGACCCTTTAATACAGTTCCTCATGTTGTGGTGACCCCCAATTTCATTGTTACAAAGTGAACATAATTAAAGCATAGTGATTAATCACAAAAACAATATGTAATTATATCTGTGTTTTCCGATGGTCTTAGGCGACCCCTGTGAAAGGGTGGTTTGACCCCCAAAGGGGTCGCGACCCACAGGTTGAGAACCGCTGTTTTAGGCAACTGTAACACAAAATCAGACCTAGGTTTTGAAAGAGATCACTTGCACTGCCATGTGGAGAAAGGTTTGAGGATGGGGATGAGGCCTAACCAAGTATGCAGGCAACGTGGAGTTGGAAAGAACCCCTAAAATAGAGTTTCTCAATCTTGGTACTACTGACATTTTGGACCAGAAAAATCTTTTTGTATGGGGGGCTGCCTCAACGCCTGCCTTATCCAGGGCTGGGGGTGGGGCCAGAAAATGATACAGATCAAAGTTGTCAGTTGACCATTTGATGACATTTATCCTGAAGAATCCTTTTGCAAAATACATACCCCAACCCAAAGTTTTGTGATGTCACAAGGCCCGGAGAATGGTTTAGTTTACATACAGTGGGTAGGCATATTAAAGATTTCAGCTAGATTTTTTACCGGCCAATTTTAGGACTATTATTATTCCCATTTTAGAGATGAGGACACTGAGGCTTTGGTCAGTGTCTTGAAAAGTCACAAAGACACTATCTCGCTCCAGAATGGCCCAACTTTAAAACCGGGGACCACAGATTCTCAAACCTTAGTGTTTGAGTCCCTGGTAGAAAGTTTACTAAAATGCCGATTCCTGGCCCCACCCCAAAGCGTCTGATTCACTGGGCCTGGGTCCAAGCTGAGGAATGTGCATTCCCCAAGCACCGGTTAAATCTCAACCAAGCACCTGACAGCTCTCGGCCCTCCCTCTCCTCTAACCCAGGGATTCTGGGGCTGTCCCAGGGTCTCAGGTAGCAGAGGTTGGGGGGAAAGGGCGGGGCCAAATCCGAAGAATTTGGGGGATTTTGCAAATGCCCTGGAGCCGGGGAAGAACTGTAACATCGCGGGGCTCTAGGAAGGCAGGTCCTGCGCTGCCACCAGGGCCAGGAGGGGGCTCCGGGGAGGGAGTGGGCTTGAGGGCGCTTGGTGAAAAGGCCCAGGGCCCAGTGCCCCACACGCTCACCTGCCTCGAGGTGCGCCCAGGGTCCAGACTGGTCACCGAATAGATCCGTCGTGTTTCCCTCATTCCAAGGACTTTCACTTTCCCCCTTTGACAAAACCTGGTACCCCCAAGCCAAAAAGACCTGGCTAGACCCTCCCCTCGCGGGGACCGGCTCCCAGCGCGCAGGGAGGGCCCGGAAGTCGGCCGGGCCGAGG
>NW_006288624.1:3540822-3546717 GCF_000327345.1 Myotis davidii
CTGTACCCCCAGCACAGCTTCGAGAACCCTCCAGACCCAGACCAATGGGCCCTTTGGGGGGGAGGGGCGGGGGAATAAAACAACCGAAATAGCTTCACATCAGGACGCAGACTAACCTTGTGGTTTTTAACGCGCACCCTGCTCTGTCCTAAAATCTGGAACTCATTACCTCATCTCCAAGAAACTGCACGAAACCGCCCCCCACCCCCTTCTTGGAGCGGGGGAAAGGAGCGAGCAAACATCCCTCCCTTGAAGAAAGAAACTTACATTTGATTGATTTAAATTAAGGTGCATGGAAGTTATTTCCCTTCCTGACGCTTGCCAGATTTCAAGAAAAGCTGCAAAATGGGAGCAAAGGGAGGGAAGCAACAGGCGGCCGGACAGCAGAGGGAAAAGCAAGGGCAGCAGCCGGGTTAAAAATGGGGGCCATCAATTTAAGTCAAAGAAGACAAATAAAAGCAGACTAGGTTGGGGGGCGGGGGCGGATCACGTAGGTTCACGGTTGCAGAAAAAGTGTGTTTCGCAAGGATGAAAAACAACCAGTTCCTAAAAACAGTTGTGATTGGAAAGGTTTCGCGGGTTTGCCAAAGGTTGACGAATAAATAAGAAATGCAGTAAAACGTGTGAGTGTGTGTGTGTGTGAGTATGGTGGTGGTGGTGGTGGTGAGCGCGACTCCAGCGCTCTGCTCCGCCCGCCCCGTCCTTTCCAAAGAAACGTGCTCATAATGGGGTGACCTAATTACATCGCAATGGAACCCGCTCTTAGCCACTCAGCACACGGGGTTTCGTAACAGGCCCGGCGGCCTCGAGTGCTGGGAAGAAACGTGCGCGGACTGAGGCGGCGGCCGGCACGCGGGGGAATAGGAAAAACGCAGCCCTGCGGTTTCCGCCCGGGTCCTCACTTCACACGCGCGCGCGAAGGCGTGGGGGCAGGGGGGGGCACGTTAACAACTTTTTATTTGGGTGAGTGGAGGGGCATCCGAGCCTAACAGTAACTAAGTACAATCTTACAGCTTTTAAAGGAGTAACAATCTATCGGGGGCCTTTGGGCTCGGAAGACCCCATGTCCCCCTCCCCCCATCCCGCCCAAACAGCGCAGCATGACAAGCCATATGTTCCGTTCCCGAGGGGGCGGGCGAGGAACAACAATAGGTTAAGTGTCGCCTCCCCCATCTCTTTACTTTCATTCTTGCCAAAGTAACTTTTTTTTTTCATTGTTCAAGCGTCTGGGCGTGTGTGTGTGTGTGTGTGTGTTGTTTCGGCGCGGCCCACAGTTCAGAGAGCGCGTGGAAAGTTGTATGTTGCTGGGTGGGTTTTTTGGGGAAGTTTGGTTTTTTTTTTTTTTAACAAAAAAAGTTTAAAGATCGGACGCGTGAAATAAATACAACTCCCAGTCCTCCTAAAATAAACAACCCCCTCCCCGACCCCCAGGCCTACGATCAGAGAAGGCTGGCTGCAAAGGGAGCGCGAGTGGAGACGGGTGCGGCGCGCCGAATCGTGCTGCGCTCACCCCCGCCAGGCCGGGTCCTTCTCGCGGCGGGGGAAAAAGTCTCCCACAACCCCCTTAAAAAAAAAGAAAGTAAAACTCCGGAGTTGAAGGCTGTGTGCGTCCCACATTTCCAATCTCCTCCCCTGCCAGGTTTGCGGAGGGGAGCCGAGTGCGGAAGACGATTCGGCCAAAGAGTAAGCTGTGCGGGGCACTGCAGAAGTTTGAAGAAAGAGCAGCACAAGATGGAAACCGCAGCGGTGCTCAGCACGGGCTTCTGCTCCCGCTTGCAAAAAAGAGAAAGTCGAGCCCGCCTTCCTGCCCGACAAAACACAACAGAACAACAAGAACCCCGAAGCGGGTGGAATGAGTGATGTCACAGAACCCAGCGCTCAGGCTGACAAAGGAGGGGCGCGCGGCTGGAGAGCAGGGCGCGGGGGAGCCAAGCGAGCGGACTCAAAACTTTTCCTCTTTAAGAAAAAAAAGTTGAGCGCTGCTCAGCGTGGTTTTTTTTTTTTTTTTTTTTTTTTGCCTCCCCCCGCCCCCTCCTTCTTTCCTCGTCTCCCTTCCCCCTTCTTCCTTTTGAAAGTTTTTTTTTTCCTCCCCGAGTTTGACCGCATGGCTGATTCAACTTCAGTGTCAATCAACTTTTTTTTCCTCCTCTTCCTCATTTAAATACGTTTAAACTCCTCCTCTCCGGGCTACTATAAAGCGGGCTTCGCGCGCCGGAGCCGAAGAGTCAGAAAGGCGAGGGGCCCCGGGAGCGGCGTGTGGGACTCCTGACCGGAGAGCCGGAGGCTGCGCCTTCCCCGCACCGGGAGCTTCACGACACACCAGATCTCCGTCCCTGCCCCGTGCGAGTGCCCACGATGACCACCACCCTCGTGTCTACCACCATCTTCGACCTGAGCGAAGTTTTATGCAAGGTATAGTGGGGCGGAGTGCTGGCTTTTTCAAAAGATGTTCCCTTTTGCCCTAAGAAGAGAACCCCCCCCCCCAACGTTTATGTCTAGGAAAGCGGCGAGGGGAAAGCCAAGGGGGGAGCCGAGATAGCTTTGCTTTTCTACGCCCATCCCTCCCCTCCCCAGTTTGAAGGAATTTGGCCCTCTCCTTCCCAGCCCTTGAGCTTCAGCAGTTTCTGGCGGCGATTGCATGGGAATGTAATTCAGAGACCAGCGTTTTGGGGGGCTACGTTTGCGTGGCTGGGCTCCCCCAGGGACGCGGGGGCAGTTTTTCGGTGGTCACGTGCTGCCCGAGCCCCGTCTCACTGGTCTGCTCGGTTTCCCGGTGTGTGTGCCCAGGGCATCGCCGCCACCGGAGGGGTTCCGGTCTCTTTGGCCACATCGCCGGCCTGTGGGGTGGGGAGGGGGCTCCCTCGGGGAAGTGAGTCTCGGGACCTTTTGCCGGGAGATTGCCTCGTCGGTTTTGAAGGGGCTGGTGATCTCCCAGAAAAAGGCAACAGTTGTCATTCAGAAGATGTTGTAGAGTTGCTGTGGGGCTTCCGTTTGCCCCAACTCGGCCCCTCTTCCTCTTAGGATAGACGGCCGTGCTGCAAACTTGCGGGTGAAAGCGGGGCTGGGGCAGACCCATTTACTTGTTTTTTGGGGGACCGCGGCTCCTAGATACCGAGGGTGGGGGGACACCATAACAAAAAGGCCGGTCTGAATTGAAGAGTCTTGGGGAGGAAGGATTTAATAGGGGCGTCCTTAAGCCGTGTAGCTTGCCAGAGGGTGTGAGAAAAGGCAAGTTTTAAGCCCAGAACGTCCCAGGAGGGCGGGTTAAGTGTACATAGCGAAAGAAGCCTGTGGACTCCCCAGTTTTATTCCTAAAGAAATAGGGAAGCTGCTAGGCTGCTTTTAATTGCTGAAGTGTTTTTGCCTTCTTTTAAACACGTCGGGTCATGTTGCTCTCTTTCCTCAGCTCGCTTCTCCAGTCGGCGCAGCTAGCTGCCAGGGCCCCAGGGCTGCAGGGTTGGGGTGCAGGGACGCCGAGGAGCTGAAGAGAAACATCAAAAAGTTGGAATTTCAGCTTCCTTCCTTCCCTGCGCTTTCCCAAACTCCAGTAGCTCCGGCTGCCTGAGTTCTCCCGCTCTTCTTCCTTCTCTTCCCAGCTCTCTCGCTCTTTGATCTGTTTCTCTTTCTCTCCCCCCTCCTCCCCAGGACTTTTTAAATGAACCCCATTGTTGGGAACCGGCTCTCAACTTGGTTCCTGTAATCCGCTCTCCATGGGGTGGTTGCTGTTACAGATTCCCGATCCCGGGCAGCTGATCCTAAGGGACCAACTTTAGAATTTGCACAATGACACCCACATGGGCTGGGAGCCAACTCCCAGGTCATTCCCCACCCCCACCCCCAGCACCCTTTCCAAATCTTGGGTACAGTTTGGGCAGGTGAAACCCGGTGGAACAGAAACCTGCCTGTGGTGGCTCTGCCCCCCGCCCCTCAAGTCCATTATTGACTGGCAGGCAGGCGTGTGGGGGGATTTGGTGCTTGCTCCTTCCTTCCCACCTGCAGCTTTGCGTTAAAGATTAAACACTGGGGCTCTTATTCCAGTTTGCTCCCGGAGCCAGAAGACTAATTGCAAAGGCATCTTCCCAGGGGAGGGAGGTTGGGTGGGCTGGAGAGAGCACTGTGGAAGGCACCCGATTCCTGAGCATGGGGCAATGAGTTTCATTTTCAGGAATCACATCCCTCTTCCCCCCTCACCCCAGACAGGGGACAGAGGGACACCCCCCCCCCACCCCCCCGCGAAGATAAAAGCAAAGGCAGTCTGGAGACCTGTTGCTAAAGGAAGGGAACACTTCTGAAGGAGGAAGTTAAGAGTCTCAGGCCAAGTTTAGTGGTGGTTGACTAAGCAGGGATTGATTAAAAGGGGGTGGGACTCTAGCCTTCCAAGGTTTGCCTGTTTTTGTTAGGGGGAAGGCAGTCTAGAGAGGTCTGAGAGATGTGGGGTCTTTTGAACGGAGGAATCTATTTGGGAGGTAAAGAAGTTGAGTTTTACGGGTACAAGTGGTAGCTTTGGGATAGGATCACGGGGGTCCATTTCTGGGGTCTGCATGGGATAGGGTGCATGCATAAAACAACTTCTCACATGGGCCAGGATTTGGGTTTTTTTTTAATGCACGGGGCCAAAGTAAACCCAGGTGGCTGGTCTGTGGGAGACGGGGGAGGGGGTCTGCCAGGGAGGGGTGGGGGTGGTTTCTTGGAGGTGGGCATTTCTGATTGTGGAGGGGGCTGCCATTAGCAGGTACCCTCGGGCCTGGTGGGTGGCCTTTGTCACTAACCATCCTCTCTCTTCTCTCTCCTCCAGAGTAACAAGATGCTCAACTACAGTACTCCCAGCGCGGGGGGCTGCTTGCTGGACAGGAAGGCGGTGGGCACCCCGACTGGTGGGGGCTTCTCCCGGAGGCACTCGGTCACCCTGCCCAGCTCCAAGTTCCACCAGAACCAGCTTCTCAGCAGCCTCAAGGGCGAGCCGGCCCCAGCCCTGGGCTCGCGGGATAGCCGCTTCCGAGACCGCTCTTTCTCGGAAGGGGGTGAGCGGCTGCTGCCCACCCAGAAGCAGCCGGGCAGCGGCCAGGTCCACTCCAGCCTACAAGACGGAGCTGTGCCGCCCCTTCGAGGAGAATGGCGCCTGTAAGTACGGCGACAAGTGCCAGTTCGCACATGGCATCCATGAGCTCCGAAGCCTGACCCGCCACCCCAAGTACAAGACGGAGCTGTGCCGCACCTTCCACACCATCGGCTTCTGCCCGTACGGGCCCCGCTGCCACTTCATCCACAACGCCGAGGAGCGCCGCGCCCTGGCCGGGGCCCGGGACCTCTCCGCCGACCGTCCCCGCCTCCAGCATAGCTTTAGCTTTGCTGGGTTTCCCAGTGCCGCTGCCACCGCCGCTGCCACGGGGCTGCTGGACAGCCCCACGTCCATCACCCCACCCCCCATCCTGAGCGCCGATGACCTCCTGGCCTCACCCACCCTGCCTGACGGCACCAATAACCCCTTTGCCTTCTCCAGCCAGGAGCTGGCGAGCCTCTTTGCCCCTAGCATGGGGCTGCCCGGGGGTGGCTCCCCGACCACCTTCCTCTTCCGGCCCATGTCCGAGTCCCCTCACATGTTTGACTCTCCCCCCAGCCCCCAGGATTCCCTCTCGGACCAGGAGGGCTACCTGAGCAGCTCCAGCAGCAGCCACAGTGGCTCAGACTCCCCCACTTTGGACAACTCAAGACGCCTGCCCATTTTCAGCAGACTTTCCATCTCAGATGACTAAGCCAGGGTAGGGAGGGTCTCCCTACCCACTCCACCCCATCCCTACATCCCCTACCCTCATCCCCCTGTCCTGCCCTACAAGCCCTTACATTGACAAGGTTAAGCTCAACCCCTTTCCCCTAGAACCTTGGAATGCCCACCCC
>NW_006288624.1:3565602-3566261 GCF_000327345.1 Myotis davidii
GTATCCTGGAATATGCAGTAAATCCAATTGGCAGGAAGCGGGGTTTCCTCACCTGGATTTGGATGGGTGGGGAAGTGTGGAGCCTGGGGAGGCCATTCCTCAAGGTTCGGATAAAAGCTGTGGATGGGATGCCTGGTTTGGGAGTGACGGAGACGGGGAAGGCGCAGGTGGCGTTCAGGGGGGTTTCCTTAGGGCGGTGAAGGTGTACGGCTGCAATTGGGAAGATTAAAGATCGCATGAAACAGAAGATTCTCTGCTACTGTATTCTGGTGAGTAAAAAATTGTTTTTAGCTGAAAACACAGAAGGGTTAAAGAAACGCCCCTTCGAGGAGAATGGCGCCTGTAAGTACGGCGACAAGTGCCAGTTCGCACATGGCATCCATGAGCTCCGAAGCCTGACCCGCCACCCCAAGTACAAGACGGAGCTGTGCCGCACCTTCCACACCATCGGCTTCTGCCCGTACGGGCCCCGCTGCCACTTCATCCACAACGCCGAGGAGCGCCGCGCCCTGGCCGGGGCCCGGGACCTCTCCGCCGACCGTCCCCGCCTCCAGCATAGCTTTAGCTTTGCTGGGTTTCCCAGTGCCGCTGCCACCGCCGCTGCCACGGGGCTGCTGGACAGCCCCACGTCCATCACCCCACCCCCCATCCTGAGCGCC
>NW_006288624.1:3566563-3582003 GCF_000327345.1 Myotis davidii
CCTTTAACCCTTCCTCCCTTAACATACGGACAAGTCAGTTTGTCAGTAGCTTCCTCTGGCTTGAAAACCCGCTCCCTTGATTTTATAGTCCACTTACCATGCATAACAGACAAGTCCCATATTTGTCAGTAGATGCCTTCTTCCCCCCTCGGCTTAAGCCTTAAGTGCCAAATCACAAAAGAAAAAGCAGTAACAGTTTACAGAAGCAACTTAGTGCCTTGTAATCTAACTTTGTCACTGTGACTACATTACCTCTTCAGCGCCAGAGGGCACCCGTGGGCCTCCCAGAGCCTCTGCCCATGGGGAGGGGGGAGGGAGGGAGGGGACCCAGACCAGCAGCTCCCTCCACTGGCGATACAACTGCACCTTCCCTTATTTCCGTCTCCCACACACTTCCTCCTCCCTTCCCCAGTAACCCCCGCCCCCCCCAACCCCCCCTGGGAGAGTTGTTGCCAGACTTGGGTTTTTGGGGAAACCTATCTTGACATTCAAAACCTTTTTCTTCCCGACCTGAACCTCTGTTGACTAATCTTGCCTGGGTTCGCGTAGGTCTACAGGAAGGAAGACTGAAAAAGTGGATGAAGATTGTGACATAAGTGGGACTTTGTGATTTAATTTTTTTCTTTTTTTTTTTTAAAGTGGGGAGGAAGGGGAAGCTAGATGGACTATGAGAGACTTGATTTTGGTGCTAAAGTTCCCCAGTTCATATGTGACATCTTAAAAAAAAATGACAAAAAAGTGAGAGAAAAGCTAAAAAAACATGTAAGGGGTGAGAGTTAATGGTATTCATTCCACGTACAATATCTGTGTAAAACGATTTCCCGTAGACGTAGCTTTAATGGTTTTTGCTCTAGAATACCGTAGGTCTATCCTTAGAGCACTCACGCCATGCTTTTTTCCCTGGGTTTAAACTTCATATAACTTTCAGAAATTGGAGAGCAAAATTTTTGCTTGTCACTGCACATCAATATAAAAAAGCTTATTTAACTTATCAAAACGTATTTATTGCCAAACTTTTGCTTTTTTTTGTTAATTTTGTTCATATTTATCGGGATGACAAATCCATAGAATATATTCTTTTATGTTAAATTATGATCTTCATATTAATCTTAAAATTTTGTGACGTGTCTTTTTCCCTTTTTTCCACAGTTTTAATATATTATTCTTCAACGACATTTTTTGTAACTTTACACTTTTTTTTGGTTATTTTATTTTAAAAAAATGAAAAATTAATTTAAAAAAATGCAAAAAACTGTTGGATTATTTATTTTAGAAATTTCCCCCCTTTGTGTTGGACTGCAAATTGAGTTTCTTTCTCTTTAGGCCTTTTCACAACTAGGACTGAGAATGTATGTAGAAGTTCTGTGACAGTACAGAAGGAAAACAACTTTTAATGTATCTCTTCTAAAAGGGGAAAAAAACAAAAAAGCGGAAACCCTTTGACTGCCACGTGCCCATCTCAAGACATTCCGATTACAGATTTGAGGTTCTGGATTCCAGGTTTAGAGTTTTCCAATGTTAATGCCAACAGAACTGGCACACACACATTAAGATGAATGTAATTATTATTCCTCTTGCTGGTCACTACCGTCGCTTTCTATTTCTCTTCTTTGTGTGAATTTATTTAAAAGAAAACTTTTTGTAACGACTATTTGCAGTTTAAAAATCAATAAACCCCATTTTTTTTTCAAGAAACTGATGGTAAAGATGGTTTTACTTGGCTTTCAGTTTTCCTGTGTGGGTTTGTCTCCTGTATGTGTTGCAGGTAAACCAATGGCCAGCTCCCTTGGTTGGCGCTGGAAGTCTATTGAGCTTAGAGATGGGCCGGAGGTTTATTGCAGGGCAGCCTGTACTTCTAAGGGATCTGCCTGGTATGTGGGTTGTTGACACAAGGCCAGCCGTGCCCACCTGTGGACTCAGGTTCTTCAGGGCCGCTGAGGCACAGGGGCTCCCAGTCTTCTCTGCCCAGCCTGTGTGTGGTGTTTGCAGTGCCAAATGGTGAAGGTGGCAGGTGTGTGTGTTGGGGGGAGGTGTAGCACATGGCACACCAGCAAGCCTGGATTTGACAGCAACGTGGGTGCTTCCAGGCTCATTCCCCACCCCCATTACCCACCTCCGGGGAATTGACTTGAAGCCCTATCTTCAAACTACCTGGAGTGAGATGAACTCTCCCTTCAGCAATGCAGGCTTGGAGAGGAGCATGGGAGGAAGGCGGGGGGGAGGGGCTCACTCAATCATGGCACGGGGACCGTGAGGTTTCCCCGGGATCTGACATGCTTCTGTATTGGGAGGGCTGTGAAGGGGAAGTGGATATTACAATGGCCAGCATAACGGGGAAGTCATCCTTAGGTCTTTGTGACACCTTAATACCATGCAGAGCAGGTAAATTGTCATCTCAGGAAGGGCAAGGTCTTGGCTAGAAACAGCCCAGCCCAGGCCAGATGCCCACTGAGGGGATGTTGCCTGCCAGAGAGGTTGGATCTTCCTGAAAATTCCGAGTCTGGTTCTTTGGAGGTATTTGGGGAGGCAGAGACAAATACTGCTGTTTGAGGCTCAGCTGCCTTGGGTTCTTTGCACTCAGTGAGCTTTGGGGGCGAAGCTGAATTTCCCCCTTGACTCTCCCTGGCCCAAGGCAGCTAGGTCTGCAGATGACACGGGCTGGCTCAGGGCTGTCCTTGAGGCTGGGGAAGACCTACCTTATGCACCCTGTCTGTTCTTCCCTTCCAGGCCAGTAGGCAACTGCTGGGGGGCAGGGGTATGAGGCACAATAGGGGCTATTACCTCTTAGAGGGCTAAGCCTGTGGTAAAGGGAAGGGGAAAAGCAAGCCTTCTGGGACTGGAGTGAACCTAGGCCTCTGTCCCTTAAGGAGGGACTGACGTGTGTGTGTGTGTGTGTGTGTGTGTGTGTGTGTGTGTGTGTTGGTGGTGGTGGTGTGATGGCATGTGATCTTCCTCTGACTAAAAGCAATCACCTTGAGCTCATTCCCTGCGGGCATAGATGGGCAAGTAGGAGACAGAATTTTCTGGCTCCTGGTTGGGTTCAGAGGGGACCAAACATACTCACTGTCTGCCCAGGACGTTCTCCATTGAGTCAGTCCTCGAGTGACAACAAAGGCAGCCCTGGAGCGTGCGGTGGTCTGGGAAGACCAGGGGGTCCCCTATGGCCCGAGGAAGCTCTCCGTCCCAAGTGAGCTTGGTTGCCCAAGAGCCCGATCTGTCTACCGTTTAGTTCTTAAATGTCGAGGAGATAGGTCAAAGCTACTTGGGAAAGGAAGCGGCAGAATTCTTTCGGGCCCGTTCTTTTTCCAGGATTGCAGGAGATGAAAGGCCCCCAGTGGCTGGCAGGGTCTGGGCTGGCAGGGAGTCCAGGGAGGATTGAGCCCAGCTGGCAGGGGCCCTCTATCGTTGAACTCATCTACCGTCTGGGGGGCATAGGAGCCATGCAGAGAGCTGGAGGCAAGGTCTCCACAAAGGGAAGTGGGGCAGGAAAGGCCAGGCCAGCCTTTGTCAGCCAACTTCCTGGGCCATGAGACCTACTTCCCCATCTGCTGCCCTAGACCTCGGGGCATCTCTAGTTTGGGGGCCTGCACAAGGTCTGTCCTGGCCGGGCAGGGCCTCTGTGGCTTTGGCCCTGCACCCACCGTCCAGTCCTTGGCTAAAGGTCTTCCCTTGGAGCAGCTCAAATAAATGAGATCTGTTTTGGCGACTGAGCCCTGACTTACCTTTTTAGGGCTGGAAGCCTCATCTTAAAGAGGAAGGCTGGGAGCCTGCTGCTCCTCAGTGGCCCTCTGGTGAAAAGAGGGCCTTTGAGCAAATATGGGGGCAGACACAGCTGGGCTTTGCACCAATTGGATCACGAAGCACTGGCTACCGAAGGGGTGGGCAGGGGCAGGGCAGGAGGAAGTTTCCATGGCATGGAAGACGGGTGCTGAAATCCTTCAACCTGGGTTCAAATCCAGCCCCCCTTATGCCAGTTTGTGCCTTGGGCAAATGACTCCACCTTGGATTTTCCATCTGATCTCAGGGGGTGAGCGTGAGGATCCAGTGGACCGTTAGCCATGACCACTCTCCATGAGTGCCAGGTAGTCTGGAACTGCATGTGTGTTCATTTGTAAAGAGCTCGGTGACCCCCTGGAGGAAGTTCTGTACCATCCCCCTTTTACAGATGGAGAAGTCGGGGTGCAGGGTGCATGAATTAGTCACACAGCTAGAAGTGTCAGGATCTGAACCCAGGCATCCTAGCTCCATTGTTGCATTGGACCACCATGTCACAGGCTGGCACACTGAATGCATTTGCGTAACTGCAAATCGACCCATGTTAGTTCCCGTCTCCCTTGGCCTTTTGAGGAGATTTTGCAGGGGCATGAGAACAGCCAGTTGGATTAGATGACTCTGCACACCCCCACTCCACCGAGTGTCATGATCTCATGTCCCACGAGGCCCTGGATTGGCGTGTTAGGAGGATGGGGCCCGGGAGGAGGGGCAGGCCACCTCCTTGGACTTTCCCCTTCTCTGCCTGTGGCAGGCTGGCTTCTGTTAATGATCGACAGGAAAGGGTGCCCTGGGCGCCTTGGGAGTTGGCTCTGTGCCCTTCTTCCCCCGGGGTCTCCCCTGCCCTGCACGTAGCCAACCATTTAATCATGTCTGGCTGCACTGACTGGAACTCTACCTGTGTTCAGAGGGGGAGGGGGCTGGGGAGACCAGCCGGGATCCTCCCCAGCTGCCTGTGGCCTTCCAGACAGCCCTTCTCAGCCTGGCCTCTGCTCTGCTGGGCAGCAAGTAGAAATTCAGGGAGTTGGGAAGCAGGTGAAACCTCAGCCTTTTCTTGAGGTTCAGTCAGCTCCAAGGTCCCTGTGGTGACCACCTCTTGGTGGGTAAAGCTTGGGTTACAGAGAAAACATCCAGCTCTAAGGCCTGCAGTGATTTCTGGAGGAGCCCCAAAGGGTTATCTCTGAGCCATCATGGTGGGAAGTCTATCTCTGAGGAGCAAGGCAGCGCAGGGGCTGTCCACATGCCAGGCCAGATTCCCTCCTGCCCACGAGAGTCAGCTGCTGGTCAGGGGACGAGGAAGCCGCCACTGCGTTTAGGCTGTTTGCAGTTGTGTTGACATATTGGCAAAGGCCAGGTCTCAAGGTACAGGGCTGTGAGTGACGGGCTCACTTGCACTGTCAGCTTGGGGTGCAGTGAAAACAAATAGCGGCCATGGCCAACCCGGAGGCAGTTTTCTCACTACCTGCAGCCGCTCAGGTAGGCAGCTGCCCCCTGACTCCTAATTGCACTGCAGGGAGAAGGGGCTCATGACCACACAGGACAGAGTTCATGTCTGCCCACCCCAGTATTCCAGGGGGATGGGGGCTCTGTTGTCCAGGTAAAGAGCGGATTGTGGAGTCAGGGACCTGGGTTCAAGTTCCTGTTCAGAGTCAAGCTCACTCTGTGACCTCAGGCAAAACATTTAGTAAGCAGCTCAGAGCCCCAGTTTCCTCATTTGCAAAATGGGGTGATGATGATGATGATGACGACGATGACACCTAGTTTGATGGATAAACAAACTGTGGCGTAGCCACACAATGGAATACTATAAACTGTATACAAGAATAAATGCTTATTTACACAACAACATGGATGAATTGCAAAAAGATAAAGTTGAGTGAAAGAAGCCTGAGGCACAAGAGCATATACTGTGAGTTCATTTATATGAAGTTCATAGGCAGGCAAGACTAACCTACATCGATAGAGATTTGATTAGAAGATAGGGTATATGTACATAAAAGTGATTTGAGCTGCATGCTGAAGGTTTATGCACTTTTATAAGTTACACTTCAAAAACAAAAACCTACAGGGTTGTGTTAAGTAATAAATATAAGAAAAAAAAATTGAGTACCTGGCCCCTTATGGGCTCTTATTATGGCTGTGTTTTTTTTTTGTTTGTTTGTTTTTTGTTTTTGTAATAGCAACAACTGAAGATAGTGGTACTGTTACCATCCCCTTTTTATAGATGGAGGGAGGGAGGGAGTGGGCTCAGGGTAGGAGAGGAACTTTCCCAAGGGAAGCGGGATTTGAATCCCAGCAGATCAGCTCTCAAGCTGCCCGCTACCTTAGAGTCCCCCGTGGTGCACAGGTGTTGTTTCTTTAGAGAAGCTAAACAAGGCATAATCTAGACGCTAGCAAGCTGGCTAGTTAGTAAATAGCATCATCCACATTAGAAAAGAGTTTTTCTCTTTGCAGATTCAAAATGGAACTCCTGGAGCCAGTTGGTGCCTCTCACACTTGGTGTAAGGTAGGGGGAGGCTGAGTCGGAGCCTCGCTGGGCTCTGCGGCCTGGAGAGGAGAGCTTGGCTGGGTGTGTCAGCATCAAGGGGCCATCTTCCTGGGAGCTGCCCATGTGGCCCGCCTGTTCCAGCCCATCTCTCCCTAAGGCCGATGAGCCCAGCCTGTCCTCCCTGGCCCTCTGGCTCAACGGTGCATGACAGCCTCACATGGCTGTAATGATACTACTTCCTCCTTCTGTTCCATTCCACTCTTTGGGAAGTGTTTCCGCAGCAGGGCTCTGGAAAAATATTCTTGGATCCTGACACAGGGAGATGCCCCGCTCAGCCAGTAGATCTGGCCGCCCAAGGCTTTGGGGGCAGTTTCTGGCCAGGCTGACCTGCAGGTGCAGCAGCTTCCACGCTCTGGCAAGGGCCTGTGGCTTGGGGTCAGGGGAGCAGGGCAGCGTTTAAGGAGGGGCTCACACTCGGGGTCATGCCAGCGAGCGCCTCCTCAAACGTTGCACCCTGGCCCCTCACTTGCCTCCCTCTCATTCCAGCCCAGTCAGGCAGGCCTGGATTTGTGACTTTGCTGTGTGACCTCTCTGAGACTCGTTTTTCTCCTCTAAGCACGGCTCAGGAAGCATATGCACCCTGCCCACCTCATAGGGCTGCGACAAGGAACAGATGAGATGGAGAGGAAGGAGCTTTGGGAATGGAAGGACTGTGGACAAAGGCAGTATTGAGAATGTGGGCGTAGCTTGCAGTCCTCAGTGACAGAGCCCTTCTTCCACAGAAGTTGTGGTGTTGCAGCCTGGCACGCTAGGTTGCAGACTTATCATGCATGCCAGGCGCTGGTCTCATTTGATGGTACGTATGAGAAGGCACTAGCATTAGACCCATTTGGCAGGTGGGAAAAGTCAGGCCCAATGACACAGTTGCATATGACCAAGCCAGGACCCCGGTCTGTCTGACTCAACACTCAGCACCCACACTCGACTTGGGAGGCAGATGTCAGACGGTACTGGGGTCCCACAGCAAGGTTGGGTTCCGATATTCACTCTCCCCTGGGGACCCACAGCTATGGCAGAGAATGTGTCTCCTCCCAGCCCGCCTCTCCCTGCGATGTTTCCATCCCACCTGGTTGCCCTCTCTGCAGCCCGGGGAGGCAGGGTGGTGGTGGTGGTAGGCAGAGGGTGGCTTGTTTTATGCCTCTTTTACAAATGGGGAAACTGAGGTACAGTATGGCCATGGCAGAGGTAGTGGGTTCACCCTCAGGTGCAGCAGCCGCATTGACAACAAGCCCCTGCCTCCGCTGTGCTGCTGCGAGGCCAGGCCAAGGCGGAGGCCTGGGATGGGAGGCAGAATGTTTTACCACTCAGCGGGGTGCCATCCTGCCTAAGAGGGTGGAGAAACCCAGGTCACGCAGGTGATCACTCTAACAGCCGCCAGCCTATGTCCACCTGACGCCTGGGGCCTGCCCTGGAAGGCACGGGTTGGTGGCTGGAGGTGGCATTCTTGCTCTTGGCGCTTTCTTTTCTGAGAGCTGCTGCCCATCGTTGTGAATTGCATTCCAGCGCTGTTCTTCCCCCCAGGAGGTCATTGGTTCCTGTTAATGCAGGGGTCCGAGGGAGACAAATGTTCATTCCCAGAGTTCCAGCAGCAGCAGGAGCCAGTGAGGGCAGAGGAAGGAGGCACGGCCAATCAGCTCCAGCCCCGGCTCCAGTCCTCCCCAATTGCTTCCAGCCAGGATAGGAGGAGGGCTGGGCTCTTCATTCATTGGCTCAAGAAGGCCGGTGTCCTCAGACATCTTCCCGCGTGACTGACCATTTTGCTGCCCAGCCTGGAGCGCCCTGAGGCATTAGCGGACTTCTAGACGCAGGTAACAGCTGAAACGCTTTTGGCTTCTGTGTTGTCCCTGACTTTCACTTCTCTCGCCGCATCCTACTTTTGGAGCAGGGCCTGTCTTTCTGTCTGGTGGAGGACCCAGCCAGCCAAACACTCGGCCCCCTCAGTGCGTCGTCAGCTACCGAAGATTGCTAGGCTGTAGGGCCACCTCACAAGGGAGTTAGGGAGCTGGGCTTTGTCTTTGCAAACACGCATTAAAAATCATGGGAGGATGGGGTGTCCATGCCAACACACAAGCACCAATGTCCGGTGACTCCCATGGACAGGTCCGGGACTCTGGGGGTCGGCTGGCTGAACTGCCTTTGAAGTGGTTGTTTGAAACATTGTTATGAACTGGATGTTGAATGAGAACATGTAACCTTCTCCTTGCTATGTGGTATTTTCCCCAAAACATTTAAAAATCGTTTAAATTAAGACTTATTTCAGGACTGTGCGTTGCGTTGGACACGCTTCTGTTCGCGGGTTGGTTTCTGTGTCGATCACTCAGAGACATGACGTGTGATCCCGGCTCACAGTTTACACTTTAGCTGGGGAGACAAGACAGATACTAATGAAATCTGTTAACAAGACTGGAGTTTGTACTTTGATGGCATTGCATGCTGATACAATGAAGGACTAGCTGGAGGTCATTAGAGAACAGTAGCTTGGGATACGCTGCTAATTGGGTGGTACAATTAGTGCCAACAAGTTAGAGGAGGGAGCGATGGGAGAGAACCATCGTAGGCCCAGAGAGAGGCTTGCTTGTAGCTCCACTGGCCTTGCCCTGGGGGTCTGGGAGGGACCTGCCACTGCTCTGAGCCATACGTTTCAAGGAATTGAAGGTGAAAGGCGCCCACTGGAGCTGCATAGTGTGGCGGCCCTGCCTCATGAACAGCTCAGACTGCGGAGACCCGGAGATGAGCAAAGGTCAGAGAGGTCTCAAGGTCACTGCCAGGGACCCATTAAAATGCCCTGTGCTCGACCCAATATTTCTCAACATTCGAGCCAACACTTAAAAATCAGGAGATTTATTATAACAATCCATCTTCCTGGCATCTCTGGAAGCGTTGGGATATCTGGCCACTTGAGACTCATATTCCCGTTGGCATCAACCGTGGCATCAGTTGTGTCCATCTAAGTCATGTCGGTGTCTTTTAAGACATGGTGTGTGCTCTACAGCCTGCCCCCGTCCCCGTCACTCCCCGTATGTCCCCAGGACTGCCTCAACATTTTTTCTCCTAATGGTAGAGAAATATTTCTCCGTACTCCTCTCTGTATCATGGATAAGAAGAGTAAAAGGCCAAGAGGGCTGTCTGTGTGTTTTGTTTGTTTGTTTTTTAAAAAACAACAATGAAAAAGCCTATTTCTTCATAAAATGAAAAATATGCAAACAAAGAGTGGCTCTGTTGAAGGAATTCAGCCCACCGGCCGCATTCACGTACATCCCCGAGGGGGCCATGTCAGTGGAGTTTGCGGGAAACACGGCAGGTTTTGTAACAGAAAGACACTGCCTTAATGGCCCACTAGCTGAGGCTTATCAAGGGCTTATATATGGCAGGTGTTACCTCACTTAACCTTCCCAACAGCCCTGTCAGATAGGTACTGTTACTTTCCCTGCCTCTAAGAGGCAGAAACAGACATAGAGAGGTTAACCAACATGCCCCGGGTCACACAGCTACTTAAGGGTGGAGGTGGGATTTGAACCCAGGTCTCCCTGACCCCAGAACCCATTCCCACTCCTCTTTCCTACGTGCTGTGAGGCTCCAAGAGAGAGGTCCCTGGCCTGGGGTGATAGATATGTGCATGTGTGGGAGTGTGCACTAGACCCCAACATCCAGAGCAGCGCTTGGCACCTAACAGGCACTCAGTAATATCTTTGAATGTATGCACTGGGCAGATGTCCAATTTGGTGGGTGGGCAGGCAATTTGGGCTCAGCTTAGCTGGGTTGTTCCGGTCTCAGCGGGGATCACTTGCTACCTGTGGCCAGCTGGCAGGTGGGCTGGGGGCTGGGACGGCGTGGTCTCCTCCTCCAGCAGGCTAGCTGGAGCTTGCTCTTATGGCCCAACGGCACTAGGAGAGAATGAGCAGAGGCAGGCAGGGCTCTGGAGGCTAGCCTGGGACCTGGCACGACATCACTCCCACTGCATTCTGTTGGCCAAAGCAAATCACCAGTCCTGGTCAGATTCCAGGGGAGGGGAAATAGACTCCACGCCTCAATGCAAGGAGCTGCAGAGGGATGCGATACACAGGAGGATAGGTACAGGAAGAGGAACGTTCGCAGCCATTTCTACACATGGATCACATAGTCCATGTCTGTAGGCATCTGGTAGTCTGGGGGGACAATAAAACCCAGTATTTGTTCTGCTGTTTTAGACATTGTTGGAGGCAGAAAGCTGTCTGGGTCAAGCATGGGAATCTCTGTGCTAAAAAAGTCCCCTTCACTGATGCTTTCTGTTAAACATTGCTCTTTTTTCGGTCATCTGTAAGAAAGCCATTACTTCTGAGGGATAGTACGTTACATCTCTCCTGACTGAGGCAGTGGTTGTGTGTGTGTGTGTGTGTGTGTGTGTCTGCATGTCTTCTCTTTCTTTTTGGCCAGTGTCTGCCCTTTCTTCATGTTTAGGGAATTCCTACCTTTCTTGTCCTGGTGGGTGGCAGCAGAGCCTGCCACTTTAGCAGATAAAAGTGCCATGTCGTCTCGTTCCCAGCCTCCCTTTGCAGCCAGGACATGGGCATTTGACCTGGGCTTTGCCCAGCAGACACATCTGCCCCCTGACTCAGAATAGGAGCTTGTGATGAAAAAAAAAAAAAAAGCAGAGGGGGGATCTGCAAACTCTCTCTGGAGGTGGTCTGAGTTCCCGGGGTGGCTGGGGGCCAGAGGCTGAGTCCAGTGTCCAGGAATAGTGTGCTGTGGCCCAAGCCACGTGCCCAGTGCCCATGGCAGTGGTGTGCTTGCTAGTCAAGTCCTGTGGCGGGTTTTAGGGAATTGCCCCTGGCTGCACAGTCTGAAACGTCTCTGGCCCTCCCAGAGATTCTGTGAAGTCTGCAGTATTCTTTTAAGTGAATTTCTATCTCGCTTGAACCAGCCAGACTTTGTCTGTTCATTGGAGCTAAGAACCCTAACGCGTGTGGTGGGGGTGGAGAGGGAAGCATACAGAAAGAAGAGGAGAGGGTGACAGAAAGGAAAAACTGTGTCTGCCTCACTATTTTGCCTGATGCTGGCCTGACAGAGAATTGTAAAGAAAACTGGGTAACTGTATTTAAAAGCATGTGCTAGTTTGGTTAAAAAAAAAAAGGAATTTCAGAAGATAACAGGTTTGCCCCCTGAAGAAGCCAGTTGGAAAACCAAGGGGTAACTATGAGAGGGAGGTGCTGACACGGAGAGACGAGATGCTGTGTGCTTCTGGTTTGGAATCCGGGCGCAGACAAGGTCTGGGGCGCCTGGGTGGCAGCAGAGAGGTGGCCGTGGGCTGGGGGCTGGGCCTGCGAGGTCTCCTCCTCCAGCAGGCCAGCTGGAGCTTGTTCTTATGGCCCAACGGCACTAGGAGAGAATGAGCAGCGGCAGGCAGGGCTCTGGAGGCTAGACTGGGACCTGGCACGACATCACTCCCACTGCATTCTGTGGGCCAGAGGGAGTCACCAGGCCTGGTCAGATTCCATGGGAGGGAAATAGACTCCACCTCTCGTTGCTCGGAGCACAGTGACCAATCCCAGAGTGAAAGGACCGAGGACGTAATTCATTATTTTCTCTGAAGAGCATGTGGGGTTGGGTGGGGACACATGGAGTCAAGACCACATCATTTGTATTTAGTGTTTTACTTTTTAAAAAAATCCTCACTCAAGGACCTACTTATTGATTTTAGAGAGAAAGGAAGTGTGTGTGTGTGTGTGAGAGAGAGAGAGAAAGCCAGAGAAACAGCGATGTGACAGAAACATCGATTGGCTGCTTCCCACATGAACCCTGACCGGGACCATGACTGGGGATTGAATCTGAAAACTTTCTGTGCACAGGTTGAGGCTCCTACCACCTGAGCCACTCTGGCCAGGGCGAGTGGTTCACCTTTTATAAACCCTGTACTGGCTTAGCTAATAGGCATTTTTTTTTTCCTTAATAGAAGGTATTTTCATAGAAAAAAAAATAGGCGAGTGGATCACATAGGATGTTACTGCTTCGCTTGGGTTATCAACCCTTAAAGAAAGTTTACTTTTGAGCTGAAGGAAATTTGGCAGCTACTTCAAATGTGATGGCATCACCAAGAGGCATTAATTCACTTCCCTACATAAAGCACAGAAGAAACATCCTTACAGAAAGCCAGTTCAGAGGGCTTGGCAACAGTGTGCAGTGTGACCCTGCTGTTTACCTTGGGTGGGGGAGTGATCGTTCTTGTTAGGCCTGGGGTGGGGGCGGGGGGCAGGTGTGGTCTAGTTCTTGGGCTGACTAGGGTCACACCTCCACCTTTGGGTCCCCTACCTCCCCCCATGGCCCCGCTTGTGAAGGGCCTCCAGCAGGTCCCCGGCCTCTCCTCCTTCGCTGAACGGCTCTTGCTGGGTTCCCTGCACTGCCATGGGGAACCCATTGTGTTCCCCCAGCACTGCCAGGCTCAGAGGAGACCAGATCCAGGTGTTCTCCCAGGGTCCGGGTCTACAGAGCCCCACTGGGCAGGGACGAGAGCTACACCAGATCATCTGCCTTCAGAGGGAGGAGCTCCTCCCAGACTGAGGAGCTAGATTTCTGCCTGAAGAAAGGCTGCACGCCCCTGGCCCAGCCTGGTTCCCTGGGGGTGTGGGCTTGCTGGAAGGTGCAAAACCTTTGCTACGACGTCAAGTCTGCAGCGATTGTAGTGAAAGTATCTCCTTCCAACCCAGCAACAGAAACGTTCTTATCGCTACATGGGACCAGCTGGCTGTGAGCTAAATGCAGGGATTTCCCATGTCCATGGGTTGGAACTGACCTGTGTGAGCGGGTGGCCCTCACCTGCTGTGCTCGCGGTGCATCTTGGAAGCCAAAGGGACCTTCTCCCTGGCTCTTGGTGCCATTGCCTGGGGATCTTCGAAGGGTCAACCGACCCCCTCGTCATTGTGGACATTTGTTTAGGAACTCATCACCTTGGGCTCTAATTGCATTTGTTCCTCACACGGTGCCCATTTACAGACGGAGAAACTGAGGCTTCTAGAAGTCCAATGTTTGCCCAAGCTTACGGAGTCTTTCAATCCCAAACCCAATTCTCTTACCACACGACCTCACTATTAATCTGGAATTTGCTCAAATATTACATTGAAATGACTTAGAGATCTGTGAGTTGTCTTCCTACAAAATGGTATACACTTTAGGAATTTTTCTGTCTATTTTTTTTTTTAAATCCTCACCTGAGGATATTCTTTCCATTGATTTTTTTTTTTTTTGGTAAGTCACAGAGGTAGAAGAAGTAATTCCTAGAAGAGATGGGCTTAGGGAGTAAGTTCTAGAGGTAAAGGAAAGGCCCTTGGAGCTTGGGAGTGAGGAAGCTGATGGTAACGTGCCTGGGGCGGGAGGGGAAGGGGAAAGGCACCGTGTGCTCCCAGGAGGGAGAGCACACTGGGTCCTCTGTCTTCAGATGTTTTTTATATTTTTTAAATATATTTTTTATTGATTTCAGAGAGGAAGGAAGAGGGAGAGGAGAAACATTAATGATGAGAGAGAATCATTGATTGGCTGTCTGCTGCACGCCCCCTCCCCTTCTACACCCAACTCTCACCCCCACGCCCCCAACCAGGGCACAGTGCTCTGACCAGGAATCTAACAGCGACCTCCTGGTTCATAGGTCGATGTTCAACCCCTGATGGGCTTAGGGAGTAAGTTCTAGAGGTAAAGGAAAGGCCCTTGGAGCTTGGGAGTGAGGCAGCTGATGGTAACGTGCCTGGGGCGGGAGGGGAAGGGGAACGGCACCGTGTGCTCCCAGGCGGGAGAGCACACTGGGTCCTCTGTCTTCAGATGTTTTTTATATTTTTTAAATATATTTTTTATTGATTTCAGAGAGGAAGGAAGAGGGAGAGGAGAAACATTAATGATGAGAGAGAATCATTGATCGGCTGTCTGCTGCACGCCCTCTCCCCTTCTACACCCAACTCTCACCCCCACGCCCCCAACCAGGGCACAGTGCTCTGACCAGGAATCTAACAGCGACCTCCTGGTTCATAGGTCGATGTTCAACCCCTGAGGCACACCAGCTGGGCTGTCCTGAGGGTTTAAGGGCAGAGATCTGGGGGAGGTCCCGGGAAAGATCTGCATAGACCCTCCCGTGCCCCCGTCCAAGGGCAAGGCCGAGGCAGCTGCTGCTTTGGAGCCAACCCCCTTCCCTGTAGAGCGGGAAGAAGCCGGCTCCTCCCTGTGTCGGCCGGAAGCCACTTCTTCCGGTCATTCTCCAGGGCGGATACGCTGGAGGAATCAGCCACGGAGGCCGCAAGGAAGAAAAACACCCGCTTCCCATGCTCCCAACTCGGGTGATGGGCAGCTCCAGGCCGGAGCTCCCTGAGACCTCTCCCCAACACAGGCTCCCGCTGGGCGCTGCGCTTCTGTAGCTTCCAGGCCCTGCAGGGTTGGACGAGAGAGGCTATTGCTTTGAGGCTGGGAGGGCAATGGGCCTGCAGGGGGAGCTTGGCTTTGGGCACCTGGGTTTGAATCTTGCCTCTGCCTCTTACAAACTGGGTGTCCTCGGTTAGCTTCTCTGAGCCTCAGTTTTTTTCATCTATAAAATGGGAGGATAGCCATCTTATGGACTCTTATGGAGTCAGGGTTTAAAAATAATTGTGCACAAAGCATGTAAGACACAAGTGGTGGAAGCACGGAACACATGTTAAATGAGTGAGTAGCCATAGCAGTTGTATGCCAGGCACTGTGCTAGGTAAAGAAGATTCCAACAGGGGCGGACCGGAGTCAAAGACTCTCTGTGCAGAGACAGAGAAACAAACCAAGAGAGAAGGTGATGCAGATGCGATGTGGGGTGAGCAGGGAATACACGACTTTCCCTGTGCAGGCACCTCCTGACCAGTCACTGCCGAGACCTCCTATGTATATAGCCTGTGGGAATTATGGGAGATGCAGTTCTGAATACAATTCAGCTCCTTTCTCTCAGAAATAATGCTAATAGGCATGACAAGTTAAATGACAATGCAAGCAATAAAAGCCCTAGAGACCAAAGTAAAAGATATCATAGAGTGAGGAATGTGAAGGACACTTTGTTCAGACTTGCAGGAGAGACCTGCAGGGAAGGTGCGAGTTATTTTCCATCTTATTTGAGCAAGGTGCAGGGTGGTGGTGGTGGGGAGTG
>NW_006288624.1:3582385-3590860 GCF_000327345.1 Myotis davidii
TCCTCCAGCCCCTGCAGCTGGGTGATGTCAGCACACCTCTCTATAGGACCCCGGGGCAAACTGGCCTCCCCACAACCCCCCCTGCTGAAGTGTCCCCATTCCTGTCCCCAAGGCGTGCTGGGACAGGCAGGGAGAGGGAGTGAAGAGGCTCAGGAAAAAAGCCGGCACTTAAATCCTTCCTGCACTTAAATCCTTCCTTCGAGGGTGGAGGGAGAGGAACTGGCCTTCCCCGCAGGTCTATCCCATCCTGCCCCAGGCTCCTCTTACAAGACTCAGTCTCTGTTGAGTCAGGATGACCTTGCTGGGTGGAAGAAACAGATTCAGGGAGAGTGTGAGGTAGTGAGAGGCTGGCAGGTCGGAAAGTGAGGCCCTCCCCCAACTCTCCAGCCCCGGGGCCCCCTGTAAGGCCTGAGCCGGCAGGATGGTGCTGCTTTCTGGGAGGTGGAGGGTGTGTTCCAGCGGCTCCCCTGCCTCTGGTGGGAGGTGTTTGTCTTGTGCGGAATTGTGGGCTGTGACGGTGTTGGTGTTCCGGGACACAGCCTCTTGGCAGTTGTGCCCTATGCTTTATCTTTCTCCCCACCAGGTAACAATAGATCCATAACAAACAATAGAAAAGACGGCGTGGGGCTATTGCAATCAACAATATTCCGCGCCCACATGACATAAAAAAGGGATGTTTTTAAAAATTAGGGGTGTAGAAGAGCAGATGAATGTCCAGTTCACTCAACAGTGCGGGTGAGGCGCTCCCCAGCACGGCCCCCCCGTCTCTGTACCTGCCCTGTTCACACCTGTGCCCACAGGAGCAGCGTTTCATGACCCTCAGAGCCGATCCTCATTCGGGGGGAGGGGAGGATGTTCCCCTCGTGCGTTTTCAGGTTACAGGTCACCTGACTGCCCAAGGAGAGACTTTTTGATATTATATTTTTCATTTTTTCCCTTTATTTTTAAAAATAATAGTTTATTGATTTTTAGACATAGAGGAAGGAAAAGGGAGAGAAAGAGAGAGAAACATCAATGATAAGAGAATCATCAATTGGCTGCCTCCTACATGCCCCACACTGGGGATGAAGCCCGCAATCCAGGCGTGTGCCCTGACCGGGAGTCGAACCATGACCTCCTGGTTCAGAGGTGGATGCTGGACCTGGCTGAGCTACATCAGCCGGGCTGGAGCACCCGTTTTCCTGGCCAGTAAGGTGATCACACTGAGGCTGGTGTCCAGCTGTCCTTCATCTACTGGGACAAGCAGGGAGCTTAGGCCACAGTGAATCACTGCGTCTGAAGAGCCAGAGGGATACAGCGGCCAGGTGATTGGGTTGCAGCGAAAGCTCCGGCCCTTGGATGTCTTTCACAGACAGGAGAGAGTTTCACCTCTGGAATGTGTTAGAGCAGTGAGGCCTCTCCTGTCCTCCCTGCCCAGATGAGATTCGTCTTCCATGAAGATCTGGGCCTCACTCCCGAGCTTCGTGAACACACAGAACTTCGTGCACCACTCAAGGCCTCATCATCCATGAATGAATCCCTTTCTCCAGGAACAGGTTTCTTTACCCACCTTGAAGGCGTGAGGACCATGTCCCACTGAAAGCCACATATCACTTATCCCAGCCCTGGAGACTATTGGGTATCTCCCGAGGCTCTGGGGCAGTTAGGGGGCTGCCGCTAAGGGCAGAGCAGAGAGGATGAGTCCCAGGACTGGTAGGGTTGGAAAAAGCTGTCTAAGGCCTGGAGTCTGGGGTGCTACATAAGGAAGGGGGCTCCAGAGTGGGGCAGGGCAGTGGGGCTCAGAGCTGGGAACAGCCAGAGAACATGGCGGCCTGGGGAGAAAGGGCTGCGGTAGAAAGAAGAGGGGTGTAGGGATAAGGAAGAACCTTCCTGGGAGACCCCACATGGCACCTCTCTGTGTCAGAGTGGGGATCAGGCCAGGGAGGCCTCTGCTGACCTCCAGCTGAAGGAGGGAGGGGCAGGGGAAGCATGAATGAGGTGTGGCTTTAGGAGAGATGGGGTCTTGGGTGGGTTGACCCAAAGGATGAGCACCCTGGCCAGGAGGGGCATGGGGAGACGAGGCATTCAAAGTGCCACAGACCACAAGTTCATCACAAGCCTGGCGTTGTGGCCGGGCCCTGTGTCCTTAAGGAGAGATTGAGTTCTGGGGTTGACAGAGTAGAGAATGATCAACCGCGGCAATCCTTTCCATTTGTATGGAGTTTCATAGCTTACAAAGGGCTTTCACATCTATTAGCTCATGAGCTGGGTGAGGATTGAGGAATTTCAGTTGCCTCCACCCATTTACTCCCAGAAGGGCCTTAATCTTGACCCTCTCATCTCTCTCCTCCCTGTTCCCGGTCGTATGCAGCTTTGTACCAGGGTGACAGGAGGGGATAAGTCTCTGGAAGGGTGCTTCTCCCAGAAGCTCCTCCTACCGTCCCTCAATCTGGCCCCTTCTCCTTTCCAGAGATGTGTCCCCCACCCGGCTTACCTTCATTCCCAGGAAGGCAAGGAAGGTAAACCACCTTCCCTCGTCTCCCTGAGGGGAGCAGCTGTGGGTTAGGAGGGGGACAGACCTCCTGGGACCTTGTTGACATCACAGTAACCCCTGTTCCTTCCTCACCCATCCTCCTGACTGGGTCCCCCCATGCTTTCCATCCTGCTCTGCCAATGGCTCTGCGGATCTGCCAGCCATCTGGGGCAAAGGTCAGCACCCGTCTCCCACACTGACTCAGGTCTCCGCTTCCCTCCTGCCAGTGGCACAGATGGCAGCCCCAATCCCCACCTGGATGAAACTCCAGTATTTCCCCATCAGCACACCAATCTTTCCAGCGCGAGGATTCTATCTGTGGAAACCCCAGCCAACACCGGCAGCCTGCCCCGGAGTGGCCAGGAAAGGAACAGAGCCAGAAGAAAGGTGTACAGAGGCCCAAAAGACAAATGTTTTGACAAGAAAACTGGGGCGTGCACTACAGAACAAGAGCGCTGGCCAAGGGAACATGGCTTCCTGTGTAGAGATGGGATGAAGTGGCCAACGTGAAACACACTGAACCTGGAGTGTGAGATGAGGAAGAGAAATGGCCACTGGGCACCGATGTGCAGGGAAGGTCTGGCTACAGAGGAGGCACAGGTAAATTTGCTCTATGTGATTTTGAACTAGCAAGACTGACACATGAGGGAGGGCATGGGTCTATCTCCTATAACCAGTGGACTCCCCTAGAAGTTTTAGGCTAGGATATATATAAATACTAGAGGCCTGGTGCATGAAATTTGTGCACAAGTAGGGTCCCTAGGCCTGGCCAGTGGTCAGGGCCAATTGGGGCCTTCTGGCTTCTGGCCGGGGTTTCCCTTCCCTGGCTGCCGGCTGCCAGCTGGGGCCTTCCTTCATTCTGCGCTGCACCCTGGTGGTCAGTGGATGTCATAGCGAGCGATCGAACTCACAGTCTCCCGTTGAACTCCCGAGGGAACACTTTGCATATTAGGCTTTTATATATATAGATGAGCTAGATGTTCTGCCTATTAAAACATGTGATATGACAACCCAGATCTACCAGCCAAAGGAATGTCTGGGGAGCTGTGAGTGTCATAATCAAGCAGAATAGAAAGTCTCTGGGAAAGCCTGCATTGTACACAGCAAGTGTGGTGAAGGGTCCAGGCAGCCTATGGACACTTTCATGTTATCTCCTGGAATCAACTGATCATTTTCCCACTGAGAGTCAGTGGGGAAATAAACAAACATATAGTCAACTTTACTGGGACACACCTAGTGTCCAAAAATGAAGTCAGGGTGTGTGTGGTGATGCTGTGGCAGCTGCCACACATCTTGGTGGCTCACAATAACAAAGGTTACTTGTCGTTGGTACCACATGTCTGTTACGTGTTGACTGTCGGCCTGCTCAGTGGTTTTCACTCCTGGGCTGATGGAGGGACATTGGGACGTTTTGATCTGGGACACGGGTGGTTTCATAGCCGAAGGAAAAGAGACTACGTAATGACCTACTCGCTGATCTTTAAAACTCTGTCTGGAAGGGAGACCTGTCACTTCTGTTTACATTTCATTGGCCAAAGCAAGTCATATGGCCACGCCTAGTCTCCCCTAGGAGAGGGAAGTCAAGTCCTCCTCTGATGGGTAACAATCAAGTCTACCACACAAAGGTTCCTAAAGCCAGTTCTGCTTTAGGCCACACTGGGGACCAGCCTCACTCATTCTTGTGTGATATGGAGACCTCACAATCCAGTTGAGGACAACTGTCTTGGGGTGGAGTTATAAACCAGTCACTAGGTGTAAGCTCCCCTCCCACCTCACAGTTCAGTTGGTCTGAGAAGTATAGACTCTATTTTCTTAGGGAGGTGGCTCAGATGTTTTCATTTCGTGGAACCTGATGCCTCAGACTCGGATTTTTTCAGGCTGGAATGCCTCTGGTGTAATATGACAGTCTGGAGAGTATTAGCCGGCCACCCCCTCTTTCTGGGTCAGTACCAAGCTTATGTAATTAGAAGTCCAAAGAAGGGACAAGCAGACAGCGAGGCACATCCCTGCCAGCAACCTTCCCCCGCAGCCTCCTCGCTGGCTGTACAGAATTTTAGAGCAGGAGACCTTGCACCTAATGAACTCTTGTCCATCTGATTCCAACTGGATATTTGGACAGGACGAGGACCCAAAAGGCAACCCTCTGGTCCTAGTGTCAAAGCCAGCGCTTAGGACCCCAGGGGCACTCCACACCCGTCAACTAATATCCAGGCTGCTGCCCACCACCCCTCCCCATCTCCTCCAGCAAGATAAACACATCTGCAGCCCATCCTAAGGGAACTGGGAGGTAAGGAAGGAGGGAGAAGGGCGCCTCCCAGTGCAGACAGAGACTCGGCCTTGACTTGGGCTGTGAAGATAGACGCCTCCCTTCTCCAGCTGGCGGGGAGCTGGGACCCCAGGGAGCCAAGCTGCGGAGGAGGAGCAACTGGCCCCAGAGAAAAGATAAAGGAGAAAAGGGGAGGAGTCTGACTCACTCCCACCTCTTGCTGAGGGTCCAGCCAAGTGGCTGAGCCGGAGAAAGAGAACTGATAATAGATAAGGGTGCTTGCTTTCCTGTGGCCTTGTTTACACAAAGTTGGGTTCTTGCTGCTGGTCCCTGCGGGTGGGGGTGGAGGAGCTATGTGAGCGGAGGAGGTATGGTGTTCCTGGACTGAGGCTTGCTTTCAACTGGCCAGGGCCTGGGTGCCTTCTCCCCCGCCCCACCCCCCACTAACCCTACCCACCCACCCAGACTTCCTGCAAGAAGCCAGCTAGGCAATGGCTTGAGCTGAAATACAAGGCTTTCCACACTTGGAGTGAGGCCTTTCACCAAAAAAACGACAGTGGGCGTGGCTCCTCTGCCTCTCACCTGGGTCACTGGGCACCTGGGGGAGGATTTCCAGCCACAGCAGAGCCTTATTAACATGCTTAATTAAGCTAATTCTGCACTGCATTCCTCAGCCTCCTTGAAAGAAATTGAGTCTGAACTGTGCTATATCTGAGGAGCTGAATCCTGTGAGGAGCCCCTACTATGTGCTAGGTGCTGTGCTGGGGAACAGGGCCATGTCCTCATGGAGGTTAAAAGCAATGAAGTGATTAAACGAATCATGGGCCCAGGCAGGATGTGCTATAGAAGCATATGGCAGGGACCTAACCTTCCTGAGGGTTCGGGAAGACTTTCTGAAGGGTGAGCAGGATTGTTTAGACCAGTGGTTCTCAACCTGTGGGTCGAGACCCCTTTGGTGGTCAAATGGCCCTTTCACAGGGGTCGCCTAAGACCATCCTGCATCTCAGATATTTACATTACGATTCATAACAGTAGCAACATTACAGTTATGAAGTAGCAACGAAAATAATTTTATGGTTGGGTCACAACATGAGGAACTGTATTTAAAGGGCCAGAAGTTTGAGAACCACTGCCCTAGCCACTTGAGAGGGGAACAGAGGAAGAGCATGTCAGGCAGAGGCAATACTGCAGAGGGAAGTCCTGAAGAAGTAAAAGAAGTGGGGTAATCAAAGGGGAAAGAAATTAGTGTTTCACTAGACGCAGAGGGGGAAGGAAGCAGTAGTGAGAGATGGGGCTGCAGAGGCAGGCATGGGGCTGGGTCATGGAGGCAGAGAGGAGGGAGAAGGGAGACCTGGAGGGAAGAGATTGGGAGCATAGGTGGGCTGGCTGGGACGGGAGGTGGGAGGACTCCAGGAGACGGTCCTCTCCAGGGAGAGGGGAGCCACAGTCATCTCTGAGATGTTCCTAGGTGGTACCTCCTGGGGCAGGAGCCCCTTAGCCTTACCCGGTTACCTTCCAGTGTCAGTCTCAGCAAATGCTTGTGGTTTGGGGCTCCCTCCCATGGGTGTTCCTCTTGGCCTCAAGCCTAATCTGTGACAGGCATCTGTCTGGTTCCTCAGCCCAGCCTTGGAAGGTTTGAGATTACACCTGACTGGTGATGTTGTCCTGGATGGTCAGCATCTCTGAAGCAGAATGGGAAGGATCCAGATTGAGGGCCGAGTCCTCTGAAGCTGTCTGTACCTGCCCGCCATTCCCATCTTGCCCTTTTAGGGTGATAGAAGGATCCAGAACATCTTACTGATGGCCACCTCAACCTTCCATGTATGTAGTCAGCCCCAGGACCCACTCAGCAAGCCATCCATTTGCCCCCTACTTATCCCTTTCTTTCTTCCATTCCAGTCAATGGTTATTGAGTGCTTTTGACTTGCACAAACTAGGTACCTTCATTGACTCATGCTCCATCCTTGGCTCAGGAAGTCCCAGAGATAGTAATATTAAGTTTAATGGGTCAGGATACAGAGTCCAACATCAGACTGTTGGCATTCAAATTTTCTCATTATCTCAGTGAGCTGGGGGAAATCACTTTTGCACCTCAGTTTCCTCATCTGCAAAACAGAGACCATTGTACCTATTGCACAGGCTGTTGGTGGATTAAATGAGAGCATCCCTGTATAAGGCTTTGTGCATAGTAAGTGGTTGATGAAAATTGCTGCTGTTTATACACATCAGCTGCTCCCTTTGCGAACAGAAAATTGTTAGGAAGGAATCATTTTGTTGTGTTTTATTGAGAAGATAACACAACAACATTAAAGATATCTACCCAATAGCAACTGTTTTTACTTTTTATATTCACTCCAATATTGACCATGAGATCATAATAAAAAGTCCATGGAGCTTTATGCTCTTCTTTTCATGTGCTCCAGTAAACCTGCTATATATAGACTCAGGAAATGACCCCGCTGCGTGTGATCCACCCCCACACCCCAGCCCCCAGGTGAGAACCCTGGATGTATATTCCATCCCTTCTGTCGCGTGTGATTATGGGTACGTTTCTAAGCATCTCAGAACCTGCTTCACCTCACCTGTTAAGTGGAGATAATAATACCCTCTGTGGGTTATGGGAAGTAGTGGGAACATGGGCGAAGTGCCCGGCACATAACAGAGGCTCAGTGAAGGCTAGGTCCCTGCTCCTGCCTTTGATTTAGTGTGAGGTTCAGAGAATGGGAGGTGCCCAGGGGTTGTTGTCACCAGGCTGGCCCAAGCCCACCTCCAGCCTTCCCACAGGAAGACTCTAACCTGCCCGAGGCGACAGGGACTCTGGTCTGCCCTAAAGACTAGGGTCCACTGGACTCTCTGACACCTGTACGGGGAAAAGGGGGAGCTGGGCCAGCCTCCCCAGGGCTGCCCAGTCAGCTGGCCTATTGGAGAGGAGCTGAGACAGAGAGAAGGCAAGGGAAACCCTTTCCTGAGAGACTGTGGTCAGGTGGGCTGACAACTCTTGGGAGAGGGACTGCGGGATGTGTGAGTGGTGAGCTGAGACTGCAGAGTTCAGAGAGAGCTGATGGAACGAGCCAGCTACAGTGAGAGAGAAGCTTCCATGACAAACAGGGTGGCTCATTGAATCAGGCCGGTGGGAGCGACCTGGCTGAGTGACCCCAATCTCCTTCCATCCCTCCACAAAAGGCCTTTCTCAAATGCCAGGAGAGAATCTATAATAATAAAAGCATAATCGAATTAGACCGGATAGCCAAACAACCTTCCGACATCCTTCCGGACGACCTTCCAGATGAAGCCAGGGCTGTGAGGGCCGAGGCCCTTGCATGGATTTCGTGCATGGGGCCTCTAGTTCTGTTAATAATGAACAATGGCTTATGGTTGTAGAACACTTTCCAAAGTACAGCACTCTTTTCCATCCATTTCTAACTTCAGTCTCACACAGAGCTGGAAAGGGAGGCAGTAGTCCTATTGGACAGATTGGACTCTTGAAACTGAGGCTGGGCGGGCTGACTCTTGAGCCATCCAGCCGGGCAGTGCAGCGCCAAGGCACCCACACCCGAAGGATGAGTAGGAATTCTGCAGACAACTAGCTAGTTGGTCACTCAGATCATTTAGAACTTTCTTCATTACGTTTAAAAAGAAAACCACAAAAGTATTATCCGGCCCTGTTCCCTCGCAGCAGCTTTTCTGACCAGGCTGA
>NW_006288624.1:3590883-3611229 GCF_000327345.1 Myotis davidii
CGGGGAGCAGCTCCTGGGAACCGGGATGCACACAGCCCCTGGAGGCGGAGGGCTTTGCGGCCACCCTGCAGGAGGATGCTCAGGGCTGCTTGTTAATAGGTGACTAATTGAGGTTACAAAATCACGCCGTTTGGACCCAGCTGTCAGCAGTAGGATTAGGGGCCTCTGGCACACTTAGTTTGTATCTAAGAGCTCACACCAACAAACAGTGTGGCCGGGGGCCCTGGGAAGCCCCCGTTACCTCTCTGGGCCTCCGTTTCCTCACCTGTAAATGGATGAATCATGTTCCACCCCCTCACCCCCCGCCGCCTGCTATCCCAATTCCTTTCATTTGACTTTCTGTGTGCAGGTTGGTGGAGCAAATATTTCTCGAATTCCTGGAAACCAACCTGCGCTGCTGTTACCAAATGGTGGCCGTGGCTCTGTGGCTTAGCCCCTGTGGGTCACGGTTTCCTCGTGGGTAAAGTTCGGGGTGAGGTGGTGGGGGACGCGGTTCCAGCTCTAAGTTCTCTGTGGAAGGAGCTCACCAGGGGTGGGCCTGGAAGACTGGCAGCGAAGTGAGGCCTAGGGGCTGGCCTGGGTGGTTCTGAGTGCGGGGACTGGGTGGGTGAGCAGGGGTCCCTGCAGCCAGGGGAGGAGACAGGGGAGAGGGCCTGGAAAGGCAGGGGAGGAGTTGGGGCTGAAGAGGGAATCAGGGCACCCTCTCGGGCCTGGCCCATCCTAATGGGCCACCTCGAAAGAGGGTCCAATGTCTAGGTCCAGCCTGGGAGACCCTCTGAGGAGGCGGGCGTCAGTAAGAGACACGCTCACTGAGGCAGGCTTCCTTCGTGCCTGGGGCTCCGGCCCGGCGGATCTCTGAGGCAGGAGAGGAGGAGAGAAACCTCCCATCTGGACCTTGCCTTGGACCACAGCTGAGGAGCACAGCCCGGCTAACGTGGGCTTAACACTGAGCTCTCCGGGCAAACAGTATCTCTGTTATCAGCTTTGGATCCTAGCACGGAGGAGAGGCGGAGTCCATGGGCGGCCAGTTGTGTCCAGGGCAGCATTGCTGCTGCGTTATCTCAGGGCAGGGCAGTTAAGGGGGTGGGGAGACAGGCAGGCCTGCAGATAGTGGCCAAACTGTGTTCGCTCTGGCTGGCCGGGCTTTTCCCCATCAGGGTCCCTGCCTTTCTTTAAGCAAGTGCCCTGGGGCCGCCTCCAGGCCAGCTACTTTGAGAAACGTGTTCACTCTTTCTGGACCAGGGGGAGCTGTGGAGGGGTCTTGTGGCTATGGCTTCCTGTCAAATAATGGGACCCTGAATTTCAGTTCTTGCAACTCCCGGCAAACCCAATCCCTTCGCCATGACTCATGTCTCCACCTTTAAAATGGGTCACCTTTGGCCACCCTGCTCATCCTGCCTCCTGAGGGTATCACCGGCTACCTGAGGTCACGTGGCCATGGAGCTGTGGGTTCTTAGAGAGACCCTAGGGGAATCTGGAGGTGAGCCCGAAGGTGTTATCACTCATTAGGTCCCGGCCACCATGCTGATCCCAAGTGGGCCGTGGCTAGCCAGGTCCAGACTGAGCAGGAAGCCAAGTGCGCTTCCTTTTTCTCTAGTACAACCTCAGAAGCCTGGGTCTCAGCCCTCAGAGGCAGCTGATTCTCCCAGCCCAGCAGCCAGAGTGGAGGGGCGGGTGTTGGTTTCTGCAGCGGAGCCCCTGGGTCCTTTCGGCTGGGCTGTAATCAGCGCTGCAGGCCATGGCCAGGTGAGAAATGTGACCTGGGGCCATTGGCCCTGAGAGGCCCCCTCTGCTGTGTGTGTGTGAGGGGAAGAGGTGTCCTAACCTAGAGTCCGAAGGCTGCACGTCAGCCAGGCGACCTTTGTCATGCCCAGGGGCTCTCTGTGCCTCAGTTTCCTCATCTGTAAAGCCAGCAGCACAATAACAACACATGCCTTGTAGGGTTGTTGCAGGAACGAAGCGTGATCTGGAATGTGAATAGTCCCCATGGAACATGTTGGCACATTGAAAATGCTCAACAAATGTTATAGAAGGGAGAGAAGATAGTGTGAGGTTAAGATAAGCAGACAGAGCACGCCCAGCGACCTCTCCCCGGCCCAGGGATGCCTCGAGCTGAAAATAGCTTGGGGCGGGAGTCCAGTGTAGATCCAAAACATGGCTGAAGACATCAGTCCGGGGGTGTCTGCCCAGGCAACGGCGTTCTTTAGATAAACTTATTTGGATGAAGGGCACAGAGGTTACAGTAGGAGCAGGTTCCTCCTCCCACCAGAGCCCACAAACAGCTCCGCTCTTGAATGCCCGGAGCCCCAGGGCCTTTGGAGCAGGCGTGGGGGAGAGGGCAGGTTCTACGGTCAGAGCCCAAGGCTGCACAGGGAGGTAGACTTCTGTTCTCCGGGAAGTTGCCTGTGACATCACCTGAAACAAATTTCTGAGCCAGTCATCCGGGTAAAGGGTGAGGCTACAGACAATAGGTCTTGCAGCTCCTGAGCTGTGTGACTTGAGCCTATCATTTGACCTCTCCGAGCCATAGTGATGGGGGTTATTGTGAGGATGGAATGAGATCACCACGTGCGTTGGCACTGCCAGGTGAACGGAAGGGGTGGTTGTGAGAAGCAACCTTCATTCATGTCAAGGGGCAGAGCTGGTCAGCACCTGGAGGGAGCAGGAGGCGGTTCTGGGCTCCTCCATCCCACACGAGGCCGGACAAAGGGGAGGTCCTCAGGTGAACTCTCCAATCACTTTTTGGCGCCACCTTAAAAGAAATTGGTTAGGAGCCTTAGTTTGTCTGCACATTGAGCAAATCCTACCACCTTCCTAACAGGAGGGACAAATAAGAATTAATTAGTAAACGTGGCTGTCAAACTGTGGCCAGTGTTATTATTAACTTAATGTGTTTGTTTAAAAGGGAAGGCAGCTTGCTGCAGGCCGGGCCTGTGAGCTGCCAGCCAGCCAGGTTTGATGGGAAAGCCTGCAGATTGTTACCACATGGCCATTTACGGCACAAGTAATTCGTGGCAGCGGAGGAAGGCCTCGGAGGCCCGGGATGAGGGGTTCTGAGGGTGGGTTCTGTAGATCTTCATGTAAAATGCAGAGGCGGTCCTTAAGCGGGGGTGGGGTTGGGGGTTACCATACTAGGCAACCCAGGGGTGGTAGCACCACATTCTGAAGCTAGCAGGCAGGGTGAGCAGGGGGGAAGGTGTCTATATGGAGGTGGGGGAGAGGGGGCGGGAGGAGAAGACTGGTGCTGAAAGGCTGGTTTGTAATGAACAACTCGATCTTTCCAGAATGTGCTGGGGTGCGAGGGTCAGCAGATAGCATCTCTGCTCTGAGTATCACCTTAGTTGGCGCTGTGGCTTCGGCTTTCTTCGCCCACTTCTCTGTGTGCTGGGCGCCCATGCTCTTTAGTCCTTTCCTCCAAAGCCGTATAACATAGGGTAGTGGCCAAGAGCCGGGACTCCGGAGCCAGACTGCTTGGGTGAAATATTGGCTCTACCACTTACCAGCTGTGTGACTTTTGCCAAGTTACTTAGCCTCTCTGTGGCCTAGCTTCCTCATCTGTAGAATGAGGGTGATGATATCGTACAGGCTTGATGGTGGGGACTGAATACGTTCGCATTGTCAAGCTTGTGGACCCCGGCCTAGCGCACGGTAAATGCTCTGTAAAGGCGAATTAAGCAAATTAATGAGTCCGTGTTGCTCTGCTCAGTGACAAAGTAGGCTGCTTGAGGCTGCCCATATCTCTGTGTCATTTCCTCTCCCCTGAGCCATTTCAACACACCGTCTAAAAACAATATGCTCGCTACCCATTTGACATTCCATTTCGTGGCTCTTTCTGACCTGCTTGGCAGCTCATACGCGGCCCTGAGCGCACTATGGCTCTGTGAACACGTTTTCCTCACCGGAATCCCCAAACCCTGCCAGCCGCTGTGCCCTTTATTCTTTGAAAGAGGATTCCTACTCTTCAGGGAGAGTGAGGCCAGCCTCTACCTACATCCATCTCGCTGTGTGTCCCTGCCTTCAAGTATTGGTCATCCCCTTGAACTGAGGGGAGCACCACTCTTGTGGCACACGGGATGGGTGTGTGGGGTGCTGCTGTGTCCATTTTGAGTTCTGGTTTGTATCTGGAATCCTCATAGTGCCTACAGTTATCTGCTGCCTTGGTTTTCCATGGGGTTAGACCAGAGTCTTTTATGCATCGATAGAGGGCATTTTATTGACTGTCTGCTTGTTTCTTGCCTCCTTGATTGTGATCCAACTCAATATTTTTGGTAATAAAGATAGAACTCTGTTGAAAAGAGAACTGGGAAACAAAAGCTAGTATAAACCAGGACCAGAGAAGTAAATGGCCACTGACTTTTCCCCGAAACCTGAGCAGACTGTGCTTAAAGGTGTGAACAGGTGTGCTGTGTGCTTATCAAGAGTCTTTAAAAGTTCACACCTTTGACAAAATAATATCACGTTTGGGAAATCATCCTGAGGAAAAGCTGTAAAAGTTGCCAGTGCTTTATGCACAGAGATGTTCTTTATGCAGTTATTTATAAAGACAAAGATTGCAAACACTGGAACATTAGGCATTTGGGTAAGGTGATATGTAACTAGGGTTATACCAATTCCAGTGGTTTTTGAAGTTTTGTGACTTTATGAGTTGCTTGAGAAGCTTATTATGATGAGGAGTCCCAGCCTCCCCCCCATATAGATTGATTGGATGGTTCTGGGATGAGATCCAGAAATCTGCATTTTTAACATATCCCATGTAATTCTGAGGCAGATGTTCTACAGTTCACATTTGAGAAAAACCAATCAACTTGCTGGGATACTTTGCAGTCATTTAAAATGATGTTTACAGAGGGATTATCATAACATGGAGGAATGCTTTATAAATAAAAAAGCATGTAAGGTTGTATATGTAACTCTGTATCCATGTATAAAATATGACCACGTCAAACAAAGCAGCAATATACAAAAAAGTAAACAAATTGCCAGGGTGGTAGGGTTATGGGGGTTTTCTTATTTTTTCCTACATTTCCCAAAATTTCTAAATGTATTATTTTTATCATAAAAACCCATAAATCTATACTTTGAAAACGGAAATTGTCCTTGGAACAAATTAAAGGGCTTCCCATTTCTTGGGATTAATATGCTCAGGGGTTTCATTCGATCTGTAAGCAGTCTGAAGACCCTGAAGCAAAGCCATGCTGATTCTTCACCTTCAGATGAGTCCAGGTCATTCTGGGAAGGGCTCTCGCCACCTGGCTTTGTCTATAGACCTTTGATAAACTTCTAGAGCAGCGGTTCTCAACCTGTGGGTCGCGACCCCTTTGGCGGTCAAACGATCCTTTCACAGGGGTCGCCTGAGACCATCCTGCATATCAGATATTTACATGACGATTCATAACAGTAGCAACATGACAGTTATGAAGTAGCAACGAAAATAATTTTATGGTTGGGTCACAACATGAGGAGCTGTATTTAAAGGGCCAGAGGTTGAGACCCACTGTGACTTATCCCAGGCGCATTTGCCCTCCTCAGCCCTTGGGAAGACGTTCCATTCCACCTGAAGAGTTCTCAGTCTGGATGGGCCCAGGGTTGCCACAGAGCTGGACCATCATTTGTTTATTTGTTTGTTTTTAGGGAGAGAGAGAGGAGGGGAGAGAGAGAGAGAGCGAGTGAAACATTGGTGCAGAGAGACATATTGTCTGGCTGCCTCCTGCATATGCCTTGACCAGGATCGGGGATTGAACCTGAAACCCTTAACCAGGAATGGAGCCTGTGACCCTTCGGTCTGTGGGCTGACCCTATAACCACTGAGCAAACCGTTCAGGACAGAGCTGGACATCTTAACCCAGGTCTCTTGAGAATTCTTTAGATGGTGCTACTCTCTTTTTTTTTTTTTTTTTTTTTTTTTTTTTGCTATCAAGATGGTGCTACTCTTTGTGCAGGATAGCAAGGTCCTCTCTCAAGAAGCTGGAGATAAGGGAAACAGGTTGTATTCTGAGAGATGCATGTGCCAGGTGGCTAGGGCTGCCGTAGCAAAGCCTGCCGGCCTGGTGGTTTACGCAATAGAAATGCTGGGTCTTAGTTCTGGAGGCTGGAAGTCCAAGGGATCACACGGTTGGCTTGTTCTGAGGGCCATGAGGGAAGATCTGGCTTTTGGGTGGTCATCTTCTCCCTGCGTCCCCACATCATCTTCTTTCTGTAGTTGGTGTCCAAATTCCCTCCTTTTATAAGGACACCAAGCCCAATAGATTAGGACCCACCCTAGTGACCTCATTTTAACTTAATTTCCCCCTTAAGGACCTCTTTCCAAATATGGCCATATTCTGAAGTACTGGGGGGTCAGGCCTTCAACATATGAATTTGTGGGGGCTGAATGGGAGGGGGCACAGTGCAGCTCATACCAATGCATTACCAGGCAACAGGTGGTAGAAGGCAGAGTTGTACAAAGACACTCCGTGTAAAGAGCCGGAATGGGTCCCTGATGCGTTAGATTTAACTGTTGGAAAGTGTCAGGCAGCCTGACAATGAAGAGTGAGAGGCAGGGGGAGCCTGCTCCGGGCTCAGGGTTGCCACTCATCTGGTCCTGGTGACAGGTATGCAGCTCTGCAAGGGAGAAGGGCACATCTGCTTACCTAGCTCCTAACCCGATGGCGATGTGGCTCGCTGACTGCCCATCACGTGACCGGGGCTGGCTCAGCAACCTCTCTAAGCCTCTGCTGTAGAAATGGAAATAAACATTCCTGTCCTGCCGGTCGGTCTTGCAGGCTGTTGTGAGATAAGGTAGTGAAGGCGCTGTGCGAATTGCCAAGCTCTGTCTGTCCCCAGCGAGCAGACAGCAGTGCGCACCCTCTCTCACTGGCAGCAGGTGAGCATGGCGCTCTCCTCACAGTGTTGGGTGCAATCAGACTCAGAGGAGCATGGGACATAAAGCAGTGCTCATGGAGGTGAGATGGCCTTGACTCTGGTCATGGCAGAGGTTTGCTGATAAAATACCATCACAAGACCCATGGCCAAAGGCCTCTGTAGTTCTTTTTTTTTTTTTTTAATCCTCAACCAAGAATATGTTTTATTTTTATTTTATTTTAGAGAGAGGAGGGAGGGAGGGAGAGAGAGAGACAGAGAGAGAAAGAAGAGAAAAACCTCAATAGGTTGCCTCTCCTATGCACCCCTAGAGATCTAGGAGGGCCGGGGGAAGGTCAATGGGGGGAAAAAGGAGATGTATGTACTACTATTTGTAATAGAGTAAGGGAGAGGGAGAGAGAGATAGAAACATCAATGATGAGAGGGAATAATTGATTGGCTGCCTCCTGCACACCCCCTACTGGGGATCGAGCCCGCACCCCGAGCACGTGGCCTTACCGGGAATCGAACGTGGGACCCTTAAGTCCACAGGCTGACACGCTATCTACTGAGCTAAACAAGCTAGGGCTACACTTAAAATTTTGATAGGTTGGTAAATTGCTCTCCAAAAAAAAAAAAAAAGATGGTGTCAATTTATACTCCTTCCAACAATTTAGGAGAATTCCTATCTCCTCACACCCTGCCCGAAATGGGTCTTACGCCATTTTGCCATGCATTCTTTAGGATGTTGAGGCTGAATATTACTTTGAGACTGTTTCTTTCAATGTCTTCCTGGAGATGGTTAAAGTCATGAGCATAAGGCCTTTTGGACGGCAACCTTGTCCAAGACCACAGGAAGCTGTCCACAGACTCCCCAAGGATCCCCCTGCGCACTGGGAGTTTATTCAAGGAGAACCAGGCGTTTCTCCCTGAACCCAGATATTGCAGCGACTCACGGAGAAGCTGTGCATCCATCTTCCTTTTCACGGGAAGGGGAAACAAGAAACAAAGATGCGTTTGACTATCCATCCAAACCCCACTGACCTTGAAACCGTTGTCTAGTTATCTCTATCTACTTATCTCCTGGCCTCATCAGTTTCCGCTTCTCAAAATAGAGTTCATAAGGGGTGCCCCTATGACATGCTCCGAGTCAATCACCTCCTTGTCAGTGGAAAGGGTTCGGGAGGTAGTTGGCCTTGCCCAAGTTCATTCACCCCCGATCTTGTGAGGACACAGCGGACACAGGCTGCTGCCTCACCCACAAGGCAGATCAAGCAAGTCAGGGGCCACGAAGCAACGAGAAAAACATAAAATGCAACCTTGATGACGTTATCCAGAATATTGTGATTAGAAACATCTAGAGAGAAGCAATTGTAACTTCAGCACGCACGCAAGTTGTGTGTTTAATGAGCCTGTAGTGTTGCTGTTTTGAATCACATGGCAGATGGTGTCATATGCTTAGAGCTCAGGCCTTCTAAAGGTCTCTCCTGTATCTTCCCCCCACACCCACGTCAGGGCAGATGAAGTTCGTGCTGAGGCTCTGGAATTTTCCAGGCCTTCACGGAGGCCCTGCCTGCCTGGATTCTAAGGATGGGGCCTTATTTCAGCCATGTGTTTAGATCCCGACATCACAGGGTGGTGCTGGGGATTTCGTCAGAAAGCACGCAGAGGCACCCGGCGGTGTTGGTGCTCATGCGGTATTCATTTCCTCCCCTCACTGTAAACTTCTTCCATCTGCATCATGGGATTAACAGAGCAGGACTTTCAAGACTTTAAATCCTTTATTGCTTTATATGCAAAGTCCTAGAGACGCAAAAGGAGAGAGGTATGGGATTGGAATTTCACTGTCTTCTCCGCAGGCTGTAGCACAGACACCTGCCCACAGTAGGGTCCTTATAAATAGTTTTCCACTGAGTTGAGCTGAATTGAGTGGAACCATGCTTGTATTTACCCTGCCCGAGGTCAAATACGTGTAATTCGTGATGGGGAAAAGCTTTACTCTTTCCGGGAGCTTCTTAATTTCTACCATTTTCATTGCCTCTGGGAAACTCCTAAATTGGAGGGAGGGAAGTGATAACGTGCGTTTCTGCAGGTGCTAAGCACAGGGCCACACTTTACCTTTCCAATAGCCTAGGGGTATTATTACTTTATCACCGAAGAGCTTCAACCCTGGAGAACTGAAGGGTTTCCACCATTTCTTCCAAGGGGCTGAGCCAGGATTCGACTCCAGGTCCAAACGATCTGGCTTGCCACCTCATTCCGATTATAAACAGAATCCCTGGTTAACACACCTAAGGTTAGCCTGGGCTTTGGCCACCGAGCCTCAGGTGGCTTAGACCCATCAACCACTGCTCAGGGATAAAGCTGTGTCATCTGGGCAGAGGAGGCAGGCACAGAGGGACAAAGAGGCCACCATGGTGGTCATGGCGATGTGAGTTTGCAGCCTCTTTCACGACCCAGGCTCTTCAGTGAGTCCTGATCGAGATCCTTCCAAGGCCCCTTTTTCAGGAGAGGTCCACCTTCTTCATTAAGCCCCACAGGCTGCAGTGGTCACTTAGAGCCCATTCATTCATCCATCCATCCATCCATTCATCCATCCATCCATCCATCCATCCATCCATCCATCCATTCATTCATCCATTCATCCATCCATCCAGGTACTCTTCATTGAGGTGCCTGCACCCCCTATCACTCTGGGTGCTGGGTATAGAGCAGTAATGAAGGAAGTCACTGTCCTTGCTCTCCAGAAGCTAGCCAGGTGGCAGTTAACAGTCAGCAGTCAGAGTCATGCATTAACCACAGTTTTATAAGTATGACAAGGAGGAGAAGCTGCACAGAAACCTAGAAGTAACATTTACGCTCAGACCGAAAGGCTGAGCTGAAGTTGGCCAGGTGAACAGGTGGGAAGAGCATTTACTGAATAAACCAGGCATGCTTAGTGCTGTACAAATGCTAACTCACTCAATCTTATAACAGCCCAATGACCAGGGCACTGGAGACTCAGGCACAGGGTTAAATGACTTGTCCAAGGTCACCCAGCTGGGAAAGGTCAGAGCCAGGAAACAAACTTATCGCATATGAACTGTCTCAGAGTGGAGATGGGATGGGGTTGCCCCAGGAGTGAGCACAGGCAAGGAAAGGAGATGCCCTCGGGTGGAGACCTGGGTCAAGTGGACTGAACAGAAGGGAGGGCAGAGAAGCAGAGACAGGAATGTTGGGAGAAATGGAAGGAAATATTTCTAGAAAGAGGGAGCTGTCAACTGGCCAAATGCTGCTGAGAGGTGGGGAAGACAACTGCAGGTGCTGACCTGTATGTGCTGGTGTGGCCCTTGGCAAGGCTAGTTTCCGGGATGTGGTGAGGAGTAAAGCCCAATGGTAAAGGGTCAAAAAAAAAAATAGGAGGAGAGGTGGCAGTGACTGGGACTATCAGTCATGCTTTTGAGGAATTTTATTCTAGAGGTGAGAAGAAAAATAGGGTGGTAGCTGAAGCATGACTAGTTCCAAAGGAGATCTTTTTTCTTTTTCTTTTAAGACGGGAGGTAGTAGAGTGTGTGTGTGAGCTGACGGGAATGCTTCAATAGAGGAGAAACGCACTGGGGAGAGAGGGCACCTCCAGTGCAGAGCTGGGCCCTGAGCAGCACCAAGGGCTAGATTCCAGGTGGTGTGGGGGCTGGTCTTAGACAGGGTGCCTCCGGGGCCTCCGCTGACAGGCTGCCAGCCTCCACCCTGTGAGGCCTCCCAGCGTCCCTGAGCAGCATCCCCTCCCGAGCAGAGCAGTGAGCAGCGAGGTTTGATCCCCGCTGTGCTCACTGTGGTCTTAGCAGAGCCACTGAGAGGCAGGCCATATTCTTCCGAGTGCAAGGGCCCAGGGGCATCTCTGGCATCTGGCCCCGGTGTCACCAGCTTTGCTGATGGTGCAGAGGGGAGGTGAGGAGCTAGAGTGAGCATGGGGGTCAGCAGCCCAGGCTTTCCCTGTGGAACTGTGAGCTGAGGGCGTGCGTCGATGAAGGGGAGTTTTCTGGAAGGCTGTGTGGCCCTTGCTTTTCAGGGGCCCCGGGGTCCTGCTCTCACGTCATAGACTCAGGGGACACGCAGCCTCGGCTCACTGGACAACCAAGATGACTGTGAACCGAATTCCAGCAAGTTCACTTAAACTTCCCTTCGAGTTTCCAATGCACAAAATCGGCCAGTCGGCGGCCTGGGTGATTTACTCTTTTTTCAAGGTTTGGCTTAAGAAGGGCACAGCCCACAGTAGGCACCACAGGTTCCATCCCCGTCCTCCAAAGTATACCTTCTCAGCCCATGTCTGTTGACAGATAAAACACATAAACAAAAGGAGGGAAGCACTAAGTGTGGAGAACTTTGAATGCAAAATCAGGGGCTTCCCATTAGAGAAAAATTCCTCTGGTTAAAAAAAGGAATTGGGTCAATGAGGCAGAAACACCCATGGTACAAGACACTGGCATGCCTCAGGCCTGGTTATTTCATTAACCACTTTCTCATGTGAAAAAAAGAGTCTTAAAAATAATACCTAGGTATATATGTATCCGAGACCGGCCACCCAGAAGCACTTGTTCAATTTCTCTATTCCTCAATTTATTGTAGGTTGTATTGTAAGTCCTCTTCCTACAAAGTAATAAAATGTAAATGTGGTTTTAGGTATGCTAATGTTTTAGGTTGGCTGAGCAGGAGTTCCCAGCTGGTTATGGGTGAGGGGCCTACCAGGAAGCCTGAGAACTGAGTGGGAGGTAGAGAGGAGAAGGGAACAAAAGTTCCCCTTTGTTCCAGTTTGAGAAAACGGGGATTTAGGACAGCCCGGGGTTTGTTGTGAGCTGAAGACATCAGGGGCCATCAGAAGTGAAGGGGACATCAGAAGTGAAGGGGCCATCAGAAGTGATGTCCTCTACATTAACCATCAGGGGCAGGTGGGCTTCAAAAGGGGTGAAAGCAGTGAGCATCTCTTAGGAAAACCTCTCCAGCCGCAGAGCAGAAGAGGGGGTGGGGTGGGGCTTGACTTCTGCTGAACACCCCATGTAGAAAGGGGACCAAGAGAGGGCGAAAGTGAAAGGCTGAGGGCCCATGGATGTGGGGCAGGACCACGATGAGGGTCCCCGTGGAACACTGTGGGACAGGCCCAGGCTGAGGGTCCCCGTGGAACCCTGTGGGACAGGACCAGGCTGAGGGTCCCCGTGGAACCCTGTGGGACAGGACCAGGCTGAGGGTCCCCGTGGAACACTGTGGGACAGGCCCAGGCTGAGGGCCCATGGAACACTGGGAACGGCCCAGGCTGAGGGTCCCCATGGGACACTGTGGGACAGGCCCAGGATGAAGGTCCCCATGGAACACTGTGGGACATACCAGGCTGAGGGTCCCCGTGGAACACTGTGGGACAGGCCCAGGATGAAGGTCCCCGTGGAACACTGTGGGACAGGACCAGGCTGAGGGTCCCCGTGGAACACTGTGGGACAGGCCCAGGATGAAGGTCCCCGTGGAACACTGTGGGACAGGACCAGGCTGAGGGTCCCCGTGGAACACTGTGGGACAGGCCCAGGATGAAGGTCCCCGTGGAACACTGTGGGACAGGACCAGGCTGAGGGTCCCCGTGGAACACTGTGGGACAGGCCCAGGATGAAGGTCCCCGTGGAACACTGTGGGACAGGACCAGGCTGAGGGTCCCCGTGGACACTGTGGGACAGGACATTGCAGGTCCTTGGAATGGGGACCCACAGTTGCAAGAGCAGAATTCTGGGAGACCTTCCACAAGCTCATTTTCCTTTAAACCCATCGTCTAATATATAATTCGAAGGTGAGACAGGATTCATGTATAGAAATCTCTTGAAAATCAAAATGATTTGGTAAAATACCTTAAGCCCAAGGGTGAGATTCATCTATAAAGGCTTCCCAAAAGAAAGTGACTTGGTTTTAGAATTTCTGGATGGAAAATCCAGATTTCCCTACGCTTAAATGGCAAGCAGGGCCCAGAGGTGACTCCAGGCCAGCTGGGGATGACACCCCAGGATGGAGGAATGAATGGACAGCAAGGGGTGTGTGATGCTGCTTAAATGGGGGTTCCTTAGGGGACCAGACAGAAATGAAGACCAATAGGGTGGGAAAGGGGTTGGCCATGACAGGCAAGTCTGTGTTTAATAGTAGCCGAGAGTCCCACAAGCTTCAGGGGAGGTGATTTGGTTCAAAGTAGTCGTAAGGACTAGAAGGGCAGGAGTGAGGGGAGTCTGAGAAAGGGCTTCTCTGTAAGGACTAGAAGGGCAGGAGTGAGGGGAGTCTGAGAAAGGGCTTCTCTCTGCAGGGGCCTGAGGACATGTCAGGTCTGTGCTGGGAGAAATGATTGTGAAGTGGGAATGATGCTGGCACAGAACCACAAAAGGAATAAGGAGGAGTTACTAGGTGAGGCGAGTGAAACGGGGAGACAAATGGACACAAAGCCGAGGAGAAGCCCTGGCTGGGCATTTGTAACTGTTGCCAGTCCCCCAGGGTCTGTGAGGTGCTGCCACATTGTAACCAGAGAAGCCAAAAGCGCTATTTCTACCCTCAAAGGGCTGACTTGGGAACGTGGGGCTACAGATGTCAAACGTAAGGCAATCTCAGATTGTCCAGGGCCGATTCCCATAGGCTGTGGGATACAAAGGGAGGGAGTGCGGCTGGGGTGGGACAGGGAGGGGGACCTCCGGAACCACGGGCTCCTAGGAAGGAGTCATCAAGCACATACTACATTCTGGGTGACAGAAAAATCCAAGTGCGTAAATATGGATAATATTAACATCAAATCACAATTCCTTATCTGCAAGGCTGGAATCTAAAGAGCTAAAAAAAAAAAAAAAAAAAAAAAAAAAGTTGGCCTTTTTGTTTTTTGTCAGTTTGGTGCCAAATCTTACCTGGCAACAAAACAGAGCTGGCCCTAGCCAGTTTGGCTCAGTGGATAGAGCGTCAACCTGCGGACTAAAGGGTCCCAGGTTTGATTCTGGTCAAGGGCACATGCCTGAGTTGCAGGCTCAGTCTAACATGTAGGAGGCAGCCAATCAATGGTTCCCTCTCATCATTGATGTTTCTATCTCTCCTCTTCCTCTTCCTTCCTCTCTGAAATCAATGAAAAAACAACAGCAACAACAAAAAACTTGACGTGGATGGCTGGACGTTGAGGGTTTCACTGTCTGTACACTCCTCCAAGTGAGTGTTGGCATGTTCTCCGCACAATCATAAATGTGTCTGACTGGGGGGCACTGCCCTGATGGTTATGCACCCTATGGCCTCCTCAAATAAGAAAAGGTAAGTCAGACGAAGACAGACAAATGTGCATGATCCTACTTATGTGGGAATTTAAAAAAATTAAAGATATGAAACTCGGAGATAACAAAGAATAGATTGGTGGTTGCCAGGGGTGGGGTTGGGGGTGGGGGTCGGCAAAATGGCTGAAGTTGGTCCAAGGTACAAATTTCCAGTTATATGATAAACCAATCCTGAGGCTGTAATGGTGACTCTAGTTAATAACCCTGCACGGCACGGTATATTTGAAAGTTGCTAAGAGAGTAGATCTGAAAAGCTCCCATCACAAGAAAAGGTATGGTAACTATGTAGGGCGATGGATGTTAACTAAACTTAGTGTGGTAATCATTTGCCACATGCACATAGATAAGCTCATTAAGTTGTACACCTAAAACTAATACGATATTATATGTCAATTATAGCTCAGTCTTAAGAAAGAAAAGGTATGGTCTCTGGCCCCCAGGGTTTTGGATGAAGGTTTGAAAACCTGTATTCATCGCATGCTGAACGATGTGAAACAGGCATTTTGCCAAGTGTTGTTCCCACATCTCCTCATTTCACCCTCAGCAGGCCTAGGCGCCAGGCGCTGTTATTGTCCCCATTTTGCAGATGGGGAAACTTGAAACCAGAGAAGGTAAATACCTTGTTCAAGGCCGCAAACTTGTAAGTGATGGGGCCTGGTTTGAAGCTAAGGATAATATTAATATCTTCCTGTTTGGACAATAGCGATGGCCTTGGTGGGAACAATTTTAGAATCAGGTAGAGATGGAAGTCAGACTAGGGAGTCCTGAGGAGGAAGGAGCTGGAGGGGAAATGAGACCCCAGGATCGAGTTATCCATTTGGGTAGTGGCAACGCGGGGAGGGCAGGTGAGGGTCTGGAGTGGCATGCAGAGCAGGTGGGCCCAGGTGAGTAGCCAGGGTTGGGGTCTGCAGGGGGGTAGGGCTTCTTGGGAGAGTCTGGGCTCCTTATGGCTAAGGCTGCAATTTGGAGGGCGGCACCGGGTTCCAGAGGGCCTGGTTCCTGGGTCCCCGATCTTGACCTTCAACTTGTCTCCTGCTCTCAGGCATAAATGGCAACCTTCAGGCTACAGCCATTCCCCTTTTTGTTGAAAGAGGAAGCAGCCCCATAAGGTCCCCTTTACGCACTCTCTGTGGTGTGAAGAAGAGGAACCTGAATCTGATTTGGAGTTTTTGAAGAAATCTTGCTTTGATGTGGTCCACTCCAACTTCTTCATTTGCTAGCCTGACAGGCAACCATGGTGGCTGTGCCTCCTCAGGGACCGGCCAAGGGGACTCTCTCAGCCAGGGACCCCGAGGGTGGAGTTCCCCAGGCCTGGCTCTGTGACTCTTTGGGGTGTGTCCAGTCATCTCTAGGCAAAATTTAAATATTGAAATAAACTTACTGCACACAGAGACCTATGGGAAAAACAAAAAAAAACAAAAACAAGCCTATTACCAACCAGTAATTTTTTGAAGAGGGAAGGAGAAAAGAGAACTATAATCTTTTCTGAAGATGCCAGTATTCTAAAAACATGGCCAATTAGGGGGTGAGGGGGTGGGATGTGGACTCTAGTCTGGGCTTCATAATTTCCTCACTGTATGACTGGACATATTTCTTAAAGTCCTAATAAAATAGGGCCAAAGATGGTTCTGTCAAGGTTGCTGGAAGGATTAAGCAAGATGGGGTCCATGAACGAGCTTTGTAAATGATAAAGCACTACCCAGTGGCGAGAGGATCAGTGCTATCTGCTTATCACCTCAGAGCAGGAAATCCTACCATCTTACCTGCATTCATTTTGCTTTCCTGATGGGGTGGGAGATCTAATAGGTATCATTCAGGGTGGCTCAATATCCATACTTCCTTCTCTAGGCCTTGATTTCCATATTAGTCAGGCTAAGCCAGGCCATGCTGCAGTAACAAATGAACCCCCAACTTTCAGTGGCTTACGGTGATCCAGCTTTACTTATTGCTCTGATAGGATGGACAAACCTCTTCCATTGTGTAGCCATGCTGTTAGAGCATGTGGGCTATAAGATCACACTGGCAGGGGTGAGAGGGATGGAGGAGGGGTGTCATCGCTTAACTGATTGAGCCCAGAAGTGACACATGTCACTTATAGTCTACTATAGTGTACATTGAAAGGAAATTAATTAGAAGAAATATTTTAATATCACTATTTTCCCTTTATAATAGAAGTGTTAACCAAATTCACAATTGACAATAACAGATGGAAACACATGTGTGCGATTGGCGCCAGCAAGAGCTTTATATGTATTGCGCATGCGTGAATCAACTTAGCCTTTTATAGATATAGAATAAACTTGCTTAATTAAACCTGCTTTCTGAGGTAGCTAACATTTTTCCAGCCCAGTGAAGCACCCCATGAAAGAAAATAGGATTCCACCGAGTCTCCTATCTACCTACTCCAGGACTTCTGTGAGGACCAAATTAGATGAGGCACGGGAACATGCTTCATAGACATTTGGTTACAGTGTGAAATGTTTCTACCTGGCTATAAAGCAAATCCTGTTCCTGGGCTGAAGAAACTGCAAGGAGGCTAGTTGCTAGTCACTAGGGAGAGGAAGCCGGGCGTTGATACATGATGTCATTACCTGGATGGAGGGTAGTATACTATATATATAGTCCAGACTGAATCACGTGATCTCTACCTAGCTGCAAGGAAGTCTGGGAAATGCAGGGGGAGACATGGGTATTCAGTGAGTACTAACAGATTCTGCCAGTTTCCTTCTTTCTAAAATGAGAGGGTTGGACTAGATGACCTGAGAGCAGTCACCATCCAGCTCTGTTCTTCTAGGATTGGGTGAGCCAGATACCTGGGAGTTGATGACCTATGGCAGGTCATAGCTTCCATGGGAAGAACTGTATACCACCCTCTTCCAAAAACATCAATTTCACTTTCCTCTCTCTCTCCCAGACCCTCCTCTGAGCTATTTCCTCTCTGCTACCCCTCCATGAGCTTCCAAGTTTCAAATACTCCAACCTGTGAGGTACAATGGCCTTCAGGTGCAAATGGGCTGCTTTGACCTGCCTTGAAGCAGGACATTGGTGAAGAGCAGAAAGCCAGGCTGCTGGCAGGCTGTGACCACTGGAACCACTGGGCCCTGGGCCCCTACCGTCCCTCCAGCCTCTTTCGAGGGACTTAGAAATAATTCTGAAGACCTCCTCTATTTACTTTCTTCTGTTGCCTTATTGATCTGTGTACTGCTTACTTTCTTTTCCCATCTGGTGAGATCCACATTGAACTCAGATGGTTAAGGATGGTCTATATGCATTTAAAAGGCATGGTGATCACCAGAAACTGGCAGGGGTTCACCACGAACAAGCCTTCCTTTTTAAATAAAGTTATGAATTGTTTTAAATTTCAGTACGGGCACTGGATAAACGCTCATGCGCTCTCCAGGGGCTCAGCCGAAGCTGCTGAGAGTGTCATGTCACATGCTACTCTTCTGACCCTGTCACACCCAGGATCCACCTCGAATCTCAGTTCTGTAGAGGGTCCTTGTCATGGGAGCCTGGCCTAGAGTCCTCTCTGTAGGAATATCAAAAGCCTCTGCACATGGCTTTTTCTCGATTACTTCTGGCCTGCCAGCCAAATTATACGCCCGACTGGGTGGGGGGGCCCCCACTCTGAGTGCTGCTGCACCTGCGGCTGTTCTAAAACTCTTGGACATCCCTTCCATCCAGAGGTGGGATCTGTGTTCCTCCCCTTGAATCTGAGAGTCTTGTGGCTGCTTTGATCAGTGGAGTACGAGAAAGTGATCCTCGGTGACTATCAGGGCTTGGTCAGATGGGGGTGAGGTGGGAGTTATCACTTTTTATTTCTGACCATGAGACGTACTCCTTGCCCACCCACCGCCCGAAGGCCCCTTTTCAGTTTTGATGGGAAAAAAAGCCCTCTGGGTCTCAGCTGATTTTCTGGGCCACGGCCTGTCATCTCCTACCTCTATCCCCCCCCCCCCCCCCCCCTCCATTTTTGCTGACATCAGCACCGCTTCCTTTGCCCCTCTCTACCTCAGCCCGATTCCAGGCCTCCTTGTTTAAAACCAAACAAACAAAGCTTTCCCAGCCTCCAGCCTCCTCTGTGCTGCTTCCCTTGAGCAGGGCCCCGAGCACGCAGCCACGGCACCGATCCCTTCGTCTCCTCAGGACTCAGCTTCCAAAACCTGACTGTCCAGCTCTCCCGGGGAGGCGAGGCCGTACCTGGCCTTGCCCCCGGCCCCACTGTCCAGTCATCTTCATTCCATTCTCGAGCATTCCATGTCTCGGCTCCTGTCCGGACCTGCCGTTCTGTGGTCAGTAGCCATGGCAACGGAGCCTCTGTCATCATTGGCCAAACAACCAGTCCTCACCAGCTTTATGGTTCTCCAGTTGTCTGTGGGCCCTGTCCTCAGCGGGCTAACTGATCTCATTCCCATCGCTCATTTTACAACCCAGCCATCATGACTTCTTTCGAAATCCCTCCAAGCACTGCCCTTCACGTTTAGAGCCTCCGTGTCGTGCCGAGGGGCGAAGTCCCAAGTCCGCAGCGATCAGTGGGGAGATGGCCGGGGTGTCTGTCTGCCCCTCTGCTTGGAATCCTGTTGAACAATCAGCCACATCATTTGCATGTCATAGCGCTTTGCAGCGAGTGGGGCACCGTCCCTGTATCTCCGTCCATCAGACCTTCTACCGACCGACTGTCTCCACCGATGCAGGGTGAGCGTGGCCTCCAGACGGCCCGGACCTACCTGTGGTTATCTTGTTAAGCAGGCCTTCGCGCAGCCTTCCTTGTGGTTTCCCTTGAAAAGGTCAGTGTGAAACAGGAAATGTGACTAAGGAAATCTTCTTCCTCCCTGAAGCCTCACTTCGCTAACTGGAAAAAGGCCCCCGTCCCCTCTGCCCCGTACTTACTCACGGCCCAGACAGACGCGGCTCAGAAGAACGCATAGTTCCCACAACACTGCGCCTGCATACTAAGGCTCACGTGCGGTGTGCGTGGCTGCTTGTCAGGGCGGCGCTGTCTGGGGTCTGTCCTCGGCCAGCCCGTGCGGCCTGTCCCTGTTCTTCGTGGAATCGGAGGATGGGCAGGGGCCTGGGCGGTCTGGGTTCTGGCTGACCGCGGAGGAGAGTGGAGCTCAGGAGCTAGGGTGGTCGGCCAGGCGCACAGGGCAAAGGCCGAGCCAGAGTGGCAATCCGGGTCTCCGGCTCTCAAGCCACGTTTGCCCATTGAAGCCACGTGCCTACCTCCTCAGGCTGCCCGAGGGCCCCCGGCATCCTTCTCGTAGTACACAAGCCAGCGTGGACGCATGGCTGCCAGGACAGGACTCCACTTCCTGCCGGGCTTCCTGGGGGAGCTTAGAGTATTAGTTGCACTTGGGATCCCCTGGTTTGCAACCTTGCTTTGCACAACTCATCCACAAAATAGGGAAAATAATAATTCATGAGGTTAAAAGACATGAATACACAGAAAACATTTAGAATAGTCTTGGTGTGTGATCACTGGGTAAGTGTTAGCTATGATTATTCTGATGGGTTGGTTGGTCGGCTTTCCTCCATTCTATTCAACTCAACAAGAATTTGGCACCTGGCATGGCCTTTGCTGGGGCTGTGTAAACGGCCACACTGAAGCTCCACCTCAACCCTGGTTCCAGTCCCCTCCCTAAAAAAAGAGTGGAAAAAAAGAATACAGATGGTCCAATGCACAGCCCACAGGGATGGGGGCAGGGAGTGTCGGGCAGGGAGCCCACATGTGAGAGGGCCTGGTTCAGGGCTGCCAGCAGTGCCCGCTCCTCAGAGACCTTGCATGAGGGGTGCGGTGGGCGCAGCGTTGATTCTGGCCTGGCAGCTGATGCTGTTATGAGAGCACAGATGGCGGTGCAGGAGCGGGGGACTCCATGGACTTGGACCAGAGGCAGAGCGTGAGTATGAGATGATGTGAGGGAGCCACGGTGGCTCAAGGCTGAGTCCCAGCTTGACTGGCCCTTCCATCTGCCGCTCTCACTCTCAAGCCCTTTGTCTGTCTGCATGCCGGGAAATTCCTGGGGGGGAGGTTAAACCCCACCCTGAAAGCACGCAGACACATGCACGTAGACGCTTCTCTAGAGCCCCAAGTTGCCTCACTGTGCCCAGCAGCTTCCTGAAATGTAGTGTTGCCACACCAGAGGACCGACAGGCCATCTGCAGCAGGGAACCTCGTGTCTGCAGGACTGGGGGGTTGCGGGGGGCG
>NW_006288624.1:3611329-3626196 GCF_000327345.1 Myotis davidii
GATGTGTGCAAAGTCAACCGGGCTGAAGTTTTAATAAAACTTATTTCTATTGTTCTCATGTTAATTATAATTCGATAAAACGGAAACACACACACACACAAATAGAATGCACATGGCATACAGCAGGCATTCAATAAATACAAACAATAACCACCTAAAAAAAGAAATTTGCTATGTTCCTAAATGGAAAAGGATGATCCTTAAATTCTTTTATGGTCCCTACTGGGCAGCCATTCAATCTTAATACAAAATGACAATGGGTCAATTCTAGCTAATTGGTGATTAAATTAAATTCCCCGAGTAAAAACAATTATTTCATAAACTTAAAAGTGGAGCTGTGAGGTGCTTCCCACTTATTCACTTAGCATTGAAATGCACTGTCTTGATTTTCCTGGTTTTACTTTGCGTTCCCTCACTCCTCCCGGGGTTCCTTTTGCAGATCTGGGAAGAAACAGCAGGGGGAGAAAAGCGGGAGTTGGTGTGAGGCTTTGAAATGGGAGTGAGGAGACATTTCCAGCTGCCAACATCCCTACTTCCTGAATATCTTCTGCGCTAGAGTCTCCAGCTGGCCCCTGGGCCTCAGGGGAGGGGCGCACCCCACGCCCAGCCCCCAGGGCACCGGTTGACGGGTTGGGGGGAAGATGTGCGTGCAGGGCTGGGAGCGTCACACCCTAAAGGGACTGAGCCGGCCACACCGCCTGTCTCTCCCAATTAGCTTCCCAAGGGGAACAAAGCTCGCTTCTTTCCTCTCTCCGTTCCCACCACTGGCTGGGGGAAAACAACCTTAGGCAGCTCAGGGGTTAAAAATAAAACAGCGAGGGGGGAAAACAAGCCAGGCAGCTGCAGCGGCTCCTCAGAGCCCACTCCAGGCTAAACAGAGGCCCCGGCAACTCCTTGGAGACTTGAACCCTGGGCGATGGAATTTTCCCTTGCATGGAGGCTATTGTCCTCAGGAAAGGGCCAGGCCAGAGGAGGGCTGGGGAGCACCGAGCTCTCGCGTCCACAGCCAGGGAGCTCCTGAGAGCCCAAGGGCTCTGTGCCACCCAGCTGGGGTTGGGTGAAAAGGCAACAGGGGTGCAGCCCACACTCCCCTTTGAGAAAGAGGGGGGCCTGCTGGGGGGCTTCCCAAGGCCTGGGTACCAGTGGCTACCCCACTCCTCAGCCCCAACCAGCCAGTCACTGGGATGGAATAAAAGGCTTGGTTCCCTTGGCAACTGCAGGGTCTATGGTCTTTCACAGAGTCCAGGATGGGCTGGTGGTGGTGGTGGTGGGGTGTTGGGTAGGAGTTGGAGGCCAGGGGAGGTGGGGGGAGGTGAGGGAAGGGGGATGGGCAGCCTGTTTACCAGCTTGGTTGGAGGGAAGCTTTTGTAGATTGTGGCCTGGGAAATACAGGATACCCTAAGCCTGGGGGGATATTCCTAAGGGCTTCCCAGTTTTGAGCCACAGGTGGTGGGAAGGGGACTGCGTAGGCCTCATGTTAACTTCGTGGATGGCTCAGGAGAGGCCAGCAGAGCCTACCTGCCTAGGTACCGCGGCCGGTCCTGCTTCATAACGGGAGACCCCTGGAAGTGTTGATAGATGCTCGAGGCCATAGAGAGCTATTTGTGAAGCTGAGATTAGAATAGCAGGCGCCTGTCTCCAGGGTCTGATCTCGATGGACGAGACAAAGCTATTTTTAATATCAAGCAAGAGAGTTGCTGAAATATGGACAAAGTGCAGAACCTGGGCTGACTTTGTCTCAAGCACTAGACTCTGTGAAAGGAGTTAAAAAATCTACCCACTCCAAACAGATGCGCTTCGCCCCAGTGACAACAAGCGATAAGGGACAGGAGACCTTGACCAGGACTTGGGGAGGAGCGGCCCCAGCGTGTTGTCACAGCTGAGGTGTGCCGGACTCTCCCATGATCCTCTCTGAGGTTTAGAATGCGAGGGCTCCCTGCCTGGCATTGACAGCGCCTCTTAGATGCCCTTACAAGTGTGGCTTCTACCCAGGGGGACAAAGGAAGCACAGTCACTAAGTGGATCTGGTGGCTTGAGAAGAAAGGTGGACAGTGTAAAACTGCACACTGTTCAGGAGTCTTCAGATACTTTTCAAAAACAAAAACCCCAAACAAACTCCCAACTCCTATCTGGTGTAACCAGGCAGCAGTTCTTGGAGACAATGAGAACTTGGTTCCTGCTGCTTCTGGTGGAAAGCTTGCTGGCTTCTGCTTTTGTTTGAGGATCTGGGGGAGGGGAGCGGGGGAGGTGGGGTCATTATTTTCCTGAGAGAGTGTGTCTAAGGCCATCACCAGTGAAGTACTTCCTCATGCACCCCAGGGCCAGTTCCTTCAAAGCTCAGCTCCAGCGGGTCTAGTCTGAAAGACACAATTTAAGGAAACCTAGAGGGTGGGTCCTAAGATGAGGAAACACCTGGGGGGCAGGTCCTTGATAAGGAAAGAAACCCTGAGATACCACTACAGCTGCTTTGCATGCGTGACCTATGGCCCATCGGGTGGCCACCTGCTTTAATAATTATCATCAAAATAATGATGATGATGATAATAATAAAAAGATCAAGGAATCACTTATCACCTAATTAATTTACTTGCTGACTGGTGAATTGGCAGAGAACAAGTCTGGGCAATACCGAATAACAACCGATTTAGAAAATATACAGAGAATGGGAACCCAGAGAAGTGAACATTGGTTCACCCTGTGAGCGTGTGTGTGTGTGTGTGTGTGTGTGTGTGTGTGTGTGTGATGTGTGATCTCATTTCTGTTTTATGACAAGTCAATGAAGTCAGTGTGATTATTATTCCCATTTTGTAGGGGAGAACCCTGGGCCTGGGAAAGTTAACTAACATGAGCAAGATCTCATAGCTGAAGTGGAGAGAACTGGGTTTGGAATCCTATCTGATTGTCCTAGATCTATACAGCAGCCACTTTCAGATATGAAATGTCACTTGATTCTCCAAACCACTTATTAAAGCAGGTGATTATTCTTGTTTATGGCCTCAGAAGCTGAAAGTCATGGAGTGTAAGTGACTTGTCTCCATCACAGGACTAGGATGTGGTGAAGCTCTGGGCTTCTCCTACAGCGGCATGTAGCCTGGTCGCAAGTTTTGTTCTCACGTCCACCATTCACACATTCATTTATTCATTCGGTCATTCAACTAATATTTGCTAAGTACCTCGCATGAACAAAGCCTCAAGGGGAATAAAAAAACAAGTTAGATTTTATAACCTCTGATATCTGCAGTCATGGCTGTCAGTGGAAATTTTCCAAAATCAATGTGCTAACTGATGTGTCTCATTCAATAAACTGGTGCATTTACAACAGGAGAGCTAACACATTAAGAACTATTGAATCATGCCCTGGCTGGTGTGGCCCAGTTCGTTGGAGTGTTGTCATGTACACCAAAAGGTTGCGGGTTCATTTCCCTGATTGGGGTGTGTATGGGAGGCAACCGATCAGTGTTTCTCACATCAATGCTACTCCCTCCTTCCCTCCCTCCCTCCCTCCTTCCCTCCCTTCCTCTTTCTGAACATACCCTTGGGTGAGGATTAAAAAAAATAGAACTATTGAATCATGAACACTCCAGGACACCTCGCTCCTTAAAATGGACAACAAACTTCGGCTGGGCTCCCAGTGACACCTGAATGGAGGTGGAGGGAAGTGAGTGTTGGCCAAGGCTGCTCTGAGCGGCCCACGTTTGCACAGCCCCCCAGGCCAGCTACATTCCTGTCTCCCCTGGTCCCTGTGGACTCCATTGTGAGGGGGCCCCTCCCACGGACAGACTTCCTCCCATATCTGATTTCATGGTCCAGCTACTTCCTGGACAGGACCAAACACTTATCAGATGCCTAAACTTATATATCAGCCCAAGTCAGGGTGTAGGCTGGCCATGTTCCCTACTTACCATCTGTACAGGATTACTTATTAAAGATGATTTCTCACACGGAACTACCCTGGGAAAACCTTGTCCCACGAGCGGCAGAAGTCACTGTGATGTGTACAAGGCGGCCAGAAGCACTTGAAAACAAGTGGGATGTGGTTGGTGTCAGGTGGACCCATGGACAAAATTTCCTTCCCTATCGATATGGTCCGACAGTCATTCATTTATTCAAGTGCATCAGGGTGCAGGTATTCGTTAGAGGGCAGGGTGGGGCAAGCTAAGGAGGTTTTTTTTGTTTGTTTTTTAAATATATTTTTATTGATTTCAGAGAGGAAGGGAGAGGGAGAGAGAGAGAGAGAAACATCAATGAGAGAGAATTATTGATCTCCTGCACGCCCCCTACTGGGGATCAAGCCCACAACCTGGACATATGCCCTTGACTGTAATTGAACCCGGGACCCTTTCGTCCACAGGGTGACACTCTATCCATTGAGCCAAACCAGCTAGGGCCAAGCTAAGGAGGTTTTATAAGGAAAAGATCAATGATAGTGGAACGCTGGGGAATGGCTTTGGAAGACAAGGGGTTCATTCAGGCATTCAACAAATACACACACTGAGCTCTTTCCCAGGGGCCTGGGACCGCTCGTGTCCATGTGGTGCCTGGCGCTTAGGAGGTTTCCGTGGCTGGAGGATGGGGCCCGGTTGCACAGGCTCTCTGAAGTGGGGATGCCCTCGGAGCGGGTGGAGGGTGGACAGGGCAAGAACACAGGTGCTCTAAAGCCGAGTCCACCGGATCCCAAAGGCCTGGCTGGGCTTGATCCCCAGTAGGGGGCGTGCAGGAGATCAATAATTCTCTCTCATTGATGTTTCTCTCTCTCTCTCTCCCTCTCCCTTCCTCTCTGAAATCAATAAAAATATATTTAAAAAACAAACAAAAAAAACCTCCTTAGCTTGCCCCACCCTGCCCTCTAACGAATACCTGCACCCTGATGCACTTGAATAACAGATAAACAACAAATAGTTTTTTAGCTGTTTGTCTGAAATTAAAAATGTAACTGGGTGTTCCGCTCCCAGCTTTCCACACTCAAATCTCTTTGGCTGTATTTTTATTTCCCACCAGTGTGCAGTTCCTCTCCGGGCCAAAAGCTTCCTAGTTTACTCTCCTCTGGGTGAAGCAGTGTCATGAGTTGTGTCACTGCTCTTCACTAAGCGTCCCCTTTCCAGATATTTCAGAAAATGGGATATTTCTGCAGAGTTTATTTTTTCCTTCATCCTCTGGGGGCCCGTGTCCACATTGGGCTTTCCAAACAGGAAGTGCTGGGCACATCAGACAGTTTTCACGGCTGACGTATATGTCCCTCCCATCCTCTGTGGTCACCTTTGCTCAGGTCTTTGGTCGAGACTTCTGAGTGGATGACATCCAACAGTTCCACTCATCCAGCTGGAAGGACCCACGGGGATTAAATCCTGGCGGGGCAGGAGTCTCTGAGGTTTTCCCAGTGCCCTTCCTGATAGCGTCTCTGTTAGTCCAGAACCAAATGTTTACTGAGCCCATACAGGGTTGGTCAAGCCGTAAGTAGCAGAGGTCCATGTGATAGAATCCTTGAGGTCTACATATTTTGCCTTTTCCTGGTGTGTGTGTGTGTGTGTGTGTGTGTGTGTGTGTGATAAGAAGCCAGTAAGGCAAGGGACAGAATGAAGAAGGGGAGGCAGGTAAGAAAGATCATACTGTGGCCCTCATGGTTCTTTCATTGCAAGAGAATACGCAGTGGCACTGGTGGCTGTGTTAGGAGGGTACGGTTATGATTGTTTTCACCCTTCTTTTCTGCTTTCCGAACTGAATGTAATGCAGTGCTCTCATCTAAGAAGAAAACAAAACATTTGAAAGAGTGCTTACATTTTTATCTTTTTAAAAATAGAAGGTCTTGCTATTAAAATACCACTGACTATAAAAAGAAACACGGCATTATAAAATTACCCACACGTGTAAATGCTTTGTCAGCTCTGCGTGCTGTTTTTTGAGAACCTTTCCAGGATCACGTGGGCGATGTTGCTGGAGCGGGAAATCGCCTCTGCCTGGCCTGAAACCCCGGCCCTTCTGTTACGTCTTAGCAGGAATTTACCGGTTGGACCTTTAGGAATGTGTCTGTTCGGAACCTCAGGAGCAAGAGTCACGTGGATTTCAGCACTTTATCACCACGTTATTTCTCTGACTCGGAAAGCTCACGTTGCCTGCCTCCGCAATAATGGTTTTCGTGATGGCCTCTTCTGCACTAAGTTCCTAGAGCCTATGAGAACCAGCAGTGAAAAGCTAATTATAACAACAGCTGCTGTTTCCTGGATGCCGTGTGCCAGAGACTGGGATGAAATTGTATTTCATTTTACGAGTTTAATCCTTGCGAAATTCTGAGGTCAGTTCTACCCCTACTTTATAGGTGAGCATACGGAGATTCAGAGGTACTACTGTCGTACAGCAGTAAGCCTGGAGGCGGCGATTCAGAATGAACGCATAGCGAGGAGCGAAGTGTTTCACTGTATGCTCACCCTTTAAAAATGCAATCACCCCTGTGAAGGGTCATAACTCCGCACATCAGAAAAGGACAGTACAGACCGCCCGTCCTCCCTCTCCCGACAGTGGGTAAGCAGCTCCCTACGAGCTTCAGAGAAGAGAAGAGGGAATGCGCTCATGCAGTCACAATCCAAAGAGCTGATGAACCCTTTAGGCTGACTCCATTAAACCGGGGAGTAACTTTCTGAAGGATCCACACCCCATTCAATGGTCCCTTCCCTCGGAGTTTGTGTTGGGCACGTTGCAAGGAAATCTTCCTCTTCATTTCTTCCCAGGCCTTGGGAGGATCATTTTCCATATTAAACAGAGCAGCAGACATTCCTGAGACTGCCTCTCCCACAGACGTGTTTTGACAGCCAGGAGGGAAGGTGGGAGGCCGGTAGAATGGGCTGCATGATAACTCCAGAGGCTCCAGGAAAGCGTGTGCCAAAGCAATGGCTGATTATGCTCAGCTCCCTCTAGGCTGGGCTTCTCCGAGGGCAGCCCTTATCACAGGGGAGGCACCTGGCTCCCTGATGACCTCCCCCTGTCGCAGGTGTGTTCGGAGACTTCTATAGCCCCGATGGTGACCTGCTAACCGTCGGCGCTTCTGGGCAAAGGTTTGTTTATGTGTTTCGGTTGAGCGCTTATCAACCATTATTGGTATTTCATAACCATTCCTCCTGGTGTTGTAATTAGAATTTCTTCTGCATTCTCCGATTTTGAGGCATGATTATTTTTTTTAGTAGGTTACTTTGGTTTCAGACGCTTGCAGTTTCCACCTTTGTGTGTTTGCATGGGAATATACAAAGAAATTGGGGGGAGAAGGTTCTTCTAGGACTTTGAGTCACAATGCCTTCTTGCCAGAAAGCACCACTAGCATTGTTTTGGCATTCAATTTGTCCTAAGTTATAGCTTTCCCCCCCTTTTTTCTTTCATATTTCTAGGGCAGGCATTCCTCCCTACTTTATAGGCAAGGAGAGATTACTGCTTAGAATCTCAGTGATCTGGCTTCCCCACCAGAGAGTACGTTTATCATTATGTGGCAAGAATATCTACACAGATTTGTTGGGTAAAGCCTCCATTCAATAGTCCGGGTACTGATTAACACGGCCTGGCCTACTGAACAATGGGCGTAACCTGGGCTTGACAAACCAAATAAGACCTTTGTCTTGTTTTGCCTCTACCATAAAACCATTCATCCTCCAAGGAGAGGCCAGGGTTCCCTTTGTAAGGACCTGGCTTTCATTTCCTGTGTGGGACCAATTTCCGGGTGGGGGTGCTGGTAGGAAAGGCCTTGAGGGTGCGCGTTGGTGAGTGTGTATGTGTCTGTGGACATGCTCACAAGCATCTGCTTCCCACAGGGCTCTGGGTGGTGCGGGCCAGAGTGGCGAAGCAGCTGGCTTACCTGCATGTCAGGTAAGGCTTGAACATGGGTTGTTTGCGCCCAGCTCTTGCTCTGAAGTCTCCACGTTCTCTTCTGCACCTGCACGGGCTCAGACCGCTTTGCCCGGGTGGATCACACAGAACGACGGAAGCCGCAGCTCTGTAGTTTCCTCTGCTACCCTCACAGGTGCCTGGGGACTGGGCCATGTGAGCTCGAGATGTGACTGGACTCGCCAAACCCTCCTTCTCCTGGGAAAACTTCGGGGGCTTGTTCCGGATTGGGGTCAATAGTGTCACACATGTTTCCTAAAAACGCCCCAACTTACTAAAAACTTTTCTTTACAAAAAATAAAATCCTCTATACCAGTGGTTCTCAACCTTCCTAATGCCGAGACCCTTTATTTTTTATTTATTTAAAAATATATTTTATTGATTTTTTACAGAGAGGAAGGGCAAGGGATAGAGAGTCAGAAACATCAATGAGAGAGAAACATCAATCAGCTGACTATTTACGTGTTTTCCAATGGTCTTAGGCGACCCCTGTGAAAGGGCCGTTCGGCCCCCAAAGGGGTCGCGACCCACAGGTTGAGAACCGCTGCTTTATACCATAGTGTATGCCTTATCCCCCCTCAGAAGCACGGCCTGGACTTTGGGCAAGTCCCCGAGTGGGTTTTCGGCCCCCATGAATCCTGACGTGGACTTGTTCTCAATACCATGGGAAGTAGCACTAGGTTCCCCTGAGCTGGTGCCTGGCCATGGCTAGGCTTTATGATGCATTATTTGGAGGAAGAGGGAATGCTTCGCCTGGGGGAAAAAAACGCTCTGAGGGGATCAGGTTTGCAGCCTTAAACTATCCAAAGGGGCCTCGTGGAGAGGAGCAAATATACTTATTCAAATGATGACTGAGGGTCGAAGTTTCCGGGAGGAGTATTTTGGTTCAGTAGAAGAGGGACTGTCTAGCAACCATTCACAATGAACAGAAATCCCCCTGGAGGTGCTGAGGAAGGACCCGTCTAGGGGCTGTGCAAGCCGAGGACAGCAGGGACGTTGTCATGTGAATTCCAGAATTAGGCGCGAGGTTCCATCGATGACCTCCAAGGTTCTTTCCAGCTCCAAGATTATATGATTCTATATCCGTAACTTTCCATTCCCCTGTTAAGAACAAATTTTCCACATGCAAAAATGTTTTTAGTGTTTGATAACGTTTGTGGGAGGATTTCTGCTCTGTTTGCTTTAACATGGGGCTTACTCCTTTGCCCTGGGGCTTAACAAGACATAACACATGAGTGCGATTTGTCAGGCAGAGGAGGTGGGCGTTTGCTATCGGGTGGGAAGGTGGGTGGGAAGGTCCTGCTTACCCGGGGCCTAGCGTGGAGGGGTTGGGAACGCCATATCTTGCCTCATATCCAGGCTCTGAAATTCCTCCTCCCCAAGGACCTGGGCGTCGTACCCTCGTCTGGATGGTGGACGCGGCAGAAGTGGTCTGGACCTGACTGTGCCTTTCACCAACTGCCTCTGCAGTTCCCTTGGCTCCCTCCCAGGCCCCCACAATCCCATATCCTGTTGGTGAAGCCTGTATGACGGGAGCATCCTAAGGAATCTTCTGAAACTCTTAACTCTTACAGCACCTCTCCCTTACTTGAGGACAGAGGAAACGTTCACTGAAAAATAACTGACTCTCTTTTAAGTGTTCCTCTCATTGAGGTATTACAAAGAATAAAAACTATTTTTAAAAAGTGAGGAACACTAACCTAAGCATCTATTAAATACTAGATTGTCATTTTATCTGACTTTAACTTTTCAGTGGCAAGTTCTTTTACTTAAACATAGTTTGAGCTTTACTTTGAAGATTGGCTGGTCAAAATTTTTTTAAAACATGTTTTTATTGATTTTTAGTGACAGAGGAAAGAAGAGGGATAGAGAGAAACATCATTGATTGGCTACCTCCTGCATGCCCCCTATTGAAGATGGAGCCTGCAACCCTGCCATTTGCCCTGACCAGAATTGAACTGGTAACCTCTTGGTTCATGGGTTGCCACTCAGCCACTGAGCCATACCGGCTGGGTTACAGTTACTAAGAAGACTCTCTCTCTTGGATATGTTGCAAGGAGAGTTTTAGGAGTTGAAAGTAAAATAATGATGACTTGAAAATGAATAAACTTGTACCGACTGACTTTATATCAGTGTTCAATTCAATTAGTAGAGTGTGATCAAGGATCGGAGATACAAAGACCTCAGCCTTGATGGGGCCCCATGCAGGACCCAATCCTCAGCTCTTCCAGCAATCACCAAGGAGAGGTAAGTATTAGCTATGAGGTCCTTTTAGCTAAACTTCAGACTAAAGGCAATGAACAAAGGTACTCAACATAATTAATCACAAGAGAAATGCAAATTAAAACCACCATGAGATACCATTACACATTCAGCATGGTGGCTAAAACTTAAAGAGACCAATATATTCAAATGCTGACGAGGACATAGAACAACACGGAAGGCTCATGGACTGCTCGTTGGAGTGTAAATTGGTACAACCACTTTGGAAAATTGTTTGGTGACCTCTACTAAAGCTAAAACTACCCCAAGATCCAGCAATCTCACTCCTAGGAATATACCTAAGAGAAATGAGTTCATATGTCTTCCAGAAGAAATGTACGAATCTGTTTTTGTTAACCCCAAATTGGAACCAACACCAGGGTCCACTAATAGGAGAATGAATAGATTGCAGCATATCAATACAATGGAATACTGCACAGAAATAAAAAAGAACAAATAGCTGAAACAACTGATGCTATGTTTTTTGTTGTTGTTAGCTTTTTTACTTATTAATTTTAGAGAGAGAGGAAGAGAGAGAGAAACATCAGTTTGTTGTTCTATTCATTTATGCATTCATTGGTTGATTCTTGTATGGGCCCTGATGGGGGATCAAACGCACAACAAGGGCATAGTATGACGATATTCTAACAAACTGAGCTACCCAGCCTGGGCCCACAATATTTTTTTGAGTGAAAGAACCCAAACACAAGAAAGTATATGCTCTATGATTCTGTTGGTATAAATAAAGTTCAAGAACAGGAAAACTATGATGATGCAGAAGAGGGATTACTTTGGGTGGGGGGTAGTGACTGGGAGAAGGGGTGAGGGAAATGTTCTAGATCTCAAGCTGGGCGGTGACTGCAGAGGTATACACATTTGCAAAAATCCAGCAAGCTGCTAATTTAAGATTAGTGTACTTCAAAATCACAATGGGCTATTCCTTCATTGAGTAATAGCTACCATGAGAAAGACTAAAGTGAAAAAGACAGACAATAACAAGTGTTGGTGAGGATGAGGAGGAATTAGAGCCCTCATAGATGGTTAGTGGAATTGTAAAGTTTTGTTTGTTTGTTTGTTTTTGTTTTGAAAACCATTTGGCAGCTCCTCAGAAGTTAAACAGTTACTATATGACCAGCAATTCCATTCCTAGCTATATACCCAAGATAATTGAAAAGATATGCCTGCCCAAAAATCTGTACTGTACATGAATGTTCATAGCAACATTATTCATAACTCCCCAAAGTGGTAACAACCCAAATATCCATCAACTGACGAGCAGATAAATCGTCACATGTCCATAATGTGGAATAACAAGAAGGAATAAAGTACTGATATATGCTACAACACAAATGAACCTTGAAAACATGCCAAGTAAAATAAGCCAGACACAAAAGGCCACATATTGAATGGTTCCATGTATATGATATGACCAGAATAGTAGAAAGAAAGTAGATTGATGGTTGTCAGGGGCTAGGGGAGGATGCCAGGTGGAGTGACTGCTAATGAGTACAGACTTTCTTTTCTTTCTTGGGGGGGGGGGCGTGTAAGGATATTCTTAAATAGTGGTGATGGTTGCACAATTCTGTGAACATAGTAGAAACCACTGAACTGTGCATTTAAAAAGGGTGAATTTTATGGCATGTCAATTATATCTCAATAAAGCTGCTATTAAAAAAAGATTAGTGCATTTTACTGCATGTATTTACACCTCAAAAAAATCAAAAAACCAAGGTGAACAGTAAAGATGAATTCTTCACCTGAAAAACCAGGGAAAAGGGTGTGGGTTAAGGGAGAGAAGAGAACTTTTTAAACATCTCAAAGTGCCAAGTACTTTATATAGTGGTATGTGTAGTGGTGTGTATTTAATTTAATTGTCAAAGAACTATTACATATGTATTCCTAAGTTAAAGGTGAAGAAATTGTCTTCTGTAATTTGCTAATATTTCCAAAGCTACAACTTGGGGTCCAAAGCTGTTTCTCCTCCATTATATGGCTCTGCCTCTCAGATGCATTTCCACTGGGGATGGAGTTGGCCTTAGACATGACTTTGTCTGGCATATTCATTTGGCAGAAGAGGACCCTAAGACCCAAACACATTATGTGACATAAGATCCCATGGCCAGTTTGTGGCCCAGCTGGGTTAAACCTGATGATCCAGTGCAGAATTCTTTTGTTAATGGCTGATAAAGTTAATAACAAGATAGAAAGCACCTTATTAAAGAGATCTATTTGGTCCAGTCACCCAGAGAGCGTTCTGGAAGGGCTCAGTGCTGTGAAGATGTGTTCACCTAAGGCACAACCCCCGCACCCACCCCACTCCCACCCCAGATTCCCATGCAGAGCAGTTCTTGCATGGGCCATCGCATATTCTCTTCACCCTTGCTTAAGGCAGCCTAGTTGTCCATCACCAAGTGAATGGATAAGTTAATTGTGGTGGGCACAACTGTGAACACTCACAGCTCTTAGAAGCAGGGAACTAAGTGACAATTACCGTAGGGCTGGAAAAACAAATGCAGGCCACCAAATGCTAATTTAGAGCATGCCATTTTTTTGTAAGTAAAAACGCAACTACCCATATATGCCATATATTTTCCAAGGATATATACATATCAAAATATATCTAGAAACACATTGGTGTAGTGACTATTGGGGTGAAGGCAATGCAGTGGACCTAGTAATGCCAGGAATAGAATAGTATGATTCACTCAATTCTTTACCCCTGAGACTTAGGAAAAATATTTTTTTTAAATTGCAGCATCAGATATTTAAGGAGACACAAATTTGTCTCCTTTATTTAACCAACAGAGGCCTGAGTTCCCCTGAAATCTACAAACAATGTCTTTGGAAGTAAGGAGAGAGAATTCCCAAGAGGGGTGGTCCCTAGCTGGGCAGTATCTGGGATCTTTTGCAGATGTCGCTGGCTTTTCAAGGACAGCTCACAGCCGGCTCTTGGCCGCTCCCTACTCTGACCTTGACATTCATTACGAAGTCTTTTTTAAGACGTAGGACCGTGCTGTCTTTCTCAGAAAGCCCGCCAGCCTGGGAGTGGGTTCCGATTGGGAAAAATAAAGGCACGGAATGGGAACGTGATTTGGTTAAGGCAGGTTTTATGGGCTGAATTATATCCAAAATGTGTATGTTGAAGTCCTAACCCCCAGTACCTCGAAATATGAATATTTGGAGATAGGGCCTTCAAAGAGGTGATTAAGTTAAAATGAGGCCATTAGGGTGGGCCCAGTCTGACTGGTGTCCTTATGGGGAAAAGGAACATGGGGCCTACAGAGAGACATGGGGGAGGGAGTGTGTGGGATGCACACAGAGAAAAGGCCCAGTGAGGACACAGTGAGAAGGTGGCCATCTGCAAGCCACGAAGAGAGGCCTCAGAAGAAACCAAACCTGCTGACTCCTTGATCTTGGACTTTTAGCCTCCAGAACTGTGAGAAAAAACATGTTTGTTGTTTAAGTCATGCAGATTATTGTCAACTGCCAATAATTTCTTTACAAGTGCCACTGACCAGCGTAAAGATGTAAATATGCTTAATCCTGTGGGGTTTTGTTGTGGCAGCCCTGGCAGACGATACAGTAGGAGTTAGCAGAGCTGGGAACTGGCCTCATAAGTTTAAGAACAAGTCTTGGTCCTGGCTTCCCTGATCAGTGACGTTATCTTGTAGGTTTTGTGTTAGTGAGCAAAGCTCCAGTCGGATGTTCCTAATAGACACTCCATCTCCTGAGAACTGGAAGAGCTGATGAAGGTGGATGTCCGAAAAAACAAGAGGAATTCTACAAGCTCACCCAGTCCCATCCCCCTGCCTACTGGGTGGGAGGTAGGGAAGCCCTGAGCAGTTGGCCGACTGAGAAGGCACCTGGCAGTTATCAGGCCCCAGGTGAGGGGGGTCACCGCACTCTGGGAGTGACATTCAGCTGAAAGTGCCTCTCAACCGCCAATAATTTCTTTACAAGTGCCACAGGCCTGAGTAAATATGTACTTCTCTCCATGGGCCTTTCTAAAGGCTGCTCCCTCAAACAAGCCCAAGTTCCTTCTGATAGCAGACCAGAGATTATTGTTCCTCCATCAAAGGGTAAATGAAGTTCAACAAAGCGGAGGAATGGAGGGGCTGAGCCTGGGTCAATAACGAGGCTGGGGAGCCAGGCCAGTTCTATACACACTAGGAAAATGTCTACACACACACACCCCAGGGAGTGGAAAGTACAGGCTAACTTCCTGTGCTCTTGAGTTCCAGCCATGCCAAGGCAAAGAAACGCTCAGTGTTCTCGATGTGATTCCAATGGCCCACATTCTTGGTTGGCAGTTGGGAGTCTTCTAGGGAGCAAGGAGGAGTTCGACTAGTAAAGGAGAGTAGGCACTGTGTGTGTGTGTGTGTGTGTGTGTACAACATGACACAGTTTGATGCTTTCCACAGCTCTGTGTGGCAGATACTATTATTGTTCCCACTTTATATATAATAAAACTAACATGCAGGAAAGTAACTGGCCAATATCACTCAGCTAGAATAACTAAAAGAAGTCTGGGTACAAAGGAGGTAAAAGACCTGTACTCCAAAATTATAGGACATTGAAGAAAGAAATCGAGGAAGACACAAATAAGTGGATGTTTATAGATTAGAAGAATAAACATTATTAAAATGTCCAACTACCCAAAGCAATATATAGATTCAACACAATTCCTACTAAAATAACAATGCATATTTCACAGATCTAGAAAAAACATTCCAAAAATTTAT